>NC_050178.1:18614150-18821650 GCF_008315115.2 Sander lucioperca | reverse complement strand
TGAATGAATGATGAGACAAAACAGCAACAAACAGTAGATGCTTCCTCATTTTTGTCATTATTCATATAGGGTTCACCAAAATGTCAAATTATCAGGAGGCCCATGCACATCCATAAAAATGTTTTGCACAATTATCTGCACAAAACTACTATACTTTAGTAAGACCATTTGTGGTTGAAACATTGTCAATATGTCTATGTGGAAAAGAAGAATTGGGAACACAGAATTGACTTAAAGTGCTCATATTATGCTGTTTGGCTTTTTCCTTTTCCTTTATTGTGTTATATATCTTTTTTGTGCATGTAATAGGTTTACAAAGTGAGAAAGCCCAAAGTCCACCCCAAAGGGACTTACCATCTCCAACAGAAAACACTGTTCACAAACTGCTCCAAACAGCTCTATTGTAGTCCAGCCTTTACTTCAGAGACGAGTCACTTTGTAACACACGTTATAATGCTCGCCTAGCTTCTAGCGTGGCACGCCCTCATACTCTGCTTCTGACTGGCTAGTAGTCCTTACCTAGGTACTGCTCATGTGCAACTCCCAACAAAGATGGAACAGAAGTGAGATACCTCACAGTGCAGATCCATTTTTGCGACACGACTGAAGCGTGGTGTCGCGACGTCATACATCCATGGTTGATGCTCCTTGACCGGCAGCTGATTGGACGAACGCGTCACGTGGGTCTGGCTACTCCTGAATTTCAAAACGACCATCATGGCGGCTCGTTCAGAATACAATCTCGTATTTTACGAAAATAGTTCATCGAAACGTGTTTCTGAAAACATTTTAAGCGAGAAATAGGCCATGCAGTTGCTGAATCTGTCTTCATTTCAGATCGTCAAAGGTCAGTTTGAAAGATTTTCGTCTCCTTCTATTGGATAGTCGCATCGCATTCAACGGGTTCATTTGCATAAAGATGGGCATTGGCCAGCTTTTTTGACGCAGCGCTGCCTTCCCGGAATGCTTTGCGGGCTCGTTAAAGTCGACTGACATCACCCATAGGAATAAAGTGGAAGCGTCGCGCGGCCAGGTGGATCTGCACTGTCACTCTGTAGCTAAAACAGAGAGCTCAACACACAGGGTGAAAAGAGGAGCTGCAGCAATGTGCAGTACAACAAAAATATGGTGTTTTTTGAAAATTAAACCATGTAAACCTATTCTGGTACAACCTCTAAATACAATTATGACCCTGAAAATGAGCATAATATGAGCACTTTAAGACCAGGCTGCTTTGTTCTCCACTGCACTGCAAGGAATTAGTACATGTCTCCTGCAGACACATCTACATCTGTTGAACTGTGATATAAAAAGAAAACCTACTGTTTTCTTTTTATATTTTTTTGTTTGTTTTTTTTATCAGTTGGGTCTGGCTGTGGAACTTTCTTTGTTGCCATTTTCTGATTTTGATGTTCCTGTACATTAAAGTTTTTCCAGAAATGGTACTCTACTTAGAAGTGCGAGTGTCTCAGTACACACTCTGAAAACAAATCAAATGTAACTACCCGTATAAACCTGCATGTTTGCAATTTTCTGGTTGAAAGTTTGAACGCTGTTGCACTTCTGACCGAACAGAGTACACGCTTACATCACTTCACTGACCACTGGAGGTCAGCAAAAACAAGTTGTTTTTTTTGTGATAGTAAGCTGGTCTCTAATGTTATCATCTGTTCAGTTTTACCATTAGCCTGATACGTTGGGATCCAATTTCTGTCGGCATTATTTTGAGAAATAATATAACAGGTATTGAGCTCTTCCTTGTGTGTTTTCTGTGTTATTTCTGTGACCGTGTGTCTGTACTCTGTGTGTGTGTGTGTGTGTGTGTGTGTGTGTGTGTGTGTGTGTGTGTGTGTGTGTGTGTGTGTGTGTGTGTGTGTGTGTGTGTGTGTGTGTGTGTGTGTGTGTGTGTGTGTGTAGAACTCCGGCACACAGCAGGTGTCAGACTTGACGGTGAACATCAGCGATCACGTGGATGCTGATCAGTTGCACACATTTGACAGGTTGGTGTCTCATTTTTCCATAATGGTTCGGGGACTCATTTTATTAGACCTAGTTATGCGTTTGTCTTTTTTTCCATGCACATTCTGATCAAGTTTGTCTTCTGGCATTTTGATTATGATGCTGTTATTTTATGAACACTCGGTAGGGAAGGGAAACTAGTAGATGTCTCTTGGTTATACCTGACGTACCTGAGTGCTTTTAGTTTGTTTTGCTCCATCATCAACTATCAAAAGGACACTTGTGCCGTAGATCCAACTGTACAGACAATATTTTATATTACTTACATTATTTTATATACAAATTATTATCGTTATTATAATATTTCTTTTAACCAATCACAATCGTCTTGGGCAGAGCTAAGCTCCGGAGGCAGAGACGGTGATTCTGCAAAATAGTCTCTGGGAGGAACTTGTTTTGGTGGAACATTTGCTCTATTTAAATTAGCTGGATACATGGTTAAACCTAACTTGCTCTTACCAGTGTATCTCCGTGTGTACTTCGTCCACAGCAATTCCACCAATGAGTCCCAAAACGTCCCAGTTACAGAGGAAATGCCGTAAACGTATTCTTTTTAAATCTTTACAATCATTCCCCGAAAGAACCAAGCAGGCCTGCCTTGTTGCACCATCCAAATTTTCTTCAAAACTTAAACTTGCAGCATGTAGCTCGCTAGCTTGATTGTTTGTTGTTGTTTCCCGAAGCGAAGGGATTTTGAGAACGGCAACACACAGATTAGTCAGGTTAGGTCCATACATGTTGGATGTCAGGCTTTATCCTGAACATGTACTTCCATTGATCCAGACTATGTTAAAAGCAACCTATTCTTTGCAGTGTGTTCAAGGATGTAGACAGTCTGTCAGAGAAGGTGAAGACTCAGCTGCTGCCCCCCCAGGACAGACCGACAGGACAGAGGATGAGTCGGAGGGACACGGAGGATGAGGAGCAGAGACGGAGAAGAGAGGACAGCGATCCCCTCCGCATCCCCAACAGACAGCCTCGTCAGGGACCCCCACCACACTGGTCAGCCTCTGTCTAAACTGACCTGTACACACAAAGGATTCCCCTGTGGAAATATGCGCTTAAATATCTTTAAATATTTAATTACATCAATATTGTCCTATTTTAGAACAGTATGTTGGCAGTTTTCTCATTTGCATTAACCAAATAAAAAAAAAATAAGACTTAACAATAAGGAACTAAAGCATATCTGGATACAAAATAGAGAGAGAGAGAGAGAGAGAGAGAGAGAGAGAGAGAGAGCGAGAGAGAAAAAAAAAAAAAAACTTGATTATATCATCTTGGGCTTTTGGAAATCATGATGAGTATTTATTTTTTTTTTTTTTCAAACTGATTAAAAGATTAATCCAAAAAATAGTCTGGAGATTAATCAATCATGAAAAATATTCATTTGTTGCAGCCCGACGAATAAAATTGGACTTGTTTGGATAAAACTAAAATTATATTTTTGGGTGGATTCTCCCTTTAAATGTCATGTGTGATAAAGTGTGACAAGCACATGAAGGACGTGACACACACACACACAACACACTGTCAACAACAGCAAAGAGTAAATAAGGGCTGTGTGTGTGTGTGTGTGTGTGTGTGTGTGTGTGTGGATTCAATCACTCTGCTTTTCACTCCTTGTCTCATCTGCCTCCCCTCCTCCCCCGTCCTCTTAGCTGTGACCCGATCAGATGAGATGTGAGGTGATCTCAGCACTTTATCGACCTCACTGCTGTTGCCTCTTCGTCTCGGGGGGGATGGGGGGGGGGGGGTGTAAGGATGAGATCAAAACAATGACAGATGAAGTAAACCAACATCTGAGAGAGAGAAAAGACGTAAAGGGAGAGAAAACAAGAAACACAGATAAGAGGCAGAAAGATGGAGAAAGTAGTGAAATGGAGAGAGAAGAGGAACGATGAATGAGAAAGCAAAAACTGAGGCAGGGCTGCAGGGAGGAGGAGGAGGAGGAGGAAAATGGACAGAACGGAAGATGGAGAGATGGTGTGTTTCATCCAGAAAGCAGACTGTCTGTGTGATTCATTATGAATAATTAGAATTGCTAATGGGATAACTTGGGTTATAAATGGGATACGTAATGTATAATGTTAAGTTATAGGATTAGGTTTGTGATTCATTTCATTTGAGTGATATGTGCGCGGATTCAGGGTCGCTGCATCAGCAAAGAGCGTAAGAGGAGAATCCAATCCAACCGCTGCAACTAACGGTTATCTCCAGTAATTATTCATTGTTCCTCGATTTAATCGCGTGGTCAATGAAATGTGGCGTTTTCAAATGTCTTGTTTTGCCCGACCATCAGTCCAAAACTCAAAGATCTTCAGTTTATCATCACATAAAGGAAAGGGAAGCAGCGAGTCCTCACATTTGAGAAGCAGGAGACTGAGAATGTTAAGCATTTTTTACTGAGACAATGAATCCATTAGCAAAATAGTAGCCAAATTATGTTATATATTTCCTGCCAACATTTAGCATACAATTGATTTAGCTTTAGTTCTACCAAAGTCATTTTTAAGATATCAGTCTCTTAGTATTAATGCTCTTTCTACCAATTTATCAACTGCCTTTTTCCCCCCTCAAACTGCAACAAGATCCGAAATCCAACAAAAGTGTGCATCAAATGTTAGACTTTCATCGTATCTAAGGTCGGTTATACAGTCCTGTTATTTTCAATTAAGAAATCATTAACAAACTTACACCCTTTCTGATCTTTTAAACAGCAACAAATCATTGTTTTGTGTTCCCACGTCTCGACTATTGCAATGCCCTGGATTCTTGTCTAGGCCAAAAAGTTGCTGCATGATTAACATTTGCTGACTAAGACTTCACAGCGTTCCTATAGGATCTTATTTGTCTAAATAATAAAATTGTGAAAAATGCCCATAAATTATAGCCTGGTCCTACCAGACTCTGGTACATTTCATTTGTCCAGAGAGTCTGGCCACTCTCCATTGACAAGCATTAACTTCCTTGAAGGCGGGTACTCTGTTGAAGTTTAAAACTATTGGATCTGCCCAGAGCCACTCTGGATCTGTCCTAACCAATCGCTAACGTTGGGTCATGACGTCGGCTTAGCATCACTAGCGTTAGCCTTAGCCTATTCCTTCACCACTAACTGCTGGAAAATCAAACTGTTCCCGAACCCCGTGGGGATATTCTGCAGCGCTGGCACAACGGACCGAATGGCTTCGCTCGCATCTTTCTCCGCCGCCATTACGGAACTACAACTCAAACTAGCGCACGACCTCAACGTCATCGTTCTCAGCCTCTCCCTCTGTTCGCTGATTGGACCGATAAAGATTTGGCCGGAGACAACCCACGAATATACCGCAAACCCAGACGGAGTGCTGTAGGGATATGAAAATTGAGCGGAAGTACGTAGGAGGGCGGAGCCAGGCTACATAAATAACTCTTCAGTCTTTAAATTGCTTGTTTTGTTTGACCAACAATCCAAACACACAGATATTCCATTTACAGTGATTCAAAATAAAGAAAAGCAGCAAATATATTTACATTTGATAAACTGCTACTGTAAATAATCAATGAAAGAACTATTTTCCTTCCAGGGCCGACCCCATGGTTCCTCCGTTTGCAGCTGGAGGAGCAGATCTGGATCCCTTCGGGTCAGTCTCTCTCTCTCTCTCTCTCTCTCTCTCTCTCTCTCTCTCTCTCTCTCTCTCTCTCTCTCTCTCTCTCCTTCATACTAAATCCTTACAAATGATTTGTTTTATGGAAGTCATTTTGCAGATATATAGCGTGGTTTTTGTTCTAAGCTGGGATTTGGGGGATGAACAGTCTGTCCATGCAGTACCAGACCGACAGCAGAGGATTACTGGCGCTCGGCCAGCTGAATGTGAAGCTCTAAACACAATTATCACAACGTCACGATGAAGAGAAAAGCAATCGAGTAGCAGTCTTACTAGTGTTTAGTTTGAACATGATTTTTTTGTATTGCCCTTTAGTGGTCCTTCCCTATTGAAGTGTCCTGCACTACTTTTTAAATCACAGACAGTCAGGGTTGATTGTTTGCACGTGATTAAGTCAAAGATATTTCTTAACCTCATCACAATAAGTATTTTTTTTTCTTACATAAGTAAATGAAAGAATTATATTTTTCACTTCAAAACAGCTTTTTGTTGGCAGGTGGCACCAGGTGGTTCTTGGCCCCCCGCGCCCTCCATTATAATCATGGGACGTACAACCTTTTGTGTATTCAAGTCATTTTACATCCTTGAAAACAGGCGCAAACAATTGAGACAAATTAAAACCAATCTTCAATCCTCAATCCTTAGTCATGCCAAATAATAAAACACCCAATAACTGAAATTTAAGAGGTAAAAGCGAGGGAGAGAAAAGATAAAATACACATTACCTTCTCACGTATGGTCCCTCTCTGTCACTCTTTCAGGACCCGTGGCGGTGGCGGGATGATAGTTGACCCGCTGAGGTCGGGGTATCCTCGCTCTGGGTTGGATCCCTCCAGCGGGATACCGGACATTCTGCCTCCCGGAGCTGTTCCCCCTGGGGCTCGCTTCGACCCGTTTGGACCCCCCGGACGACGCAGGCCAGGGTGAGACGCACACACGCACACACAGACACACAGACAGACTTGTTTGGATAGAACTAAAATTATGTTTTTGGGTGGATTCTCCCTTTAAATGTCATGTGTGTGTTAAAGCGTGACAAACAAGAACACCACAAGCACATGAAGGACGTGACACACACACACACACGTTTGTTTCACTATCTTTGTGGGGACCCATCATTGACATAATGCATTCCCTAGCCCCTTACCCTAACCTTAACCATCACAACTAAATGCCTAACCTTAACCCTTACCCTCATCCTAACCATAACCTAATTCTATCCCTGATCCTACAATAAAGTCTTAACCCTCAAACAGCCCTTTAACCTTGTGGGGTCCAGCATTTTGGGCCCACAAAGCTGTCCGGACCCCACATGTATACTGTATTCCAGTTTTTGGACCCCACGAATATAGAACACACACACACACACACACACACACACACACACAGAATCCGGGGGCAGCTTTGAAGGACTGTTTCCCTGAAAAGAACACACGTGGTCTGTCCTCTTAAAGAAGTCTATACAAAATCTGTGGCCGTTCCATTGATTTCCTATGGGGAGAGCGGTGCTGCCCAACTGCTGCGCTACCCTTGGCGTTGCACAACGCTCGGAATTGCCGCCGAGCGCTGCGCTCAAGGTTCAAATTATTTCAACTTTGACCTCGTGGCTGCTGACCTTTTCAAGACTCAACCAATTCCAGAAGCAGTGATGACGTACTGTATACCCGCGCTGCTCTTTGCCTCCCCTACCTCGCCGTTTTACCACGGATCATGTGTAGGCGGCTTAAGAACCTCTTGAAGAACTAAAGAACATATTTTCTCAACAACACTTTTCTAGACTAAATAGTTATTCGATTAGAAAAAGAAAAAAGGACAAGATACCTAGATATGTATGTAATATTGTTACTTTTATGTAGGGATGTCCCGATCAAAGTCCTTTAATGTTGGCTGTCTGCTGATACAAAGTCTGATCTGATACTTATATGTACTTAAATGTTGATTCTGTGTCTGATACATAACGTGCACAGCTTTCTAAATCTGACACACATTATTTATCACAAGCTTCGTCATCCAAATACTTGAGTTTGAGAAAGTTTAAGAAAGTTTAAGTGGGAGAAATTGGCGTGAAGCGATCCCCTAGAGGGAAGATGTCTCACTCTGTTTCTGTAGTTCCAACAGTCTTTGGCAGCGTACAGACACACACAGACCTGCAGAGACACACAAACCCAACGACAGCCATGTTTAACGTTGGCCTGCCATCAAGTAACAATTAACATTAATTAGCGACAGCTGATGTTGACTTACGCATGTCATTTTAAACGGCAAAAGCAACGGCCACTGCCGGCTTACAGTTTTTCCTCAGTCGCTTTGCTCCATTTCTCAGATCAGAATTGAAATTCTCAAAACTACCTGTTCAATCTTCACATCATTGTGTCACTTGTGCACATCAAAAAAGCAGTTTCTCATTTCTTTGAACACGCTGCAAAATGCTTTGGTACATCCATGCAAACGATTATGTACAATTCTCTGCTGTTTCCTACATTATCAACTCCTTATGTCATGTTGATCAAAATGTATTATAATGGGTCTCTGTTGAATAGTCTCACCCCCCACAACATTTAGGTATTAGTTCATAGCATAAGTCTTTACATGCAAAATGGTTGAACAAGTTGTCATAATATGTCAAGCATATTTCTATACATTTCCATTAGACTTTTTTTTCTAATTCTGTCCTGAATTGGTAAATTGCTCCCCCTTGACTTTCTCTAACGAAGGTGTATCTCATGAACCATCAACTGGCGAGTGTGTGTGTATGTATATATATATATATATATATATCGCCAGAGCACAATGAACGTCAGGATGTGTAGGAAGACTGCACTGTAATTCCTACAGTACTGCATGTACAGTTTTCCCTAAGGAGATGTCCTATGTTCACATTTCTTTGTGCTATGCAGTGCTGTCTTTTCCTTTCTGTATCGCAACGACATGGTCTGTCAACAAATTACAGTACAAACCGTAAAAGCGTAAATGTGAATCTTGTCCAGTCTCTTGCAATCAAACTCCCACACACGCTAAGGTGTAACCTACAATTTACAATAATTGTCATCAAAACTTTAGCCATAGTTTACATCAGAACATCCAAGGACTTGTCATTCTGATGGCACTGACATGTTCATTGACACAGATATTTACTTTTGAGAGATGAACTAAGGATTTTGAGCAAGAGACTGGCTTTTGCAGGTAATCCATGGTGTTTTGCCATTTGTACGAATTGTTTTGAGAAATGCACTTACCCTTTTGCAAATGTCGAAGATGATTCGAGAAATGTACCAAAGCGATGAGAAAAACCGTAAGATGAGAAGCTACTGCTCTTACCAGTGTATCGCCCTGTGTAACGTTACTTCGTCCCAAGCGATCATGCGGCGCCGGATGTTCCATCCAATTATCCGGTAAATAAACGGTCGTTGATCCGGACTATATAGCAGCTAACCAGACGCAGTTGCTAATGGGACAGTTGTACTGGAAGAGTTGCCTAAAAGAGAGAGAGAAGTAACTAAATGAAAATATGACAATGACTTTCCGTGTGTGTGTTTTTCAGGCCGGACCCAGACCACATGCCCCCACCGGGCTATGACGACATGTTCATGTAGTACTTCCTGCTTTTCTACTTCCTGTTTGAAACTCACATCATCCTGTCCTCCAGCCAATAGGAGCCAGAAGGAAGTTCTCATATTCACCTCCTCGATGGTTTGATATCTGGTTTAGTGGCATGAAAATAAAAGAAACGTCTGCCTTTTGAATTTTCTCCTGTTTTTGAAAAAAATGCTTATTTCATATGTGTTTATTTCATATATGTATATAACTTATGTAGAAGTACCCCACTCTTGGTAAATATACATCAGCAAAACGCATTAGCGCGTACTTCCTCTGCTTCCTAAATGATAAAAAGCCAGTAGATTATTATCTTCCCATCAAACTGAATCTTTTAGTTATAATTTATTCATAAAAAGGACTTTAAATTCCTGTTGTGGATACCTCCGAAAAGCTTGACATATGGTTTTTTTTTTTTTTTTTTTATATTGATTTGTTTGGATTGTTGTTGATTAAACAACACAGTTGATAAAATATCTCATGTCCAAAATAAAAAATCTGACTTGACATTCCTTTTGTTTTTCTTGGAAAGGTGTTGGTGCAGAAAATAAGCCAGTACTGAAATTATTGTAGTGAGTGTATTATTATAGTGAACAATTTATTTCATGCCAGGTACAGCAAAGCCAATAAAATGTGGACCTTGGATGTAAAACATCAGCCTTGACATGATTTTATGAAAGTGCGTTCAGCAAAGCAAACATTTTCACATTGTGTTAATAATGCAAATTGGACTGCTATTTCTGCACTTTCTTCCACAATTTTGACAAGCAGCACTTTGTTTTTGTTTGTATCTTTAATAGAAAAAAAGAGGGATCCCAGAAAGTACAATAATGATCTCCACAGACACGCACACACATACAGAATTTGCATAGAAATGCTCACACCTGACATGCATACCTTCACACTGATGAAAGAAACCCACACAGGCTGCAGTGTGAAATTTGATGTAAACAAGATCATTTGAATTTATATGACCACATAAACATTCTCAACAGGCAGAAGATGAAGGGGAAATGTGGCGAATGGGATGAGAATAATGCTCACAACTCACTCGCAGATACACCTGGCATGTTTTCTTGCTACATTTCATTAGTGGTTCTGACAGAGGCATGCTAACGTGGCTGGCATGGAGGCAACTATTTTCAATCCAAATCTAACAAAACGACTGACCCTGATAATGACAGAGGGAAATAGTTTTTAAAAATGAGGATTTAAATAAGAGAAAAAGGGGGAAAAGTGAGAACTGTCAGTTTTAATAAAAAATATTCAGTATAGTACAGTGTAGTACAATTTTGAGGTACTTGGCTTCTGTTACTTTATACTTCTACTCCACTACATCTCAGAGGCACATATTGTACTTTTTACTGCATTACATTTACGTATATATTTATATTCGATATTCAATTGCAGATTCAGGTTATTATTACTTCATAATCAACAAATAAATGACGATGCATTAGTATGAGTTAAGTTGCCCCACTATATAAAGTCATTAGAATGAGTTCCTCCTTTACCAGCTGAAACAATGTGAACACATTAATGCATCAATACTTATAGTACAATAATATACATTTATCTGAAATGGGCCATTCTGCATGATGAGTACTTTTTTAAATTATTTTTTGGGGCGTTTGAGGTATTTAATTCCACAGGACAGCTGAAGATATGAAAGGGGAGAGAGAGGGGGGATGACCTGCAGCAAAGGGCCGCAGGTCAGAGTCGAACCCGCGGCCGCTGCGGTGAGGAGTAAACCTCTATATACGTGCGCCTGCTCTACCAACTGAGCTAACCCGGCCACATGATGAGTTCTACTTTTGGGACTTTAAGTACATATTTTGATGCTCATACTTTTATTTGAATGTCCTTCTTCCACCAGTGATCACAACCTACCCAGCACGAACAAACAGACGTTTAAAGGCCTGCGGCTCAATATAAAAACACACTACATAAAATAGTTTGTCCTATGTCAAAGTACCATATGTGATATTTGTGAAACAGAAAGACTAAAACAAGTCGACAGAGTGACCAAAACTAAACGACTGACAGATGGGGTGACAGGTGGGTTGAGGAGTACCTGTAATATCCTCCAGCTTTGTGTGTCTGTGTGGCTCGATGGTGTTTTAAGCCCCCAACGTCTCCTTCCAGGCAGCACTGCGACCGTTGACTTCAAGGCACCTAACCCTAACCATAACCATTGCCTAATCCTAGTGCCTTCCAGGCAGCGCTGCCTGGAAGGAGATGTTGGGGGCTTAAAACACCGATAAACATCTGTGTGCGTCTGTGTGTGTGCGTCCCAGCTGGATTATTGTTGTCCTCAAACACACTCTGATGTTGTTATGGATTAGTGCCATTAAACTATCTTTAAACACAGTGCTCTGTCTCTGGGGACTGCCGGCAGCTCCTTCCACCTAATGGCTGTGAGACCTTTATACACACAGGTGTGTGTCTGTTCCTAATCATGTCCAATCAAGTGAATTGACAACAGGTGGACTCCAATCAAGGTGTAGAAACACTGGGGTGCCTTGGTAGCTCACCTGATTGAGCGTGCGCCCATCTACAGAGGCTAAGTCCTTGCCGCAGCGGCTGCGGGTTGGATTCTGACCTGCGGCCCTTTGCTGCATGTCATTCCCCCCTCTCTCCCCTTTCAAGTCTTCAGCTGTCCAATCAAATGAAAACCTAAAATTCCCAAAAGAATTTCTTTAAAAAAAAAGGTGTACTAACATCTGCTCAAGACAACCCCACCATGCAGGTTCACATTGTTTTGAGTGAAATTAATTGTAATAACAGATCCTCTGGCGCCTCAGCTTTTGGGTTTAGTGCTAATTAGCTCATGTTAGCATGCTTACACACTAAAGATGGTGATATAGTAGGCTACCTGGTAAACATCAGCATGGCTGTAGACTCTTGTTAAACACTGGCTTTGTCTTTACTGCCGTGATAGAGGACAGAACTTTAAAAAACAGAAACATGGAGCCAGTTTACTTACACTTGATCAACAAAGAGTTAGTCCAATTCAAGATGACAATATACATATGTACACATATGATGTGATTTCTCATCCCAATATCAAGATGACTTCGGTCGCCCAAAGTAAATCCCCATTTTATAAAACACACTGGCTCCTTTTCATTAACCTGGGTGTAATATTTGATACTGACCTTTCGGTGGAAAACAAATTACAAAATACAAAATACAAAATACAAAATTTAATTCAATCATGTTTTTTATCAGCGGAGGAGCATCTAAAAAATCCAGGCTTTTCTCTGTCGAACCTGATTACCAGAAGGTCATTCGTGCTTTTATTTCATCTCCGGTAGATTATTATGATTCATTTTAATCAGAGTTCAACCGAAAAAAACTCTCACACCTTCTAAAAAAATGCCTAAAAATGACTAGACCTATTTGTATATGTTGTTGAGTTGTGCATTTTCCCAAATGTTTACAACAATGTTCAAACCCAGAGAAATGTGTACTTTTATTCAAGGTAACGATCCGTTACATTTGGTCTCCTGTCGATGTGGTCATAAATGGACTTTTTATCCAGTTTTAAGCCACATTTTTACAATACACTTTTTAGATCTTGGGGGAATTGTTGGATCTCTATAAATTATAGTGTCCCAAGATAACTTCTGTTATGATTTGACACTATAAATACAATTGAATTGACTCAGATCTTGGTCTTTTTTAACTATATATTTTAACCGGATGAAGGATTTCAGTCCTCAGACGTCTGGATCTAAAGTTATCAGAGAAACAAGCTGAGCAAATGTTAGCGGCAGCTCGGCTCACAGCCCCTCTGCATGCGTCCTTTGTTTGCCGAAGAAGCACAGACAGTTTTCTAACACTGACCGGCAGAAGCTGACACAGCAATGACTACAATGGTGGCGAAGACAACAACTCCCATGATCCAACGCTACGTCACCAAACTGCCTCTGTTGTGATTGTTCTGATTGAGAGACCCCTAGAGGTAGAAAATGACATAACGTATGTTTAAGTAGGCTAAAGGATCTAAATACTTCTTCTGATGTTTAGAATGTATTTAAGTTCAGCTGGAGTTTAAGAGACAAACAACCAGTGAGACACGTGGGCACAATAGGTTTAAAAACAACAAACAGGGATTTTATTGGTCACGTTAACAAAATCATACCTAAAAATCAGCATCATTGTTACTTACAGTATACAGCTCCTCAGTACAGGAACAAGGCATCTTTACATCTTTAGAGCGTCACACATAATAACATGCAGATTCACTGCCTCCACACAAAGCAGCCCGTTTCTCCAAACCATGACGTAAAAACTGTGTATTCAATGGATCAATTTCATTAGTGAGAACATATCATTACTTTTCTCGTTCTTCTGTTATAGAACATTTAAAACTCTCTACATTCATCTTTTATTTGATTCTTAATTTAGATGTTTTTAAAAGGAATTATAAGTAAGTTGAGTAGAATTAAAAAAATTGATATTGTGAGTTGCCAAAAATAAACACTGATGATATTGTAAGTGTTTATGATTATGATATGGTATGATCTTAACAACATACGCTGCAGTGACACACTAGTAACTGTGCTCTTCACAACACCAAAGAGCAAACCAGGGCTAAGTGCAACTCAAAGCATTTCATTTCCACTTTGATTGTTTCTGTTATCAGGAGGGAAAACTTCTTCGAATGAACACACAAGTTCACTCTTCACTCTTTGTGGAGCTGATGTTGTAATAACATGCTGTGTGTCTAATTGAAGGTATTCAATCTGTGCCACAAAAGGTAAGAATCTTATAAAGTCATTCTTAAAACATGGATTAAAACAAATGTTACAATTTGATATAATAATTCTGTAAGGAAAAGGATAAATTTGTGAAGAAGAAGCTTCACATTTTTTGTCTAAAAGTGCCGCCTTACAACTGCGTAAAGTTTCATACATCCAGTATACAAAGGGCTTCTGAATCAAGAAATATTTAAGGCTCATTATTTTACCAATTCACACAAGAAAAGGCTCCAATTCTTGTTAAAAAAAAGGGATGCCTTTTAACCAATTTGTCTTCAACATTTGCATTTTAGGACAGAATGTGTTAAAAAAATGGGAAGACAAAACCCTTTAACTAACTAATAAAACACTATTTCAAGACTAAAAAGTGAAAACACTGAGCCAAATTCTAAAACAACCCCTGTCTGCATTTTAACAGATTAGAGACCCTGGTTTTCACTTAGGTTAAAAGGATATGTCACTTTTCTCAAGTACTATTAAAATGTTGTTTCTACATTTCATCAAATATCTACGTATACTAATTCATATTTTCTGTACAACCGAATGAATCAGTTTCCTTCTAAGAACTATGTACTCTATAAACATTTCCAGCAGCTGACAGTAAAACTGCTGTAGAAAACCACTTTAAAATACAAGTGATATATCCCTTTAAAGTCCATTTTGCCACTAATTTTCTGTGCTAAATGTCACTTTCATTGTCATATATTGATTGAAAAAAGATTCACATCTTCACAAACACACAACTTCTTTCTCAGGCTACGTAGTCCTTTTTTTTGTCATACATTTCAAAGACTTTAATATGCATATCATTTCATTCTAATTTCTAAAAAGCGATATTTTACCTGGATGGAATAGTTTCTTTTTTTATATTATAAATGTTACATTTAAATTCAGCTGCTGTAACACATGGTGCCTTTCTGTTCTGCTTTTATTTTGAAGGCAAAAAAATGTTTAGTTCTGCTCGAGTACCCAAAAATGAATGAGTGAAATATCGCTTTATCTCATTAAATATACATCCAATAACTCGTTTAAGACAGAATAATAAAAGAAAGAGCAGGAATGTTTATACAATAGTGTTTCCAAGGCGACTGCACTGATATAATGTGACCGGCAGATACTGTGATATTGCGTGACACTGCTGCTGCTGCGACTACAGCATTCATTTGTACATTCATTGAGTCTCTAAGTGAAATGCTACTGCTGTGTGTGTTCCTTTTGTGTATATTGCGTCTGTACATAAAGGGAAGCATCCGGCTCCAGCCTGTGAGGAAGGAGCTTTCAGTCTTTTTTTGTTCTTCAGTGTTTAAGCGGAACAAAACTGGAGGGCTTTTTGGGTGTAAACTGTCATTTTGCTCTATTTTCAGTTGCTTGTAGTTATTCTTTTTTTACCAGGAGCTTGTTTTCACAGCGCTGGCAACCTTCTGTGGTTGTTTTTTCCGCAGCAGCACGCCGTGTATGATTAATGAGCCTGAGCTCGGGGTCAGAACCCTGCAAGCGGCTGCTCAAAGTGTCCTTGAGTAAAGCACTGAATCCCAAGCAGCTGCGGGAACCCTGTTGCTGTGACTGACCTTTGACCTCTCGAACCCCTCAGTGTGGAGAAGGGCGAGGCGGGGATGTTTTTGTTCAGAGGCGGCCACTCATTACGTGTGTGTAACTGCAAGAGGTTGCTCATCAGACGGATATATAACTACACGTATATGTGTATGCTTTGTATTCCTTTGGAGCAGAGGTTTTCAATCTGTAAGGATTTGCACTAAAACTCAAAAGTCATAACTCAGTCAATTCTGAACACACATACCGAATATCCTCGGAAAGTGTAAGTCACACTTACACTTTCCGAGGATATTCGCAGTGGACATTATCTTCAATGTGCACTGCAAATAAACTCCACTAAAATCCACTTAAAAAACAGACCAAAAAAGACACTCCTTATCCAATGTGGTATCATGACTTCGCGTAAATATACACGGCAACTTTCTTAAGCCAAGTGGCGTGTTATCTGTATGCTTTTTCAGCTATCCGCGTGTATGTCTGCGCTGTATAGAGCGGGCGTACACATACACGACACTTGGCGTGTTATCGGCACTTGGCGTGTTATCCCGAGAAGAACGTAATATCGCGAGAACAACGTGTTATCGTGAGAAGAAAGCTACGGTTGACTTTAGGAAAAGACGAACCGGTTGGGTTTAGGAAAAGAAGAACGGGGTTGCCTTTAGTAAAAGAAGAAAGCGACGGTTGAGTTTAGCAAAAGTCACACGCGGGACAAGGAAACGTCACACGCGGTCACACGCGGGACGCGATCCCCGGTCTCCTGAGGGCACGTCTTGTGTTTTACCCATCCTCCCTACGCAGATTTTCGCCCTTTCATACTACTCGCTACGGCGTAAATTCACACGCGATCGCAAGGTAATGTTAGTCAATGGAGGCCAAATGGCGTTGATAAACACGCTAAAAAGCAAGTATGAGTCTTTATAACACGCCAATAATGGCGTACGAATTGGCGTGTCATACATACGCCATTTCATGAGATCAGTTTGTCTTATCACTGAAGAACTTGCCTGAGAATCATCACATTTTCAATGTACTTCAGTATCAAAGTAATTCCGCGATAGTTGTCTGTACAACCATGGGTACACTGCAAACACCAACTGCTAATAGCTAATTCAGCTTACTTTCAATGGTGCCAGGGTTTTTTTGTTGTCTGCTTTGTCAGATTCCCTGCAGCAAGTTCTCACAACCCAGCGAAATGTTGCCCATGGCTTGGTGTGAAATAAAGCTTTGGTTCTTGGAAATCTTCCACCTGTAAATGATTTCTACTAAAAACGTGCTATTTATTCCCACAAAGGACTTCTGTTTCCCCTCCCCCCCAATCAGGTTTATATATTTCCCTCATTGGGGAATCAAGAGGTTATAAAGGTGTCTAACATTGTCTCCTCTGCCGTGCCTTCACAAGGACTTTCCATGACATCCGAGAACTGCTCTACCAACAGTCCTTGATATAAATAGACTATTTCTATGGTAACAGAGTCATCGTGCTGCCGACAGAATAAAGATTGATTTTCTTTGTCTATGGTCAAGGTGCTCGTGTTTGTGTCCTGACATTCAGATGCGTCACAGAAGAACAGAAACATAGTTTAGTTTCCTTTCAGACGCTCCAGACTTCCACGTCCTTACTCTCCTCCTTACAAAACGAGCATTTTAATTATGCCAACGTGGGCTTCTGGATTTTTCTTTTTACTATTTTACAACATTTTATGGACTAAACATTTCATCTACAAAGAAGACAATAAAAAAGCTGCACCCCTAGAGGAATCAATAATGAAAATAATTGTTAGCAACAGCCCTAATATGTCTACTGTATGTAACTAAATCAATGCTGCAGAACCAGAGATATCGTCTGTTTTACTCCACAGCTTCCTTGTCAAAACCTGGTGCCTATGTAACCCACAATGTAACTCAACCTGTTGACATTTGTGTGTGAGATTCAGGTGTGTTACGCTAGTAGCAGCTAATGTAGCCTGCAGCATCTAGCCTGCAGCAGAGAGGAGCAGCTATAGAGGTGTGGTAGGCTCACCGCTTTCTAACTCCATGTGACGTCACTTGAGGACATTTATCACTCCACACAGCTCCGGTCTCACGCCAGTTCGTAAATAGTCAAGTTATTTTGATTTATTAATTTGTGTACAGATCACAATTTTCTCGTTTATTTCGTGTACAGGTCACAATTTTTGAACGTTTTCAAATTTCCATTTCACGAACTGCCATGACACTGGGTTGCTCTGGGGGATGCAACAACGGGGAAATTAAACGCCACAACGGGGAAATTAAACGCCTCACGCCAGCGACAACAACGGGACGGACTGACACACGGGGACGCGATCCCCGGGCGCAGCGACGCGATCCGCGGGCTCTGTGGCATGCAACAACGAGGACATGAAACGCCACAACAACGGGACAGTTGAGGTTAGGAAAAGAAGAACTGGGAAAGGTACCATCACACGCAGGACACGCCGACAACAACGGGACGGTTGTGGTTAGGAAGAGAATAACGGAAAGGAACTACAACACGGCGGACGTGATCCCCGGTCTCCGGGGTGAAAGTCCTTTATTGTTTGACCCAGCTATCACCCCGACCAACCTCCCTACGCAGATTTTTTTTTTTGCTTTTCATACTACTCCCTACCGTTGTCGTGCTGTGATTACGAAACATGCTTCCCATTTAAATACATTAAATTAAAATTCGTAATCACCACACGAAAAAAACGACATAATCGTGTCCTGTTCACGAATCAATAGAATCAATAACGTAACAATTTCACGAACTGCCATGAGACTGGGCTGACAATCTGTAAACAGACTTTGATGTGTAAAATCGTCTTTCTTCCCCTTTAAGTTTTTACACAAAGGCAATCAACAATCTCTCAGCTTCATCCTGACCTGATTCAATCCATCCGTCTCACTCAACTCAGTCTAAAACCCTTCCAGACATCTTTTCTTCCAGCCGGATGCGCCCGACCTGCAGCAGCAATCATTCCCTCTATCATGTTGTGTTCCTGCTGCTGTGTTGTTTCCCCACCACTAATGAGGACCTGCAGGTTGAACCCGATCCCTCGACAAGAATCAGTGTAAAAGGGCTTTTTCATGCTCCTTAAAACCATAAGATGAGTTGTGCCTGTCTGTGTATGCCTATGGTAATTATTCTTGGAAACCCTGAATGTGTCGTAGAAAGTGTTTTAGCGTCATGCAGAGTCACTCCCTGTCTTCCTCCGCAAGCTGAAAATCCATCTTTTTAAGAATCCCCTCACGTCATGCAGCGTCTCTGCTGCATACTATCAGCTCTCCCACATCTTTTTATCTCCTTCCCTCTTACACAGAAACGTCTTCTGCATGAGTTTACTTACTCATTTCTGTTTCTTTTCCTAAACAATACAAATGTATTACGCTCAAACCATAGACTGAAGAAAAACATGGATGTATCGCTCACAGGTTTTTTATTAATGGAACAATGTTTTTTAGCTCACTTCCAAAACAGACATGAGAAGTGGAATTAGGAAGTGAAGCTCTACCAAATAATCATTTTTTCTAAAGACAATTTCAACTCTGAAGGGTCAGTTTACCCAAACATCTTTTCACTCACTTCTAACGGTACATATTTATCTATCATGATGACAGTTTTGGTTTCATTTGCTGAGATTTTGAGCCACTGACAATTCTGCTGCTGCTGCAGCAGCAGCCAATCCCAATGGGGGTAAATGTAATTTGGTTTGTCTGTCATGGATATTAAAGACAACCTTAGTTTACTACTTCAGGTTGGCTTGTTTGGGCAGGTAAGAGTAACGCATCAGACACTTGAAAATAAACCTGCAGTTCATTAGTGTAGTAGAAAACTAGAAAACAACACCAGCACACAGGTAGTTGTGGGCATTAATGCCTAAACTGCTAGATGTTACTAGTGTATGTTTTAGAAAGCATTAAATAAGAAATATAAAGCTATTTCTAAAGTTCAGCGTGAGCTCACAGTTTTCGTTATAGTTAGACATAAGTAGATGTGAAAGTGAGAAGGTGAGAAAACTGCTGGCATGACTCAGGGAGATTTAAAGGTAACAGGCCAACAATCACCTCAGGTTCCTATAGATAACAGAGCTTAAAGACTCGGCATCGTTCCTTCACTTATATACAGCAGGATTACCTTGACGGTACAAAAACTATTAAAAACATTTCAACATGTCCTTCAAATTTAAAGGACATATCCGGCGCAACATCAACCTAGGGGTTAATAACATGTGTACTGAGTCGACCGTTCTTTGGGATATGTTTACATGCTAATCGAATGTGACCAGTTTTGGCGCAAACCGCTAATTAGCTTACAACGCTAGTCGTCGGGGCATGCGAAAGTAAAAATAAATTGCTGTTTCTATACTACTAACAAGGCTCAAAATAGCACCACACTTCCACTGTAGCATAATGAGGGTCCCTACATAAGTGTACAGACAGTTCATTAAAACGATAGTTTATAAAGACTGTAGTGTACCGTTCACTATACAGGCAGGCGCCATCTTGGGTCACGATCAGTCAAACGATGAATGCCGTGCTTGAGCTATTTTAATGGTTACTGGTTGCACAGCGTTCGCCGGATTTCTCCTTTAAAGACAAAATGCATCGTTTGTAACTGCATTTCAGAACGACACGCGTTTTCAGATTTTACGCAGCTGTGGTTAAGGTTTGGTTAGGTTAAGGGAAAGATCATGAGTTGGGTTGAAATAAACTGTACTGCCTTACAGTTTTGGAGCGACCGCGGTTACGGTTAAAAGAAACCAATGTTGACTGTCGGTACGGCGAACATTTTCAAACATTTCCACCCCTTTCTCCAAAGGTCCTGCCTGCAAGTCTTTATAATTCCCAAACATAAGGCTGATGTTTCCTTTCTAAGATTTAGTCACGGAGCGGCCTCACATAAATGCACGTTCCACCAGAAGCCTGTAGAATGAGTATTTTCTTACTCAAGGACACCTCAGCAGTAACGGGCGAAGTCATTGAAATCAACCAGAGATTATAGAACAGTACTGACCAATATGGATCATGTCATTATATTGTTTAACATCTTTAACAGACACTCCTGTTGTTAGTTGCTTTTATCTCAAAATAAATGAATTTGAATTATTTCTTAATTACCTGCAGAACATTTTAGTGAAGCTTGGTGTGCTTTCTTTTTAATCGTCAGTCATCATATATTTTAAAGTTAGCAATTGATCTATTGTATATCTACTAGAACTGCAACGATTAGTCCATTAATTGATTAGTCAATCGAAAGAAAATGTATCAGCAACTAATTGATTTAGAAAATCCAATATTTGTTTACATCATTTTTTTAAGAAGAAAAGCCAAAAATTCACTGGTTCCAGCCACTAAAATAGGAATATTTGCTGGTTTTCTTTCATTTTGGATGGTTAGTCAGACAAAACAAGACATTTAATTTATTTTTCTACTATTTTCTGACATATAAATCTACAATTAATAAAATCATTAGTTTCAGCCCTGATAGGTTCTAACTATTACATATACCTCAGAGTCGTTTGTTATTGAATTCATCTGAATGTTAAATATTGCCCAATATAAGCCCAATTGTTCAGCTGTTCACGGCTCGGTTTCGTATGTTTCCATTAAACTGTTGCTGCTGACAGAAATAAATTGATCAAACTGTGACGAGGTTTTGCATACCTGCGTTGCGTATTTTGGTTTTTGAGCATTTTAGCTTTTGCTGGTCCTCTACATCAGACACGTCTACACGTAGTATTTACAGTATATTTGTACTGTGAAATAAAAATGTGGTACATATTTTAATAAACAGCTTGAGATTAGTATGTTGGTGTGTGTTACACTTGAGATGTCCTTACAAGTACAGAGCCACAAACTCGCTTGTGAGGTCAGTTGACAAGTGAGGACATTTTGTGTGTGTGTTTGTGTGTGTGTGTGTGTGTGTGTGTGTGTGTGTGTGTGTGTGTGTGTGTGTGTGTGTTTGGCTACATTGCCCTTGGCTAATTGGCTCACTATACAGACCTTAATACATTAGCATAATAATATTTGTGTATACACAATTTACAGTGTGTGTGTTTACTCATTAAGGCATATAGTATCCTTACATGACATAAATAACATCTGATTACATATAATACAAAGGAGTAGGCGCTGTGTCATTAAAGGTTCATTCCACTCAAAACCAGCTTCTTCTCCCCGGGCTGCAGTCAGTCACAAGACACCTTGATGTTTGTTTTTCTGAATTCAATTTGTTATTTTAAGCACATTTCTGAATTATTATTATTATTATTTTTATAGATTTAATGGGCTGAGTACCTTAGGTGAAATTGTGAGGTTTCCTTATGACAGCAGCGACCAGCATGTAGCACGGTAGCTAGTTTTATTGTCCACTCAACACTCAGGACCTTTAAATATCAGATAAATATAATCGTTCGCACAACGGAGCGGAGAATAGTGGATATTTACTTGCAACATGATACAAAGACTCCCTCTCTGATGCTGTTGGAAAGTGATGCGAGCATTAAAAAAAAAAATGCTTATTAGTAAACATGAGGCAACAGTTTTTGGGTGATGCAGCATGAGACATTAGAGATGTGACATGATACTTTTGAGATCTGGGTTGTAATTATTTCAATGTAATGTTTGACTAATGATTTACTGAAAGGAACATTCATTTATTCAGCCACCAGAAGTGAAAGTGTTGATCACTTGCAGAATGACATGTCTTTTCCAGCTGTTCCTTCAAACACATGTCCAATCCCTAAACTAAACTACCCAATAATCGATTTAGCCTGGTGGAGACATTGCTGTGATGAAAACTCTCATGTTGTTGTTGAGGAGGTCAAAACACACAAAGGTTTTTTAAAAAAAAAAAAGAACTTAAAGTCAAGGAAGAAGATTATCACTGACTAACAAATCCTGTAAGAAGACCTTTTGGGCTGCTGATGCAATGCTTTCTGGGTAATGTGTGTCAGCCTCTCAACAGTGACTCATGTCTGTTCTCATTCTAACACCTCCTCCTATTCTGTACTTTATTGTATTTCCTTATGAAACATGTCTATTTTTTATTGTGCAGCTCTGTCCTTTTTGGTGAATTAAAGCCAATCAAAAATGTTGCACTAAGAATATTTTGAAAATGGAAATATTAAAGCTGTGTTATTAACTGGGTAGAGAGTCTCAGAAAGCAGCAGTTTGTTCAGTCAACAGTAAACACAAAGAAGCAAGCTGTGTGCATGTGTTCAACTTATCACCTTTTTTGTGCAGTCTAGTTATGCTTAAAGGCAGACTGATTCTGGGTTTTTGAGGCCAATACTTGGCTTAGAAATGTAATAATGATATATCGACGGGTGTTTTAACATAAAGCCATAACTTAAACTTAAACCAGGGATATCGATCAGTGGCCAATTTATCTGTCAGGCTCTAGTTGTCATAACGTTTATGTCCATTTATTGCAGATGTTGGTGGTGAGTGTAAATGAGTGAAATATTACTTTAAAAAATGTTGCCTCTGTTTATTTGTGCGAGAACTAGCATCACACTTCCATTCACACTTTATTTAGACAGTCCAGTAACGCTTTTCTATCAAATGACTAATGTATAATAGATTTCCAGTGATGTTCACAGCAGCATGATGAGTCAGATAGTATGTGTTGTGATTGGGGGCTTAAAATAAGGCTAGGTTTAAACGTTGAACATCTTTTGATCGCCTGATAGATGAGCATCGACACTGGACTTCATAAATAAAGTATTAATCTTGCTTTCTGCAGCGACGAGAAACCTCCTGGGCTGTCGGACACAATGTGCTTTCTCTTGTAAAACTCTGATAAACGTACTATGATTTATATCAAAACTGTAATCTTTGATACAACCATTCACCTCCAAATGTGCTCTTTCCCACACTAACATAAGCTTACCTCTCTTCTTCTACCAGTTGAGCCCTCTTTTCTTTTTAATACATCCTTTATGATTGGTTGGAATAAATATCCCAGAAACTTATCTGTCCCAAAATGCTGGGCCAAAGCTGGGTCATTCCAGCAGAGAGCCTTGTGCTCAACATGTGCTTCTTCTGTTAGCACAAATGGGGCGACCTGCACCATTTTGTAAACCCACATTTTGCAACTCACTCAGAGGAGGCAGATTGCAGAGTGAAAATCAAGGACAGCTAGTTCACTCCATGTACAGCAGGTGAAGAAGAAGAGGACGAAGCAGCAGCAGCAGCAGCAGCAGGAGGAGGATTTCTGCTTGGTCCTGGTTCTGATTTGGAGTCCCGGCTCGGGCCCGGCTGTATGTTATTCCGTGTCTCTGCATGTTCTGCCAAACACTCCTCCACTCCGTCCCCGCCCTCGCCGCCTCCTTCTGCCTCTCCAGTCGCCAGCTGTTTCATCCTCAGGTTGATGGAGCCGTAAGTCCTCTTGGGTCGAACAAACGCTGCCCTGCGTCGGTACATCTCTCCCCGGCAGATGGACACCATGAGCAGCACGGACAGGAACATCCCCCCCAGTGTCAGCAGGCCAAGGCCCGCGATGATGCACTTGTCCAGGTGGGAGCCCAGCTGGGCGTAGTACATCTCCAGCTTCTCCATCTGGCGGGCCGACACCGAGTCCGGGTCGACTTTGGCCTCTCGCGGGATGGTGTAGGCGATGACCACCAGGACGATCCCGCTCACCAGGAACACCAGGGCGAAGATGAAGCCGTAGTCGGCAGTGTGGTCATCAGCGGGGTTGAACTCGGTAAAGTCCAGGCCGTCCTCCTGCCCGCCACCTCCTTCCTCCTCATCGTACGGCCGCGGAGAGAGCTCCTGATGCTGCTGCTCCCGCTGAAAGAAGAACACAAAGTAAAGAAGACAAAAAAGGATAAACGAAAGCAGCTTATGACCAAGAAGAAACCCAATATGATGAAGACATTAAAGTGGCCATATTATGCTCATTTTCAGCTTCATAATTGTAATTTGATATTGTATCAGAATAGGTTTACATGGTTTAATTTTCAAAAAACACCATATTTTTGTTGTACTGCACATTGCTGCAGCTCCTCTTTTCACCCTGTGTTCAGGTTTCTGTTTTAGCTACAGAGTGAGACCTCTCACTGCTGTAACATCTTTGTTGGCAGTCGCACATGCGCAGTAGCTAGCTAAGGATTATATGAGCTAGCTAGCTGTTTCTCCAACTTCGGTCTGTACAAGGCAGGATTAGCCGGGAGACTTCTTCTAAACGAGGGCGCACTTCCAACTTTGCGTGGAATACCTGCAGAACAGGGACATGTAAGTAGTTCTATACAATTTATTTTGTAGATTAGGATGAATTTGTGTGTGTTGTAGCAGTGTTTTGCCATTGAGAATGAGCTAACATGCTAGTGCTATGCTACTGGTTAGCTCCCTAGGCTCCTCGTTTCGGCTAGTTTCGTAGAAAGCCGTGCAGATTTTGAACAGCTCACCCGGAGACTGAAGGCAGGACACATTCAGAAACCGTATCTCACTCTAAACAGCATGGATGGTTTTTTTTTCAAAGTTTGTATGCGTGTGGAAGCACCAGAGACACAAAATAACATCCCAAATCCCAGAAAAAGTGTTTTTTTCATAATATGTGCACTTTAAAGACAGGGCCTTAGCGTCAATATTTAAAGAGTCTCTATTATGCTTTTGGGGATTTTTCCTGTCTTTTAGTGTATTATAGTTACAGATATGTTATAGATATAGTTTTTTTGTGTGTATGTAATAGATGTATAAAGTACAAAAACACACATTTCAAGCGTAGTTTCTGTCTCCCCCATGAGGAATTCTAAGTAATGACAACAAAACTGTTGGCGCATCCACATGATACAAGCCTTCCGTGATCGCGAGTCCTCCATTTGCCTCCCTTCCTCACACGGGAGAGACGTGAGGAAATCATGGGAGGAGAGAGGCAATGAGAAATTGTGTTGTAGAGGGATGAGACGTCCTTTCCTCTGAAGCATCACATGAATTTGTCAGCTGTGTGGACGGAGTTAGCAACTCCTTCAGCTGCACGGCTTCCGGGAAGGCTGCTCTCGTGTATCCTCGCCTATAGCTCCTCAATGATCCTTCCTCGATGCTTGCTCCTCGGGGCAGAAATAAGAGCTTTGAGACGGCCTTCACTAAGGAGGGACAGAACAACTTCCAGTTCAGCTGAGGACCGAGGAGTCGAGGCGCTATTAAACTAGGGTTATGAGATGCAGCCAGAGTGTTTCAGGCAGAGGAGCTACAGCAATGGGCAGTATGTTTTTGAACATCAAGCATGTAAACCTATTCTAGTAGACCCCAAGAGTACAAATATGACGCTGAAAAGGAGTATATTAGGGGCTCTTTAAGTCACATTGTGGAGTAAGTAAATAGCTCATTAGACCGCTGCCATGAATACAAAACATGCAAATCCCTTAATTTAGAAAAAAGGTTTCTTTGTAAATAATAATTGTTAGAATCATTAATGACAAAAGACAATTAAAATGTAAAAGTGCTACAGTACTATTTCAGAAAAGGTAAATATTGAGCCAAGGACCAGATGTCAGATGGCTTTCAAAGCATATCATGTTTTCTGTTAATGTTTCTGCTTGAATCTTGTGTAACCAAACTCTTCAGTGTTTTTTTCCCCACTAAGTGAATTTCTGATATGTAATGACTTCCCTGTGTAACCTTCAATGTTGTCCTGTTTGGTTGTAAATCACTACTTTGGTAGGAGTATATATTTTGATCGATATGAGGCTTGAGAGCTTGAGGCTTTTCAGCGACACGTTGGCTCCACAATCTGCTGCTGTCCTGGTTTATCCTGTCCATAATGCTTTGTTTAACTTGGGATTCAGCGTTAGCTTGTACTTAGGATTCCGGTCTGCTTCCAGCAGTGCAGAGTCATGGAGAGAGAGCACTGTTATGTATTTGCGGTCATGTTTTCTAAGTATGAAAGACTGCCGTTGCGTTGTGGCTTTTCCAGTGGTGGAAGAAGTACTCCGATATTTTAAGTAAAAGAATCAATAGCACTAAGTATAAAAAAAATACGGTGTTACAAGTAAAAGTCATGCATTCAAAAAGTTTACTAGCATTACAGCAACACTAAAGCACTTTTCCCGCTTCAGTCCCCCTACAGGTTGGAAGAGGAATTGTCCAAGTTAAACCACTCATTATGCAGAATAATATCACTGTTAAATAGTGGAGTAGGAGGCTACTGTACTAAAGCAGTAATACTGTTGTTGCTATGGTTACCAGCAGTTTAAAATGTGAAAATGGAGGTTAAATTGTTGACCAAGCTACGTTTGAGGCCAGTTTTTAAATTGTAAATGTGTAGCGTAAATAACTAGCTATTCACTTGTCAAATTTGTATTTCGACCGGCTCATTTTGAGGTTGCTACAGTTAGCTGCTAACGTTAGCTACTTTGCTAGCCCCTCCACAGTCCACCCTGCTCTTCTTCTTCAATTTTTAACGTTCGTAGATGGGTTTGCCCGGGAAAACATTTTATAATGACAGAAGACATCTAAATCACAAAAATACTTCTAAATATACAACCAACGGCTGGTAACAACACTAAACTTACCTTACTGTTGTCTGAAGTTGAGGGCGGACAACCATGTGGTTCAGTCACCCCCTGCTGGCAGTGCTCATGCTCCTCGTCCTGCTGGTAGGAGGCGTTCTCGAAGCCCCGGGCGACGCAGCCCACTGTGGCCGCTGTCCAGGATGCTGAGGCCGGCGTCGGAGACACGCCTCGGCGGACTCCTCCACCCCGCAGCTCCCGGAGCTCTACGCCGTTGAAAGAGGACTCCATCGAAATCTGTTGGATTTGCTCATGTCTTCACCATCCCTCCGCTCTGCATTATCCTCACTGAATAGAGACAAAATAATGACAGAAGGGACAAGAGAAATAAATATAGGCTACTTTTAATTTTTAAAACTAAGTAAAAGCCTGCTACTACTATACTGGGGTATAAATCTATACAATAGTGATCAGCAGCCTGATATTTTATATGCAGCCGTGAGTAATCTTATTATATTTATCGTTTGTAACTGAGGCCATATCTGTATTTTGTGTATGAAATGTGATGCCATACACAAAATTATTAGTATTATTTGTAGCCTATTAATGATAGTATTAGACTATCTTTGTATCTATCTATTTTACAATGGTTTACTTTAAAATATTGTACTTTATACTCCACTACATTTATTCTAAAGCTAGCCTATAGTTTTCATATCAAGATTTAATAGGCTAACATATCATTAGTCTATAAAATCTTCATTGTACCATCTTGACAGCATTAATAGAACAGTAATATTCTTTCTTTTTTTTTTAAACCACTCTCAATGGGACACTTTTGCACACACAGGTAACAGTGAGACAGATGTTACATCTCATCAACACTTTAAAAATTCCAATTCCAACACAAACACACAAACACACACACACACACACACACACACACACACACACACACACACAGGTAACAGTGAGACAGATGTTACATCTCATCAACACTTTAAAAATTCCAATTCCAACACACACACACACACACACAGGTAACAGTGAGACAGATGTTACATCTCATCAACACTTTAAAAATTCCAATTCCAACACACACACACACACACACACACACACACACACACACACACACACACACACACACACACGTAACAGTGCGACAGATGTTAACATCTCATCAACACTTTAAAAACATGCATGTAGTGATTTCCTTTAAAATGTTCACAACAAAATGAAGTAAGTCTGTGAATGTTAACACCTGGGCTGGGTGTAAACCTCGTGCAAGCGATTTTCAGCCGCCTATGTGTTCACACAGCGGTTTCACACCCGGTTTTAACCTACAGTCAGAAGCCTGAGTGAATATTAAAGCAGAATTAAAGCTGCATTACAAGACTAGCCTATATCATCCTGACACTGTTAGCCTTTACTATAGCAGCTATCATTTAATATACCCTGAGGTTTTATTTCATCAAAAAAAAATTGTTTAGGCTAATTTCTACCCTCCCGGAAAACATTTTTTGTTTCTACAGCCGGTTAATCTCCGGGGAGCTCCAGGCTAAAGTAGCCCACTGACACAGATACCATTTATCAGCACATCAAGCCCCGTGGCCCGCAGAGGAAGACAGCCTGAGTGCCCATGGGCAAGCTGTCCGGCCGATACCACCGTGACCTTGTCATGCGCCACACAGCCCAAAACAAGGACCTGTGTGTGTGTGTGTGTGTGTGTGTGTGTGTGTGTGTGTGTGAGAGAGAGAGAGAGAGAAAGAGAGAGATAGATATGATCAACCGGGACTGATAAGCACCACACCGACTGACACGTATTATTATCCCGATCTGATGGCAGACAACACGGACCGAGAGGGGAGGGAGAGTCCGGGTCAAAGGGGGATCTAATTCTGACTGAAATTATGCAACCGAGCAACATAGTCTAAGTGCCGATTAGCGTACTCTCCGGAGGGAAACACCGGGGATGGATTCGGTATCAAGGCTATAGGCAGCATCCAGCCCGCTCCCCTGAGCCGAATCCGAATAATCATCGCGGATATAGCATCGATCATCTGCTGGGATATCCATCAGAGGTTTTCGCGTAAAGTGATCGGGATGACAGCGCGGGGTCTTACCTGGTGCTGATGCCGCGAAGAGGCGGGAATCAAGACGCATCCGGAGAGATGGATGCTGCTGGATCATGTGTGAGGAGGAGGATGCAGTGAGAGGGAGAGAGAGGGAGGAAGGGAGGGAGGGAGTGAGGACCGAGGTGAGACTGACCATGCGCAAAAGCAGCCTGTGGTTCTCTGTGCTGGTGTCCGGGGAGCTGGTGGAGAGAGGTGTGGTGGGGAATATTAACAAATAAATACATTGTGCAATGCAAGTGTGACATCAATTAATCAGAAGATAAAACGAGTATATTAAAAGTAATATCTGTCTGGAACAGAGCCAGGGTTGTGGAAAGTGCAAATAGGCTATAATAAAAGGCAATTGTTTTACTACATTTCCTAATTTTGTTATGGCCCCAAATAATTATGAAGGCTTATGAATGTGGAATCTCTATAGCCTAAATCATTTTACAAGTGTATGTGTTTTTTTCTCTCTCATTTATTCTGTTTTTATCACTAACAGATTGATGTAAAAGTATATTAATGTTGTAGTTGGTCAATGTGGAGCCATGTTTTAGCTTCTTTGTAGATGAGCAGTATAATACTGCATTATATTATATTAAATTATATAAGCATAACATAAAAAATTTTTTATGGAAAAAATAAAAAGTAACTTTGAGTCTCAGATAAATGTAGTGGAGTAAAAGGTACAGTATTCCGCTCTGAGATGTAGTAGAAGCATAAAATGGAATATTTATATAAAGTATTTCAAAATTGTACTCATTCAAGTAGGCCTACTTGAGTAAATAACTAGGTACACTCCACCACTGCTAACTACCATGAGATAATAAATAGTTAAAATTACCACAAAGTGTGACATCTTCTTGTGTCTTGTCAAATCTATTTTGCAGGTAAAAGCAACGTTTAACTGTTCAGTTCAACATAGGAAACAGTTGGGATGAAGACAGTGGACGCCCCTCTGATTTGAACAGAAATAACATCTGTCCAACAGTTTGAATGAAAATCCTGTGAAACACAGAGAAAATGTCCCTTTAGAATAAACATATCAACATATACAGTAGGCCTACTGCTTTGAACTCCACATAATAAAATGAAGGGTAGTGGTTTTGGTTGTTTAATCTCACAGCGAAAAAATGTGAAAGATTTTTTGGAAGATTCATAAAAAACCTGCTCCGTCTTGGTGTGTGTAAAAGAAGAAACCATGCCGGTTACCATGGCAACACATACCTAGTGCAGCAGCATGGACATGTTGTTATAGATACCAAATAATGTTTAACAATAGTCATACGGAGAGAAATCCATCATAGAAGGGACAGCTAGTCTCGGTGTAGGCCTAAATCATTTAAAGATGTAACTTTTCTGCATTAAAATGTCAATAAACAACTAGACCTATGTGCTATATGCTGTTGAGTTGTGTACTTATACCTCCTCCCAAATGTTTCCAGAGAAATCTGTAGGCTACTTTTATTCAAGGTAACCGGCCATTACATTTGGTCTCCTGTTAATGGCGTCATATCCTCTCTATGCATCATGCGTTGTGGTTGTCAGCCAGAATCTGTCATAAATGGACTTTTTTTCCAGTTTTAAGCCACATTTTTAGTATACACTTTTGAGACCTTGGTTCCTTTTTAACTATATATTTTAACCGGATGAAGGATTAAAGTCATCAGATGTCTGTATCTAAAGTTATCAAGCTGAGCAAATGTAAGCGACAGCTCGGCTCATAACCCCTCTGCCGACAAGCTGGACAGAATCGGAAAAAAAAATAGACTGAAACTGTTTTATTTTGTGTTTTACTGGTTTTAATCAGCAGTCCGTTAGTTTTGTAGCCTGGTTGATACCAGATCCTTCTCAGTTGTAACTGAGAGTGGGTCTGGACAAGCTTTATTCGCAGCCCATTTCCAAAGGGCCATCACATAGCAGCGACAGCGGCATCAACGGGTTGCTGCGCTACGGTGGCCGTCATAGTTGAATGTAAACAAAAAGCTGCTCGCCGTCGCTGCGCTATCGTCATCGTGTAAAGCCCGCCTCAACGGTTTTTCTGGTGTCTCGATTTGGAAAAATTGCAAATGGGCTTGAATGGGCTCTTGGCCAGACTGACTTGCAGAGCAAATCTCAAATTTGCCGGAAGTTCGTCAGGGTTTTCCCAGGCTATTAGTTTTGGAGAGGAGGAAACCTCTGTGGATAATAACCTCTTGAACAGTGAACACTAAAGGAATCCTAATCGGAAGAAAGCTGACTGCAATGATGACAATGGTGCTGAAGACAACAACTCCCATGATCCCACGCTACATCACCACATCACTATTCAATTCAATTCAATTCAATTCAATTCAATTTTATTTATAGTATCAAATCATAACACGAGTTATCTCGAGACACTTTACAGATAGAGTAGGTCTAGACCACACTCTATAAAGCCCCAACAATTCCAATAGTTCCCCCAAGAGCAAGCATTAGCAGTGGCTATTGCGACAGTGGCGAGGAAAAACTCCCTTTTAGGAAGAAATCTCGGCAGACCCAGACTCTTGGTGGGCGGTGTCTGACGGTTGGGGTTATGACGGTACAGGATGTAGCGTGGCACAGCAGAGCATGGGTGGACGCGGTGGACGCAGCAGGACGTAGCCGGGCATTGCAGGGAATCGCAGAGCGTAGCAGGGTGTAGCAGGTCCATAGCCACAGCTGCACCCAAGACCCAGGTCTTGGTGTCGCCCTAATCCGAGGCGATGTTCTGGGCGAAGAAGAAACATAAGGACTCCGGGGAGTAAACTCCCCAGAGCTAGGTGAGTAACAAGCACTTCTGAGACAGGATGTGCATAAAAGGAAACAAAAGAAAAGAGCGTGTCATAAGAAGGAACTTCCTCGGCAGTCTAGAATTATAACAGCATAACTAGGAGAGGCACTATATTATTGATTATACGATAGGTAAATCTGATGACTGTAAAGAGAAGCAGAGAAAAGCAGGGGTGCTGTGTCTGCAGCTATACACCCTGCCCCGCCAGTCTAGGCGTTCACTGCAACTCCTCACTCCCTAACTATAAGCTTTATCAAAGAGGAGAGTTTTCAGTTTAGTCTTAAATGTAGTGATGGTGTCTGCCCCCCGAACCCAGATTGGGAGCTGGTTCCACAGGAGAGGAGCCTGATAGCTGAAGGCTCTGCCTCCCATTCTACTTTTAGAGACTCTAGGAACCACAAGTAACTCTGCATTCTGGGAGCGTAGTGCTCTAGTGGGACAATAAGGTACTAAGAGGTCCTCAAGATATGAAGGAGCTTGACCATTTAGAGCTTTATAGGTCAGAAGAAGGATTTTAAATTCAATCCTGGATTTTACAGGAAGCCAATGGAGAGAAGCTAATACAGGAGAAATATGATCTCTTTTCTTAGTTCTTGTCAGAACACGCGCTGCAGCATTCTGGATCAGCTGGAGAGTCTTAAGGGACTTATTTGAGCATCCTGATAATAAGGAATTACAGTAGTCCAGCCTGGAAGTAACGAATGCATGGACTAGTTTTTCTGCATCGTTTTGAGACAGGATGTTCCTAATTTTAGCAATGTTACGAAGGTGAAAAAAGGCTGTTCTAGAGGTTTGTTTTAGATGGGCGTTAAAGGATAGATCCTGATCAAAAATAACTCCTAGATTTCTGACAGTAGTACTGGAGGCCAGGGCAATGCCATCCAGAGTAATTATATCTTCGGCTAATGAGGTTCGTAGGGGTTTGGAGGCCAGCACAATAACTTCGGTTTTGTTTGAGTTTAACATCAGGAAATTGTAGGCCATCCATGATTTTATATCTTTAATGCAAGCTTGAAGTTTAGCTAGCTGGCTGGTTTCGTCTGGCTTGATTGACAGATATAATTGGGTGTCATCCGCATAACAGTGAAAGTTAATTGAGTGTTTCCTAATAATATTGCCTAGAGGAAGCATATATAAGGAGAATAGAATTGGTCCAAGCACTGAGCCTTGAGGAACGCCATGGTTAATTTTAGCGTAATTGGAGGGTTTATTGTTAACATTAACAAATTGCGATCGATCAGAGAAGTAGGACTTTCCAGTCTCTGTAAGAGGATGGTATGGTCAATAGTATCGAATGCAGCACTAAGATCTAATAAGACAAGTACGGAGACAAGTCCTTTGTCTGATGCAGTTAGAAGATCGTTAGTGATTTTCACCAGTGCCGTCTCTGTGCTATGATGCTTTCTAAATCCTGACTGAAAGTCCTCAAATAAGCTATTGCTATGTAGAAAATCACATAACTGATTAGCGACTACTTTCTCAAGGATCTTGGAGAGAAAGGGAAGGTTAGATATAGGTCTATAGTTGGCTAAGACCTCAGGATCTAGGGTGGGTTTTTTCAGTAGAGGTTTTATCACAGCTACTTTAAATGACTGCGGTACATAACCTGTCAATAAAGACATATTTATCATATCTAGCAATGAAGTGTTAACCACGGGTAATGCTTCTTTAAGTAGCCTCGTTGGGATGGGGTCCAAGAGACAGGTAGATGGCTTTGCTGAAGAGACCTTTAGCATTAATTGTTGAGGGTTTATAGGATAAAAGCAATCTAAGTATATGTCAGGTCTAGTCGTTCTTTCTAGCAGTCTGTCAGTTAAAGGTGACCCATTAGAGGTTGGGGGCAAGAGGTGATGAATAGTATCTCTAATTGTTATAATTTTATCGTTAAAGAAACTCATGAAGTCGTCACTACTCAGAGCTATAGGAATAGATGGCTCAATAGAGCTGTGGCTATCTGTCAGCCTGGCTACAGTGCTGAAAAGAAACCTTGGGTTGTTCTTATTTTCTTCTATTAGTGATGAATAGTAGTCTGATCTGGCCTTTCTTAGGGTCTTCCTATAGGTTTTCAGACTGTCTTGCCAGTCTAAACGAGATTCTTCCAGTTTGGTGGAACGCCATTTATTTTCAAGTTTGCGCGAGATTTGCTTTAATTTACGAGTTTGGGAGTTATACCAAGGTGCTAGTTTCCTTTGCTTCATCGTCTTCTTTTTAAGGGGAGCAACAGAGTCTAAAGTCGTCCGTAGGCAGGCCGTAGCACCGTCTACGAAATTATCAATTTGAGAGGGACTAAAGTTTACATAAAGATCCTCTGTTATATTACGGCACGGTAATGAGTTTAGTGCTGTTGGAATATCTTCCTTGAATTTAGCTATAGCACTGTCAGATAGGCTTCTAGCGTAGAAGCTTTTATCTAATTTCGTATAGTCGGGTAGTAAGAATTCGAAAGTTATTAAGAAGTGGTCTGATAAAATATATAATAGGATTTTGCGGGAATACTATTACGTCTTCAATTTTGATGCCATATGCCAGCACAAGGTCAAGGGTGTGGTTAAAACAGTGCGTGGCCTCATGCACACTCTGACTGAAACCAATTGAATCTAGTAGTGAGTTGAAAGCAGTACTAAGGCTATTGCTGTCAACGTCCACATGGATATTAAAATCACCTACAATATAAGTACTTTGTCTGATTTTAGGACTACACATGATAAAAACTCTGAGAATTCCGATAAAAATTCAGAATATGGACCTGGTGCTCGGTAGACAACAACAAATATAATTGGCTGTACTGTTTTCCATGTTGGATGCTGAAGGTTAAGAACGAGATTTTTTCAAAAGAGTTATAATTTAGTTTAGGTTTAGGATTAATTAACAGGTTTGAGTCAAATATGGCTGCAACTCCCCCTCCTCGGCCTGAGCCTCTAGAAATTTGAGTATTAATATGAGTGGGAGGAGTGGCTTCATTTAGACTGACATACTCTTCATGGCCCAGCCATGTTTCAGTTAGACAGAATAGATCAATTTGATTATCGGATATCAATTCGTTTACTAGTATTGCTTTAGAAGACAGAGATCTGATATTTAGTAGACCGCATCTAATTTTCCTATCCTGTTCTATCATTGCAGTGGTAGTTGTAATTCCAATTAGGTTGTCAAGTATTGCCCCTTTTTTGGTTACCTGTGATTTAACTGATCTGAGTCGAGTTACAGACACTGTCTCGTTTTTTGGGGCAGGTTGTGGCTGACGTGAACTGGATGCTAAATTGACTATGTTTGTAGTCAACTTCTTATTACTTAGGGGATTCAACACTTTGTATGGTCTATTGTTGATTATAACTGGAATAGTACTAGTACTACATGTTACCCTGCAGAAAACATTTTTAGATTCATTCACTTGTAAAGTGCCATTAGGATCAATACCTGGGGGGCATGAATCTGTGATATTTTCAACAGAATGTCAATACTTAACTTTCAGTGTGGTCGTTATGTTGTCAGATAGCAGCCTGGCTCCATGTCGGTTTGGGTGGAGACCATCATCCACTAGTCTTGCATTGTCAGACCTTCCTCCACAGCGCTGCGAAGGAGGGTCTGGCTAGTCCACACAGCATTCCGGGATGGGAGAAAAACATGCTCTGGTTTATTGGCATTTCTTTAAACCAATCACAATCGTCTTGGGGCGGTGCTAAACGCCGGACCGAGCAACGATGCCGCTGCAAAATAGCCTCGGGAAGGAAATTGTTTTGGTGGAACGTGTATGTTGAAAAGTTGTTTTAGTCGTGCAACAGAAAACTCAGATTGGACAGATAGTCTAACTAGCTGTCTGGATTTACCCTGCAGAGATCTGAGGAGCAGTTAACCATAGTCCTCATAAACCCACCAGAGTTTAGAATGCCAACACAAAGAAAGAGGAAGGTGAGGGACATCCGGCCTAAAAAGAGTGACATCCGGAGGAATTTCCGGCGGCACCTGAACAATCCTGGAAATGAAACGTCGTCGGTATGGACTACCATGTCACCCCGCATCTTTTCTTATTGTTTTGATGGCGAGACCCATAGATTTTAAAACACAACAATTTTATTATTTTGTTAAGTAATCAGCTGATTATGTTGACTAATTAAAGAGTAAAACCATCTCTACCTAACAAAGAGCTTAACAACCCTTAAATAGCCTATATGTAGCAAATTTCATAAATTGTGAATATATTTCACTCAGAACCTAAAATGTCAGAGCGGCAGGCTCCTGGTTAGGATGCAGACCACATAACAGCAACATCCACGGGTCGATTCCTTTGTTGTTTCTCATACCCCTCTCATCAAAGGCAACAATGACCCAAAGATGTCCACCTCATGGTGGCGCTTATATTCAAGAGATCTTGAATATCTGAATCAAATTTCATGGAAATTGACATTGTTTTCAGTCAAAGTTTTGTACAAAACGTATAATAATGTGTACAGGATTAGACCAACACTGGTACACAAGGTTTTGCTGTTAGACGGATGGCTTGCGTGCATTGGAAAAACCTGGGAGCCCTGAACAAACATTTAGAGTGTGGCACCAACAGGAGAGTTTAAATAAAAAAGAGGAGTGGAAACTCAAAAAATGTAATCAGAAAACATGAAAGATGCCAGACTGGCAGGGTTTCTCTGTATCTAACAGATACTGATCTCACAGCTCTGTCTCTCTCTCTCTCTCTCTCAGAGAAGGAAACACCGGCTGTCGGCTCGAAGTCATCCTCCGTGTAAAAGGCAGCGGCGCGTGAAATGTTGAATAATCTCATGTCACGGCGGCTGGGATGGTTTTCTCCCCAGCCTCGGGCACATTATCAGCCTCTCACCTTGTGGAGACGTAAGGTCAGAGGAAGTGTGGCGGCACAGAGAAACCACTGAGAGGCTTCTCTTCCACAGCTGGCCTCTATACTCAGCCGGGCTAATTTTAGATCAGGCCCTTGTATTCAGTTTAACAGGATGGAGAGATGGTATTGTATTCATGAAGCATTATGGGGTTCTTTTCTTCCTCACAGTGTTCAATTACTAAGAACCTGCTTCAGGATTCTCTGAGTCTTCTTTGCTATTACAGTCGAGGATTCAGGGATCTGTATTACATGCACACCACTGGAAGTGACACGCATGATAAACACAAAGTACAAACACTGCCACAGATACAAACTATGCACTACACTACAACCCAAACCTTAGTAAAACTATGCTTATATTTAAAATTATGTTCAGTTTAAATCAGACTTAAGTTTTTCTGTGATGACAATAATGTAAAAGTGTATATTCTCTAAACAGCTTCCCTCTAAAGTCACTCTGTCGATGGAAACTGATCCTGGTATTGGTATTCTATGGTACAGAGGCTATTCTGTAAGTACGTATAAAGTACTGTGTACTGTGGAGTTGGTACTTACTACAAGTATTATGGACAAGAGCCCAAGAGCCAAGTTCAGGTGGAGTAACAGATTCATGTGTTTGAAGGTTTATCAGACGCCAAAATAATGCAACTATTTGATCTTTTGTTGCGACAATCCTGAGATGAACGGCAGAAATACAATGTTCACGTTACAAAGTCATCTACTAGTAATACGTGCAATTGCATGTATTGGCCAACACATTGCTGTGCCTGATGACAAAAACCTAATGACACTGAATGACAGAAGCGTTATGTCATAAATGTTTATGACTTGTTTATAATGTTTATGACACGTTCATGACAGTGTCATGTCACTCTTATGTAGATACCTTCAAGTAAAGTGTAACCATTCTCAGTCTAATAAATCACAGGTGAATGTATGTAAAGACTTATGCACAACAATTCCTATGATACCCTACGGCATTACAGCTACCTCCAGTGCCAACGTGACAACTGGTCATATGACAAAGTTTAGCAGTCTTTACAGTTAAATCTAGCCGAGAAAAGGTGACTGTGAGCCGGGTACAGAGCACCGTGAGGTCGGTCGTTTCAGAGGCCGTTGCGGTTAAGTTTAGCCAACAAAAGGTGACTGTCCTGTGGCGACGACAGTTAAAGGGGAACTATGCAGTTTTTTTTTAGCTTAATTTACCTTAACTGAACAGCTTCGGAGTCATTGGAATGGTTATTTGACATTTTTTCGAGTTGAATGGTGGTCGTCTCGCTCCCCCCTAGTGCCTGTGAGCGGAAAAACCACCCTTGCAACTTTGGTCCGGTGAGTTGCAGGCCTCAGCGTCGGGAAGTATCGCAATATATCAGGTGTCGCGATGCAATGAATTGCTTCACGGCACTGCACACATACGCCCATTCAGGAACCGGCTAACAAGGTAGCAATGGAGTTTTTCACGCTATCGTCATGGCTGAGCCGGCAAAAAAGAATCAGAAAGCTAGGAAAGCATTGTCGGAGGAACAGAGAAAGAGGAAACGGCAGACTGACCGAGCGAGGAGTCAGACACAAGTAAACATAGGAGCTGACAAATATCTCTTCCAAAGCTGTAGGGGGAGCTCTATAGAGAAACCTGCGAGAAAACAGCGAAGAATTGCCAAAACTGCATAGCAACCCTTTAACTTTGTGCACCAAAACGACTAGTTAAGATTTAAAAAAAAAAAAAAAAGATTGTGGTGTGGATTAAAACAATTTAAGTAGTACTCCCAGGACAAGAACACACGTTTGGGTGAAAGTCGTATGTTTTAGGACCCACCCATCAACCCCTACCGCCTCCCTACGCAGATCTTCATGGTCTTATACAGCAGCAGTCAATGTGATGCATACAGTGATAAAAATGTGAAAAACATTTTTTCGTAGCAATACATGAGAACAGCCTAATTTTCACAATATGCCACGTTTCCTGAACTCACTCTGAATTAAATGGTTATTAAGTTTAATTATTACATATTTTACTCCGTCATCCCGTAAGTCCCCGGACCTCATGTTGAGAACCACTGGGTTTCTTTTCAACAGCAGCATAATAACAAGGCCACTGGTGACGTCTGATCATCTCTTTGGTATTCATTCAACGGCCTGAGAAGAAACACTTTGCACCTCCACGTGTCTCGTCCCTGAGTGAGTCATCTCAAAAGGGACGCATTACTTTTATTCACTGAATGTGTTGAAAGAGGTGTATAGTCATGGTAACAAGCAGGTAGAGGACCAATGGGAGCTCGACTGACGTCCCACTCACACAAAACAGGGAGGAAACACCACATTTACAATAGAAGTAGAGGTACTTTAGGTATTTTAGTAAGCAACTGAGATGCTAATAGTCCAGATGTTGCGTAAAGAGTCACAATCAGAGCTTCTGTAGCTCTGATTGTGACTCTCAAAATGGCCATACCTGTTCTATTAACATGACCTGAAATTAGTTTTTGGGCCAAACAACTAAGAATTAAATGTGAAATTTCATATTAACGTGTAACCCACGTTCTGTATTTGAAGGCCAGATTCATAAATAAAGAAAAACGGTCCTGATTTTTTTAGGACAAATAAAATGTCTACAGAGAAATTAACTCAGAGATTCAGGGGGATGGAAACTGACAGGATTGCCATGGTAACGCGGGTGATCAAGGCCCAGGAGGATGCATAATGTATGGGACCTCGGTCACTCTCCCTCCCTCTGAGGCTCCTCAACAGGAGGAACACACCTTTCCTCTGAGCTCAGGTTCAACTTCAGTCAGACATTTACCTGGCAACAAGGTTTAAAGCTGCTAAAATCACTATTTTTATAAACAATGGAGGAGTTCTTGTGATGTGAACGTGTGGCTTGGGGTGCTATCTGACTCAGAGAGGGGGACAGATGTTTCCCTCTGGAGTTAGTTGAGATTAAAAACAGAGCTTAGAGTAAAATCTTAAAATGAGGTGTATAATCTAGTCTGAATTTGGACCAAATAAAATCAATGAATGCAGGTTTTTAACTACCAAAACAGTATATATGCTATATATGCAATATGTTAAACATATTACAATACTTAAAACAAATAAATAAGTTATTAAGTTCTCCGGGAACCATCACCTTATCGTGGTGGAGAGGTTTGTGTGTCCCTATGAACCTGAGGGCTGTGTTGCCTGGAGCTTTGTGCTCCTGGTAGGGTCTCCCAAGGCAAAGTGGTCTCAGGTGAGGGGCCAGACAAAGAATGGTTCAAAAACCCTATGAAAAAACGAGGTAGAGATGATGTGACCCTGCCCGGAGGAAGCCCGGGGCCCCCGTCTGGAGCCAGGCCCAGATGGAGGGCCCGTCAGCGAGCGCCTGGTGGCCGGGTTTGCCACGGAGCCCGGTCGGGCACAGCCCGAAAAAGCTACGTGGCACCTCTCTCTCCAACCCATGGGCCCACCACCTGTGGGAGGAACCGCTGGGGTCGGGTGCGCTGCCACATGGGTGGCAGTGAAGGTCAGGGGCCTCGACGGACCAGACCCGGGCAGCAGACGCTGGCTCTGGGGACGTGGAACGTCACCTCTCTGTGGGGGAAGGAACCGGAACTTGTGCGGGAGGTGGAGCGCTACCAGTTGGATCTGGTGGGGCTTACCTCTACGCACAGTCTCGGTTCTGGAACCATACTCCTGGATAGGGGTTGGACTCTTTTCTTCTCCGGAGTTGCCCAGGGTGTGAGGCGCCGGGCGGGTGTGGGGATACTCACAAGCCCCCGGCTGAGCGCCGCTACGTTGGAGTTTACCCCGGTGGACGAGAGGGTCGCCTCCCTACGCCTGCGGGTTGTGGGGGGGAAAACTCTGACTATTGTTTGTGCGTATGCACCAAACAAGAGCTCGGAGTATTCGGCCTTCTTGGAGACCTTGAATGGAGTCCTGCATGGGGCTCCAGTGGGGGACTCCATAGTTCTGCTGGGGGACTTCAACGCGCACGTGGGCAATGATGGAGACACATGGAGAGGCGTGATTGGGAGGAACGGCCTCCCTGATCTAAACCAGAGTGGTTGTTTGTTGTTGGACTTCTGTGCTAGTCATGGATTGTCTATAACGAACACCATGTTCGAACATAGGGATGCTCATAAGTGTACTTGGTACCAGAGCACCCTAGGCCAAAGGTCAATGATCGATTTTATAATCGTTTCATCTGATCTGAGGCCGTATGTTTTGGACACTCGGGTGAAGAGAGGGGCAGAGCTGTCAACTGATCACCATCTGGTGGTGAGTTGGGTCAGAGGGTGGGGGAAGACTCTGGACAGACCTGGTAAACCCAAACGGGTAGTGCGGGTGAACTGGGAACGTCTGGAGGAGGCCCCTGTCCGACAGACTTTCAACTCACACCTCCGGCGGAGCTTTTCGTGCATCCCTGTGGAGGCTGGGGGCATTGAACCCGAGTGGACAATGTTCAAAGTTTCCATTGCTGAAGCTGCGGCGGGGAGCTGTGGTCTTAGGGTCTTAGGTGCCTCAAGGGGCGGCAACCCACGAACACCGTGGTGGACACCGGTGGTCAGGGAAGCCGTCCGACTGAAGAAGGAGTCTTTCTGGGATATGTTATCCCAGGGGACTCCGGAGGCAGTTGCAAGGTACCGAAGGGCCCGAAGGGCTGCAGCCTCTGCCGTGAAAGAGGCAAAGCAGCGGGTGTGGGAGAAGTTCGGAGAAGACATGGAGAAGGACTTTCGGTCGGCACCAAGGTGCTTCTGGAAAACCGTTCGCCACCTCAGGAGGGGGAAGCGGGGAAACATCCAAGCTGTGTACAGTAAGGATGGAACGCTGTTGACCTCAACTGAGGAGGTAATAGGGCGGTGGAAGGAGCACTTTGAGGAACTCCTAAATCCGACTAATACGCCCTCTATGGTAGAGGCAGAGCTGGAGGATGATGGGGGATTGTCGTCAATTTCCCTGGTGGAAGTTGCTGAGGTAGTTAAACAACTCCACAGTGGCAAAGCCCCAGGGATTGATGAGATCCGTCCAGAAATGCTTAAAGCTCTGGGTGTGGAGGGGTTGTCTTGGTTGACACGCCTCTTCAACATTGCGTGGAAGTCGGGGACGGTGCCTAAGGAGTGGCAGACTGGGGTGGTGGTTCCCCTTTTCAAAAAGGGGGACCAGAGGGTGTGTGCCAATTACAGGGGTATCACACTTCTCAGCCTCCCCGGTAAAGTCTACTCCAAGGTGCTGGAAAGGAGGGTTCGGTCGATAGTCGAACCTCAGGTTGAAGAGGAACAATGCGGATTCCGTCCTGGTCGTGGAACAACGGACCAGGTCTTTACTCTTGCAAGGATCCTGGAGGGAGCCTGGGAGTATGCCCAACCGGTCTACATGTGTTTTGTGGATCTGGAGAAGGCGTATGACCGGGTCCCCCGGGAGATACTGTGGGAGGTGCTGCGGGAGTATGGGGTGAGGGGGTCCCTTCTCAGGGCCATCCAATCTCTGTACGACCAAAGCGAGAGCTGTGTCCGGGTTCTCGGCAGTAAGTCGGACTCGTTTCAGGTGAGGGTTGGCCTCCGCCAGGGCTGCGCTTTGTCACCAATCCTGTTTGTAGTATTTATGGACAGGATATCGAGGCGTAGTCGGGGTGGAGAGGGGTTGCAGTTCGGTGAGCTGGGGATCTCATCGCTGCTTTTTGCGGATGATGTGGTCCTGATGGCATCATCGGCCTGTGACCTTCAGCACTCACTGGATCGGTTCGCAGCCGAGTGTGAAGCGGCTGGGATGAGGATCAGCACCTCTAAATCGGAGGCCATGGTTCTCAGCAGGAAACCGATGGAGTGCTTTCTCCAGGTAGGGAATGAGTCCTTACCCCAAGTGAAGGAGTTCAAGTACCTTGGGGTCTTGTTTGCGAGTGAGGGGACAATGGAGCAGGAGATTGGTCGGAGAATCGGCGCAGCGGGTGCGGTATTACATTCAATTTATCGCACCGTTGTGACGAAAAGAGAGCTGAGCCAGAAGGCAAAGCTCTCGATCTACCGGTCAGTTTTCGTTCCTACCCTCACCTATGGTCATGAAAGCTGGGTCATGACCGAAAGAACGAGATCCAGGGTACAAGCGGCCGAAATGGGTTTCCTCAGGAGGGTGGCTGGCGTCTCCCTTAGAGATAGGGTGAGAAGCTCAGTCATCCGTGAGGAGCTCGGAGTAGAGCCGCTGCTCCTTCGCGTCGAAAGGAGCCAGTTGAGGTGGTTCGGGCATCTGGTAAGGATGCCCCCTGGGCGCCTCCCTAGGGAGGTGTTCCAGGCACGTCCAGCTGGGAGGAGGCCTCGGGGAAGACCCAGGACTAGGTGGAGGGATTATATCTCCAACCTGGCCTGGGAACGCCTCGGGATCCCCCAGTCGGAGTTGGTTAATGTGGCTCGGGAAAGGGAAGTTTGGGGTCCCCTGCTGGAGCTGCTACCCCCGCGACCCGTTACCGGATAAGCGGACGAAGATGGAAGTTATTAAGTGAGTGGAATACTTTAGTGGATGGAATTATTAATTTGGTATAACATCATCTTTAGAACTACAAGAAATAATAACTCGGAAATAAATAATTCATACGTACTAAGTAAAACATTTCTTCAGTCAGTGAGGAACCAGTGAGGACAATAACAATTTCATAATAAGCTCCAGAGTTTTATCATAAAACCTACTAACTACCTATCAAAGCCTACTTTGTTAAATGTAAACTTCACATTTTATAATTAAAATGCTGGGTATTTTATAATCAGACTGTAGTTTTTTTTAAGACATAGAGACTCACATTTTACTTATTTACACTTATTTCTTCATTTAAATGAATCGAGTTCATTGATAGCATGTGCAGCTGGTTTTATACATTTTGGAGCATAGACATGTATATTTTTCATTTTATTGAAAATGATTGGTCGTTAGTATCTGTTGGGTATTTTCAGGATTTGACATATCTGCACTTACTATGAATCAGTTATTATTATGCATTATTGTAGATTCACATTCTGTGGTAAGTAGGGTCCCATGCTAAGGTTCCAGCACCCTCCAGTGGTTATGAACTAGACCCCATGAGTTGGATAGAAGCCACCCACGGATGGTATGTCCTTCAGACTGATGAGGGGCCTTTCAGACCCTGATTGGTCGGTTCGATTGCCTATATGCTCTAAGAATACATTCATAAAACAAATTCATTTGAAACATGAGTAATTTTAGGCAACGGAAAAAGTAATTTTTTTTAAATATACAAAGTTGAGAAAACAAGGTCCATTTAGTGTCTTTTCTGGAGCTTTCGATCACATCACGTTTCCAAGATTAAGAATAAACTTTGAAACGGGAGGGGTTTTGAAACAACATTCAGAAAAAGAAAAAAAAAAATTATATTTAAAGATATGTGTGCCGAAATGAGGAAGTCAAATGAAAGGATAAGAAGTCAGATGAATGAACACAAGTACATTTTATTGTACAAAACCTTTGACTGTCTGTAGAAAAAATACAAATTTGTGTTTTGAACGGAGGTCAGAAAAGCACTGAAGTGACACAAATTTGTTCCCTGGTTACAGATTTGTGTTCATAATTGTATTTTTTTTAGGCTGATTAATTAGCATTTTTACAACAAGTGGTTAGTTTTTTTACCATGTGCTTTCCTTGTGTGCTTTTAGCGAACCAGGTGTGAACAGAACAGTACATAATAAAGCATTAGATTAAATTCAATAAAACATCAAGTGTAGATACTACACACTCAAGGTACACAATTTCTTCTTCTTTTTTACAGCATTGTATAACATTAAATGGTTTATAACCACAAACGGGGATGATTAAAGGAGACAGTAAAACTAAATGTTAAAAGAATCCTTTTCCCTCAGCAGTTAAAAGCTCTGAGAACTCTGCAGATATACTGGAAGACGGGTTTGATGCTTGAGAATGTACAATAGAGCGTGATTTATCACATCCTGGTTAAGAAAACTATTTACACAAGTTTAAGTTTGAAACCACTGACATTTTTTTAAATATATTTTGAGCTGACGTGAAGAATGACGGGCTGCTTCTGTATGTGAATCGAACCGACAACTTCAGGATTTTCAGTCCCCAATATCTGAAGATCAACCTCAGGTAAAAACTTTTTTTCCCTTTTTCCACTACTTGTATATATTTATTTGTGTGAGCAAAAAACACCAAACGCGGCCAGGGTGAGAGGTTAGATTTTCAGCCAGGCTAAAAAAAAAAAAAAAAAAGCGCTCCATGTTGTCACGGCGAGTAAAATGATTAGGAAAAATTAAACTTCCTGATGAAGGTTGTCTGACTCAAAGCTCACAATAAATTGATTGAAAGAGTGTTTACTTCTTTGTGTACCGCTGTGAAATACTTGATTCATGAAAAAAAACAAACATGTATTTTATAAAAAGTTGTATACCGTATTGGCCCGAATAAAAGACAACCTATTTTTTCTGAAAATTACATATGAAAAAGGGTTGTATTATATAAGAGGACTAAACATTGATGTAATTCACAGCAGCAGATATTCTCCTTACATCTACAGAGTAACACCAACTACTGCACAGTGTTGAATTATGGGTTGTTTGGAGCCTTAATGTTGCTCGACTAGACAGTTTCTTCAAGTTTGTCAGAGTTAGTCCTAAAAGTGTTCAACCTATGAAAGTTTCAGCGTTTTGCTGCAACAGAGGAAATCCCTTCCCGCAGAGTGAAAACGAGTCACGAGTGTCTCCTGGCGTTTTTACTGCGGAAACGGACGAGACCAAATAATCCGTCCAGCTGCCAAAACTTACTGCTGGCAATGGATGAGGAGCTCAAAAAGACTCAAGACTTCTAAACGCCAACTGCCGTGGAAAACAATTCAGACAGCACGGAGAGATTTACATCCTTTTCACATTTTACTTTCACAAGAGAAAAGACTTCAAACGCGAGGACTCTCTTCTTCTTGGACCAACGTGAAAACTTTCATATCTTCAAAAAGTTTTATTTTGAACTTTTCGGCACCGTGTAATAAAGATTGAGCGATTGGAAGCTACCCTTTAGGTTCCCCCTTGAAGAGAAACAGCTGATTGTGCTGTCATCTAGCAGCTGCCAATGTTTAGCAACCTGTGAATTCAAGCACTCAGGATATTGCAACAGTAGTGCAATGCTGAGATGGGTGCGTCAGGTGCAGTTATCCCACAGAGGTGCAACAGTGACTGAAGATGCTCAAACTGTTGAGCTACTTGACAGAACTACAGAGTGAAAAGGTCAAACAAGTGAAGGCTGTCGGTGATTGTGTGTTCTGATTCCTGATGTGGCTCATATATCACATTCTAGATATTATTATATCTACTATATCAAAGTCAAACTGTTTTTGGGGGGTTGTGACACCAGAAGTGGGATTATTTGGATAAAACTAAATGGCATGATTTGTGCCATTATGTGCTGCTCCGGTTCTATGACCCTCAGGTCATAATATATTTAAAGAAATGTCACAATCAGTGATGAAAAAAAGTTTAGCTTTTTAAAGTGAGGAAGAGTTCTGTAATGAAAGTTAATTCATTACTTTAATGTTTTTACGTGTTTCGCCACCCGTCGGGCCCGTCAGTGACTCTGGCGCTCGGACACGACGTCCTGCAGTCTCTTCAGCAGCACGTCGGGACTGTTGCCGTTCTCCGGACACGCCCTCTTACTGGGGGAGTCGCACGCTGATGACATCATCACGTCCCCTTCCATGGTGAAGGCCCTCTTCCGGCTCACCGAGCCCTGCCGTATCATCCGGTTGATGTCGGATAGCTCCTGGACGGAGGGACCAGACCAAGGAGGAAGAAGCAGAAAGAGAGAGAGTTTATTAACTGTATATTTTGGATAAGCGCCTTATTGATATTTTATATATGTACTCTCTTACTCTGAACTGCAACACAAAAAATGTCCCTCAGGATGAATGAAGATCTATCTTGTGAGAACACATGCACCTTCGCTGAAACCTTCCTATTCACAACACTAGTAAGGTTTAGCAAAAATGCATGTGATGCATGGAGGAACTAGACTTGGATCATACTGAACGAGTTATGTGAGTTTGTAAACATGTTTTGATATAGTTTTGCTGTTGTTAACTGCGGCCTCCTATCACTTTAAGTCATCAAGAATTTTCTCTGTTGTTGGATTCTTTGTTTGAGGTGGAGGCTTGCAACAAACACGTTTTCTTCACGATTTCATGGCAACGCAGGGTTAGTAATTGATAGGGTTGGGTACCGAAAGCCGGTGCTAATACGGCACCGGTGCCTAAACGACCGCTATCTACCGAAACCGAATAGCTACGCAGATTTCGGTGCCTCATTTTGGTGCCAATTAAATGCCTTTTGCGCTGCTCTCTGATGCCCCGAAACAGACGTTAGAGGCAACAGAAGCATCGCTGCACGTGATGCTAGTTAACACTTCACTTGACAGCAGCTAACGTTAGCCTACTGTTAGCTAGCAGCTGGAGTAAACACGGTTAAAATGCTGACAGCTAAACGGTGTAAAAGTGTGACTGTATTTCACTGTAGAGGATTCCAACAGCGGGACGTAACAGTCGTAGTCGGAAAAACAACACAGACGGTGCGTTCACTTGAAACTAGTAAGCCTGGTGGTGCATTCAAAGTTATTGTAAAATACCCTATTCCCTTATTTTTTTAAAGTATCTGTTCACGCACCGTTTAGACACCGGCACCGTTTTAAAAGTATCGTTTTAGCACCGGTATCGGAAAAAACCCAAGCGATACCAAACCCTAGTAATTGATATACAAATGATCATTTTGCAGGTGAACTGTTCAGTAAATGCGCCACACGCCACACTCCCTACAGGTTTTTGTCTGCTACAGATTTCTGTTAGAGAAGAGAAACTCTGCAGAAATGCAAAGCACACAGAATTTATCCAGGCAACTGGTGAACATGGAGGAGGTGCATTAATAGCTTGCCTTACCAAGCAATTGTATTACAAAAAAAAGACTAGCTCTCTCTGCTGCTGTTGGTATCTTTAATTTCTAACCAGCCAAGCATACATGAAGCCTGCAGCTCAATTTAATAATCCAAATGCTGGACTTCTCTTTTCAGGACAATTACATATATGGCCTTTAGACAACATAACTTCAGGCTTGGCAGAACTTGCAGGAGAATAGAGTCAGCTGTGTGTTTGAAATGTCAACGTATCAAATGTGAGGAACACAATTTTCCCAGCTTGCAATAAAACACTCATATGTGTGTGTGTGTGTGTGTGTGTGTGTGTGTGTGTGTGTGTGTGTGTGCTTGCCTTGGACGGGCTGCTGTTGATCCTGTAGGTGTAGGAGTTTGGTGTGAGGCAGCCTGCAGAGTTCTTGTGAGGGGAAACGTACAGCGAGTGTCTCTGAGAAACCCGACGAGGAGAGAGAGGCTGAGCCCGAACCGATGGGAACGGAGAGAGAGGAGGGGCGTCCGCCTGGAGGATCAAACACACACACGCATTCACAGTCAGATTATGTAAGCGTTTGTTAAGTGGATTGTGCTAATTGTATTATACCGAACAGATTCCTGCAGGTTATCGTGTCGTACCCGGTTATCGTGGGTGGCGTAACGCAGCGCGAAGCCTTTCATCTTAAGGACGAAGACGTTGTTGTAGAACTGGATGAGGTCACCACGCTGCTCCTCCTCTGATTGGTCCGAGTTTGCTTCTCCTGAGACCGGATTGGGTTTCTCTGCAGCTGTTCAGACACACAGACACACACACTTGTTTTAAGTGATTTATCAAAAAAGAAAAAACCAAACATTTGTAGGCTCCAGCCGCTCTGATGTCAGGATGTCATCATTAGCTGAATCCTGTTGGGTTTTCTAATAATTAGTCAATTAATCAATCCAATGAAAGTTCCTCTGCAACTATTTTAATAGACCTCAATTTCCCGCCCCTCCTCCGAGAGACCTTGGGTTTCGGAAGTTAATTTCCCATTCATTTCTCCCATTGGCGTCTGGAAAAATCCGTATATAAAGAGTTAGTTTAGGGTTTAACCAAATCAGAGGCATCACTGTGGGATTGTGCGATTGTTCAGGATTGTGGGTAATGAAGTACTTAGCCAAGACATCGCGAATAAAAGACATTTATCTCAAAACAAGGTTGGTGCCCCATGAACTTTTGTCGTAGATGGTTTTAAGTCTACCATCGACGATTACGATTTTATGGCTTATACTCCAATTGTCAATGGAGAAATTGCATTGTATTTTTGTGGTTCCAGGTTCCTCTAACGGGAGAAATTGCTGCTTTTCTTAATCTTACATGAAAGTTAATTGAATATTTGAAGGACCACTTCAATGTAAAACTGAGTGGCTGCTCGATGATGAATGGGACAGGAAAGATGAAAGATTATCGTTGCATTAGATCGTACAAATTCAAATAAAAAATTATTCAAATTATTTTTGGTGTTGCTACTTTAAGTTGCCCACATGCCAACATCCTAATAGTCAGTGTGTTTATGAAGCATTCGTGTCTGAGATCTTACATTCGCCGCCCGAAACAGGATCCACCTCCATGTTCTCATCGGTTACCTGCTCCATGGGAGTGCGACGCAGTAACACACTGCGGTACACCTACACACACAAACACACACAGAGTAAGCTTCAATAAAATCAATTTAAAAGTCCAACTTTCTTTAAAAATATTTCAGTGTAGTTTTTCCATCTAGTCGAAAAACTAACTTTCTATAGCGAGCCAATCACAACTCAAACATTGTTGCACTTCTTACAACGACGTCATGATCACAGGGTTAGTTCACAGGTAGAAACTAAATCAATACCATTATTACCAACTTTTTACTATTAATTGTATGTTTTTATCACAATCTGTTTTTGACTCAGCACTTTGTAATTATAAAATGAAAGCACCACATAAATAGTTTTTATTATTGTCGGTTTTGTTGTTGTATGATGTTTTTCAGTGGTTTGTAAATTGCGTGTGTGTGCGTCTCTTACATGGCTGCTGGCCTGTGGTTGGCTGCGATAACACTTCATGATGTCGTGGAAGGTGTGCGTCTCTTTGGTGATCTGCAAGGAAAGAACAGAAATCACAGGATTACAACCAGTATGTTTGGCTTTCTTAAACGTCAACGAGAAAACGAGACACCTGGTTTCTGTAATCCGGGTGGAGGATTAGAGAGGACTTCTCCAGCTAGACTGCTCCCGGAGAATGCAGATTTCTTGTGAAAGGTAACCGGGTTTCTGATAGCCGTTTTACAAGTGTACATTTGCAGGACTGCAGACAGGAGGCCTGCACTATGAACCAAGATTTGGGGTTACCGAGGTAGCTTCAGATTCAACCCAGGGTTTTGTGTATCATGACGGTGTGTCACTTGTTACCGGGTTAAATCGCCGTGGTAACTTATGCTGAACACCTAACCTGGTCGGGAGCAGGTTATGTTGGAGATTAGAGATCAACTGGTGTTAAAGCACCGCCTACTGACCAATCAATACTCGATTGATAACGGCGTCACCGTTCTTAGAAGATCGGTGCAGGGGGGGGGGGAGGGGGGAGAGAGAGAGAGAGAGAGAGCGAGAGAGAGCGAGAGCGAGAGCGAGAGCGAGAGCGAGAGCGAGAGAGAGGTGCCTTCATAAAAGTTCAACCATTTACAGATGGACAAACCCGTTTACATTCCCTGATGGGTATCTTTATGAAAGATACAGATTTTAAGCGTAGGGAATTACGTATCTTTGTTAGCTTCTTCAGCCGTATGTTGCCGAATGCGACACAGGACAGTTAGGTGAGAAAAGCGAGAGAGAGAGGGGGGAGACATACAGGAAATCGTCACAGGTTTCAGAACCTTGGACCTCTGCGTTGAGGCATAAACCTCTCAGTATATGTGTGCCTGCTCTACCCACTGAACCAACCCGGCCACTGAATTATGTTTTTTTTTTATTTATATTTATATATATTTTGTTTTTGCTCCCACGGTCACTTAACTGCCAGGGTTGCAACTGAAAGAATTTTGGCTACAGCACAACAGTTTATGGAATGCCCAAGTGTAATCATGGTCAGATCTTGTTGTGCCTGACTGATGAGGAAGTGATATTGATAAGTCTTGGAATTTACGCATTTACAGCATCAGCAATTATTTGCCAGCTATCCTTCCTGGGTTAGGAAGCAGCGACTGAATTGCTTTTTGCCTGTATTACGTGCCTGTGTCCTTCATATTTCTGTAGGATTACCGTTTGCTCTTCTTGTGTAAAATATGCGGCTTTGATAGACTTGTCCATGTTTGCGATTGGTCATATGGAGCAAACCCCGCCTCTTTTATCATATTTTATGTGATATTACAGTTTACATTGTGGTAGAGGTGGAAACCTGTCAAGGATTCTGTTTATAAAGTGATTTTATTCCTCTGGCAGGTCCGTAATTACAGTCAGGGTTTCTGCACAACACAGAAACAGTGTTCAGGGAAGCTGCCTGAAAACACATTTCCCTCCAAGAACAACATATTCATTCAGAAATTTAAATCTTGTTAAGCTGCCATAAACATACTATATTTGCCTGTGAGGCGACAACGTTGCCTCGCATATGTTATTAATTCAAGCTGAAGCTTTCTCACTTTGGATATGATGTAGACGCTGCACAGCAGCAGCTGGTCGATGTGTCTGTCCCGCATCAGACCCGTGCAGTGGACCAGAGAGTGCTCAAAACACGTCCAAATTTTCCCTCGCAGCTCCGACGAGATGTCCAACTTCACACACAGATCCCTCAGACGTACACTGGCCAGGTGGTACACCTGCAGACAGACACACGCGGCTCAGAGGAATGGAACGCGTGGAGGAAAAACAACACAGACGGCAAAGGTGTATATTCTATCAGACAAACTGGAGGACCTGACATGGATATAATCTCCGATTTTATTTAATTAGGTCACGAACAACAAATACAAAACATAACAACAAGAAAATCTTATACCAGAGTCTTAGAAGTCCTAAAAAATAAACTTTTGAGTACACAAGTTTAAACAAACATTACCTTTTGGGACTCACAGAAAAAGCTACACTGGTTGGTAAAGGCATGAACACTGACAGGGTTTTTAAATGCCTCATTTTAGGAAATCTTTTATTGCGATGAACGACAACGTTGCTGCAAGTTTTATCAAAGATGCACCAGAGAAGTTTTGGGATGCTGAAATACTGAATCATACAAGGTAGATGGACCTTTGAAATTGTTGAATTTCTGACACCAAAAACTACTTTGAAATGTCTGTAGGACAGCACTGGCCTCAACATGTGCGAATACACTGCTTGGTTCCAATCATAATACTGTAACCACAAGCGTTATTAATGTGGAAAAACAAACTCCGACCAAGTTCAGAAATGTTTTTTCCCCCCACCATTTCAGTTCTAGCAGTGGAGAATAGAGCTGGAGCGTTTAATCAATTAGTCAATCATCAAGAAATGAATCTATTAATAAAGTATTTTGATAATTTTGAAATAATTTCAGTCATTTTTCAAGCCAAATTTTCCTCTCTTTTTTCCATACCTTCCTGAAGAACAGAGCGAGTGAGCCGGTACGTCGCGGCCGACTGATGCCTGCCTGGGGGTCGGAGGCTGGGGGAGCCGCAGAGGCGATGGGAGCGCGGCTCGGCGAGGCGGTCAGCAGGAACTGAGCAGTGATGGTACCAGAGGAGTCGCACGGCTGAACCGGGATCAGTGTGATAGTGCGGTCGCTATTCAAACCTGGAAACACACACACACACACACACACACACACACACACACACACACACACACACACACACACACACACACACACACACACACACACACACACACACACACACACACACACACACACACACACACACACACACACACACACACACACACACACACACACACACACACCACACACACACACACACACACACACACACACACACCTTGTTTCAGCTGATCCGTTTCATTGCTAAGCAGACGTGATAAGGAGTATGAGAATCAAGCAGCTGATGAGCCGTTGTGCAGCACCTCCTTCGTATTCTTGGTGTTCAGTTATGTAAACCTGCGTGTGTGCGGTCTACCTTGCAGTGGGAAACTGAGGACGGTGGCCTGGGCGCCCTGAGCTCCGATCCTCAGGGTGCTGCTTGAGCCGTACGTCAACCTTTTGGCCGGTGACGTCATCGGGCTCCCGATGGGGGCCACCCCTGGTGTCGGGGCGGCCGGGGGGTCGTCGCCGAAAAGCCGTCGTTTAGCGCTGCCAGCTGCCGGGGAGCTGTACCGGTCGTGGACCGAGAGCGGAGAGGGAGGCACATCTGAAAGAAGAAAAAAAAACAGATATTAAAGCTGATAGCTCATGGTAGGGCTGCAAGATATGCATTTGTGGTATTCTGCCAAAATACCACAAATTGCTTGTTGAATTTAAAACAAACGAAAGGAAATCATTTCCAACGTTCTCCTATATCGAACAAATTGAACATTGAAGTGAATATAAAAAAGGCACCACTAGAAGAAGACTGACGGTTACATTTAAAATGCAGTAGTCTGTGGCCAGGTTGGCTCAGTGGGTAGAGCAGGCGCACATATACTGAGAGGTTTATGCATGCATTCCTGCATGTCTTCCCCCTCTCTCTCCCCTTTCTCACCTAGCTGACCTGTCAAAAATTATGGGCGGAAAAGCCCAAAAAATAATCTTAAAAAGAAAATGCAGTAGTCTACGGATTTTTCGCAGCCTTTCGCGATATGGGCCAGTTAATATTGCGATGACGATAAAAAAAAAAAAACGATCTATTGTGCAGCCCTAGCTCATATGTTCCTACACAAACCATGTAGCTAAACAGCTGAACACCCACCTTTGCGTGCGCTGCCCAGGCCTGATCTGAACTCCCTGATGCGGGGGTGGATGATGGGGGAGAGGGCGACCAGAGGCAGGTGGGACTGACCTCCGCTGGTAGAACCAGAGCCAGAGTCCAGACTGGAGGAAAAATTCACCTAGAGAGAGATGAGGGAAGAGAGTTAATAAGTGGAGGGAGACAGGAAGCAAGACATTTGGAGCACTTCCCTGCTGTATATAAAAATGTGTGTGCGTTTCTCTGATGTGTGTGTGTGTGTGTGTGTGTGTTTCCTGCCCACCTCCTCGACGGTGGGGACCTTGTTCCCAGCAGCCTGCAAGACGCTCCACAGGGCAGAGTCTGCGCTCCACGCTCTGCTCTCCAGAACCTGCTCCTCGATCAGGTTCAGATGCTTCACCATGTCTCTGGACAGGCCTTCCTCTGAGCGGATAAACACCTCGATCACCTGAACACCCAATACATCCAGTTATATTCATATACTGACTATTCCGTAAATGGAGGCAAACAGATACAACTTGGTTCCAGGTGGCACAATGAGGAGGGTCAGTGAAATGACTTCATCGGCAGTTTAAAGATGTAAAAGTATGTATGTTTTTGTGTGTGTGTGTGTGTGTGTGTGTGTGTGTGTGTGTGTGTGTGTGACCTTAAAAAAGTAGAATGGGGTCAGCTTGAAGATGTTGATGATCCAGGGGAAAGTTCTCTGGGAGCTGTAGGAGAACAACACCACCTCCAGACAACATGCCATCAGGGAACAGTGGAAGATATCCTGCTCCAATAACACCTTAACACACACACACACACACACACACAGATTTATATTTAATTAAAGTACAAATAAAAAATCCCACCTCCATATGGCAGCCAACAAATAAAACACACCTGGAGACATCTTATGAAATGAGGGAGGGAAAGCAGAATTTGGGGCAATTTTTATGAAATATTTACAGTAGACATAAAAGCAAATGAAAGACTCCTGCACGGAAGTTCTTCGGAAAAAGTTCATGTAACAGAATAGCCTCATTATTGCTTTTAACCACATCTGATTGAAATAATAATGAGAATAGATACACTTAAAATAGCTGGTAAATGGAACTTTGAGTTCAGACTATGAAAGACTTTTCTGTGGCTGCTGCTTACACTCATGTCTTTGCCTTGCAGCCGTTTGGTCTCCTGCACCATGACGTTCTCCAGGATCTTGTGGTAGAGGATCTCAGCCAGCTTTAGACGGTTCTCTGCAAAGTCTGAAATAAAAGAACCTTTATTTATATACTGCAAAGACGCAGCTATGTACCGTTACATATACACATATATAATTTGTCCCAGGTTGTCCCAAGTGAGGCAGTAAGGTAGAAGTGTGTGCTGCGTGTGTGTGTGTTGTACCTATATGAGAGCCGGGCATGTCTTCTGAGTCCTTGGTGTAATGTTCTTTGAAGATCTGTCCCAGTGCCTTGACTCTGCCCAGGATGGACTCTGTGGGATTTCTGGAGCAAGACCTTCAAAACAGCACAGGACACACTGTTACTATGGAGACTGTATGATTATGTACCCAATCGCAACGTTTGTTTACAATAACTTCCAGGTAGAAAACCCCCGCGTCCCGTACAAACAATTTAACGGCGCTGAGCAAACCGGGACGAGAAACAGCTGGATATACTCTCATCTCCTTCGTCTAAAATGCATGCTTGATGCTTTCATTTGTTAACACTTTCACTGACGTTAGGCTGAAGGTCTAATTCACCTGTTGGGCCACAGACTAAAGAAAATGACACCACCCAAACTAGCAGTCAGTCCGACCGGAGGTGAGATGTTGCTGTTCCTAACGTTAGATTTGGTTTATCAAAGACCCGAGCAGAGCAACAGTACAGAAAATAAGCAATATAATGGGTTCTTTATACTTTCCTCTGATCTTGCACTACATTTGATTAGAATTTAAAACTGCTTGGTTCCTCAAATCTACAGGTGTCTTATCTACTCCATTGTTTTTCCACTCTGGTCTAATGATGTTCCGCGCAGCTCGACTGCAACAAACAAGACGAGGTGCAGAAGCAGGAAGCAAAGAGACAAAAAGAGGAACTGACTTGAAGATGTGAATCAGGTTTTCGCTGGGGGCCGTCCTCAACCCGGCCACCATGCTCTGCAGCCGGCTGACACTCTGCGTCGCCGAGGAGACGGGCGTGACCAGCAGGTCCTTCTCCTTCAGGTAGACTCGTCCCGTCAGAGGGGTGGAGGGAGCGAGGGAGCCCGACTGCAGACACACACAGAGTACTTTTTTTTTCTCTCCCAATTTTCACGTCTTCCTCTGTGCCATAAAAACACATCAGTGAGCCACACTGCTGCACTGGGTGACATGTTTCATTAGTAACAGTTTATTTTTGACTCCATTCCACACACACACACACACACACACACACTCTTTAGAGCAGTGTTTCTCAAATGGGAGTACGTGTAACCCCTAGGGGTACTTTGGAGTACTGCAGGGGGTCTGTGGAATTTTTGCAAAAATGCTAATTTCAAAATATGTCATGCATAATTCCTAAAATAATTATACTATAATAATGAATGAATTAAGTGATGGATTCTAAACATTTGAAATGTAGCATTTAAATGTTTTTGTTTAAAAAAAGGTTGTTGTTTAGTGAATCTATCACTGCCGGCGCTGTATTGTACTTCTTTATATAGACTTTTTTTTTTCTACCAAAAATGTCTTGCGCTGGTCAGGGGGTACTTGGCTTAAAAAAGCAATTCAAAAGGGGGTACAATATTGAAAAAAGTTTGAGAACCACTGCTCTAGAGCACCAGATGTGGATTCATCTGACGCTAGAAATAGTCCCAAACAAATGCACTATTTCCTCCTATTTGTTTAATAAAAAACTACAGTAACCTGACTATTTTAATAATGAAACTATATATTTGTGTATAAATTTGTGTAATATAAAGATTTACATCTTCAGTTGTGCCTAGAGCCAAGTGTTTGTATGTTGGTATATTCTGTGCATGTTGTTAACAGTGTGTGTGTGTGTGTGTGTGTGTGTGTGTGTGTGTGTGTGTACCTTCTCTACATGTTGCTGCAGCTGGCTCTGAGCGTTTGCCTGGCTGGCAGAAGATTCCTGAACAATCTTCCTCGGAGTCCCGATTTCCTCGTCGGCATCGGCTCCCAGAAACACCCGCTCATCAAAATCTCCCACTGTCAACACGTACTCCTCATACTCCCTGTTTATGGCTTTACTGCACGCAACACACACACATATGGACAGAGGGACAGTTAAACACAGCAATATCTCTAGTAGGTACTCAAATATAATACTTAATTCTGCAGCACAGATGAGGAGACAGAGTGAGGGGAAAGTGGGACAGGATAAGGACAGTAACTTTTTCCCTGAAAGCGACTCTTGACCTTTTGTCCCAGAGTAGCTTACTTGTTATCAATGAAGCTCTGAGGATCCAACAGTTCTGTCAAATGCTCCTCGTTGCCTTTCAGGATCTGATCGGGAAAAGAAGTTAAGACCAAGGTGAGTTTACAGTAACGGCTAGATGGAAGTAGTTTGTTGGCTTACACAGGTCAAAATCGGGGTTGGAAATCATTTTAAAAACTCAAGTACAAAATAGAAATGTGTAGATAGGAATAAAGTGAGTATGAAAGAAAGGAGGGCACTTTAAAAAACACAGGAAACAAACCTGAATGGATATATGCATGTGTGAGAGAACGTGTACCTGCTTCTGATACAGTTTCTGTATGTAGGGTTTGAAGTAGTGCTGCTTGATGCCTTTGGCCTCCACCACCAGCCCGTCGTGCAGCTCGCATAACCTCTCCAACACACACGGAGGAGGCTCGTCCGGCGAAACGTGGCCGTCGGCGCGGTACAGAGCCGGCAGACCTACACACACACACACACACATAAATGAGCATACATGCCAGTAGTACACAAACAGACTAGTGCATCTCAACGTGCTTAAAGAGGACTCCTGCCCACTCCGATCTTTATTTTGCAAATTAATGAGGCAGAGCTGGCAGACTTGTCAACAACCCCAGTGTGTCCCTAGAAAAGCAATGCCATTTCATTCACTTTTTGTGTGGAAAGACTTTACAGCTACTGCTGCTACTTGTAGCTTTTGCTGGACTTGTTGGAGCTGGCAGGAAGAGGCAGAATTAGGCGGCATTTCAAATTGTTGGGCGGATGTTTTCTTGAGAATATGGTCACGCTGTACGGATGTCATTTAACCTGGCTGGCATCTGATCACAATGCGGTGTGTGTATTTGCATGTATGTATACCTGCATCGACATACGTTATACCACGGTCTGGGTGAATACTCGATTCAGATTGGCGGCCGGGTGTTCATAAAAAAAGTGTTATAGGACACCTACTAAAGGAGTTCCCATCAAACGGTTAATTATGTCCAGTCTAAGTACACTTTTACACACAGACAGACACACACACAGTACCTCTGAACGTGGGGTTGATGAGGTCCTTCCTGTTGGAGCAGAGCAGAGCATTTCCAAACACCAGGTCCAGACAGCAGAGCAGCAGGTGGTACGAGTTGACTAGGTCATCACCGATCATACTGAAGTTACCTGTACAAACACACAGTGGATATACACACACATCATAAATACATATAAATGTGATAATACAATTAATCAGCAACTTTTTGGATAACTGATCCATCTGTTTGTATTGGGTTAATTATTTTCAAGAAAAAAAGGCCTACATTTAGCTTGTTCTAGATCTTTAGATGTGAGGATTTTTTTTTTTTTCTTTTTCTTTAAACACTATATTGAGATGCAACGTGGTTCATTTAGTGCTTAATTCAAACTAAAAACTGTATCGGAGACTTTACAGTAGATATCTTCACTGCTGTCAGTAAAAACCTTACAACGTTGGTTGTGTTTCTTGGTACCTTTGGTGTAGACAAACAGAGTCCAACAGAACTTGAACACATCGCTGATGTGACACGGCAGTCGCCTGCAGAGCCAAAGAGAGCACACACACACACACACACACTGTTAGACTGGACTGAGTGAGAGACTTTGTGTGTGGGGGGGAAATAAGAGACAACACAGTATTTGATGAGAGGAAGTATAGGCCCTAGTGTGTGTGTGTGTGTGTGTGTGTGTGTGTGTGTGTGTGTGTGTGTGTGTGTGTGTGTGTGTGTGTGTGTGTGTGTGTGTGTGTGTGTGTCGTGCCTGTGCTTCCTGCTGCGTGGTTGCCGTGGCGGCTCCCCTCCCTGCGGGTTCTGAAACATGTCCATGAAGATGGGCTCAAACTTGCGGAAAATCACCGTAGAAACCTCAAAGTTGCGCTCCAGCCGCTCCATGCGCAGCCTGAAGTTCTGGGAGAGGCTGGCCATGTCGGCCCACTTCCTCATCTTAGAGAAGAACTGGATCAGACTGGGGGGTGGGGGGGGGGAGTGTCAGGAGCAACAAACCAAAGCCAAAACATAACATATCAACACGGTTTCTAAGATTCTTCTTTTTGGGGCTTTTCCACCTTTAATTTTTTTTGACAAGACAGCTAGGTGAGAAACGAGAGAGAGAGAGGGGGGAGACATGCAGGAAATTGTCACAGGTCGGATTCGAACCCTGGACCTCTGCGTCGAGGCATAAGCCTCTCAGTATATGTGCGCCTGCTCTACCACTGAGCCAGCCCGGCCACGTATCAACACGGTTTCTGCAGGTTCCAGAGATTCAAATGTAAAAGCATTTAAAATCTCCTTCAATGGGCGCCCGGATAGCTCAGTTGGTAGAGCAGGCGCCCATATATAGGGGGCCAGGGGTTTGAATCCTACCTGCGGCCCTTTGCTGCATGTCATCCCCCCTCTCTCTCCCCTTTCATTTCTTCAGCTGTCCTGTCATTAAAGGCCTAAAAATGCCCCAAAAAAATCATAAAAGAAAAGAAAAAAGAAATCTCCTTTAATACCACCTGGAAAGACCTTTAAGGCCACAATAAAGAAACAAAGCAGGGTGTTTGGGAATGAAAGGTCTAAAAATGAAAGGTTAGAAAAAGAAAAGCATTAAAGGGTGATAAAGAAATCCCATTATTAAATCCTAACTGATGCAGATCTACTAAGCAGGCAGATGCATATGGGGTTAATTTAGTCAAATAAGTGGAACCATTTCATTTCTATCCATGATATGAAAAGCATTTAATTGAATCAAAAAAATGGTGGAACCCAAAATATCAGATATACTGTAATGTCTCATATTACAATAGAAAATAATGTGAATTTTTCACCCAGCTTTACTAATCCTTAAAATGTGAGCTTTCTCAACTGGTACTTTCACTAGACAGTGAACTGTTTTTGCATCCTCGGTCACAGATCAGACATTTGTGAAGCTGTAAATACAATGTATTCCATATTGGACTTTTTAAATACAGCTTTAGTTTGTAGGTTATGACGCAGTTCTTTGGATGTTCTACAGCTTTTGTTTCACTCCAGTAAACAAGAGGATTACCTCGGTACGCTTTCGCCTCACCAAGTCGTTTAAAACAGTGGTTCCCAACCTTTTTTCTTTGGCGCCCCCCCTACTCATGTCTAAGAAAAGTTGAGCCCCCCCCTGAAACCGAAGTTGAGGTAACTCTCGAGATAGAGCCTTACTTTCTTTTTTGATATAGAGGAGTTATCAGCACTTTTACGTTTCTCCGCCATGTTTCATTCATAAAATAGTGATGCCGTGGCGGCAGGACAAACGAGAATGATAGCAGCTAGCAGCTGACCTGATGACAGCAGGGTCCCAGGTTAAGAGGTCCCGGAGGTTTGCCTACTAAGTAGCCTGCCTACAATTTTAAGCGAGAACAAAAACATATAGTTTTTATACAGACTTTTGTATTAATTATATATTCTAGTGTATTATCCTAATTTGTTTAACATGTGCAAATTTTTTTTTACCTCAACCTCAAACCAGATAAAGACTTGCGCCCCCCCTGTGATCTTTGCCGCCCCCCTAAGGGGTGCCCGGACCCCAGGTTGGGAACCACTGGTTTAAAACATAAGCTCACATTTTTTCGAGTCCATCTTAACACAGTATTGGCATGCTTATATGCATATCCCTTCCTAAAGCAATGTCAAAGTAAGTGATAGGAAGTGCTGCTTGTTCTGAGCAAACATGAATGGTTAATCAGCCAATCAAATAGATATCTAGATATCTTCCAGTTTCAGACTTTTAGTACAAACGTCTTTCATTCTCAATCAAATGCAGCTCAGTAAGAAACACATTTGGAACTGTATTTTAAAGACATTTGTCATTTTGGAAGATACTGACTAGACATTACCTTTAGCTGAGTTTAAGACTGAAAGGTGAACCTATCCGTTACATTATCAACTAACCCCTTTAAAAAGGTTCACATGGTACGTGAACGTCTTTAACACAAGGTGGTGCAGCGTCGACAGAGACTGACCTGAGTTTGGCGGTGCGGAGGATCCTGGTGAGAGAAACACAGTTTCCCTCCATCAACCCTTTCCCCACTGTGGGAGTGGAGCCCTTTCTACAGGCCGCATACAGCGAACAGGCCAGCCAGTGGACCACCTCTCCCTACATACACACACACACACACACACACACACACACACACACACACACACACGTTATCTTTATTGTGCATGAACAGAAAGCTCGCCAGTTACTGATCCACTTTAAGCGATCAAACACACACACACAACAAGAGCATGAAAATCTGCAGACAACAGCAGCAAAACAGTATTATGTCTAAGTATTAAGGAAAAACACAATGTCTTGTATAGTTAAAGTCACTGTACAAATTCAACAAAAGGAAAACAGCTTCAAAATGTTTGGTTGCTTTGTGCTAAAATAATTTTATTTATAATATATATATATATATACAATTTAATTTTAATTTATTTGATTTATTGCAGAAAATACAGCTGGTTGTTTTCAATGAGGCTCAATAAGGAGCCAGTAAGTCATCATTTTGCTGCATTTGAATGTTAATGAAAACCGTAACAAAAAAGATCATAATAAGAACAATTAGACTGCACAACATCTACTGCAGGGGGCATTAATTATGTGCCACAATATCAGCAAATTATTAGTGTTTGTCTGACAAGTTTCAAAAAAGAGATACTGATTAATGTCAACGTTAATGTGTTTGGGTTTAAGACTGTTGATTGGACAAGCAATGTGCATATACTACCATGGGTAATGGTACATTTTGATTACATTTTTTCCTGTGTTCTGACATATTATAACCCTACATTTGATACGTGTCGAACAGCAACAGAATACATTTATTATTTTCTTCTTTTTAAACCATTTAATTACCACCCAATAGGCATATCTGATGTGCATCTTTTCTTTTCTTTTGCACAACTGACATAATCCGTAATGCTATTGGTATCAGCTACTTTGAAACTGAAAATATCAGATATTACAGGTAGGTCTAGGTAACAAAAAAACATGAATTCTTAATGAAAATAGCATTCTTTTTTCTGCCACCACAGTGACCAATGATATTTTATGACAATTCAAACTGGTAAATGTCACATTGTAGATTGATACAGGACCAAAGCAGCTGTGAACTGAGTGCATAAATAAAGGGCTATTTAACCAGTGTGTGGCTGCTGCTACTTCAACTATTATCACCTCAACAATAAACTGGACTGGTCTAAAAACACAGACGTCCTGTACAAAAAAGGGCCAAAGCCGTCTCCACCTGCTGAGGAGGCTGAGGTCCTTTGGTGTGTGCAAGAAGGAGCGCTACCGCAGGTCCTTCATTCCAGCAGCAGTCAAGACTCTTTAATGCAACATCAGAATGTAGCACTGCTAACTGTCTCTGCAATATGAGCCATCACTGGACAATATTCTGCACTATACACATTTATTTATCACTCTTTGTCACCTCCAACTGTGCAAAATGTCATTTCTATTCATCCGCACCTTACTCATCTGTATATCTGTGTTTATATACTGTCTGTTTATATAAGGGTTTTTATTGTGTACATAGGTTTGTTTTATTACTATTATTATAATTATAACTAATTCTATTTTTTTTTATTTCTTATACTTTGTATATTTTCTCCCATGTCTACTTAATGTGTATTTGTGTTATTCTGATGTGTGTACATTTTTTTCTTTCGAGCTGCTGTAAGCACATGATTTTCCCCAGTGTGGGATTAATAAAGTCTATCTTATCTTCACTCTATTATCTGACACCATGGAAGTGGTAATGCTGTTTCTGTAGTATCTTTGATCCCTGCTTTCGATAATGATGATGATGTAATCACTGGATGAAGGTCTTATAGGGGGAAGTGCAGACAGACATCCTGACAGTGACATGTCAAGTTTTACTATTTTCTGGCATAAAAAAATTGAAAAGAGCAATTACACAGTATAGAAATATGCCCTTGCAAGTGAAAGTCCTGCATTCAAAATCTTACTTGAGTAAAAGTAGAAAAGTACCCAAAGTAAAAGTACTCACTGGGATAATGCCGATTTCAGACTATTATATATTATTGGATTATAATTATTGATGCATTAATGTGTTCATCATTGCAGCTGGTAAAGGTGGGACTCATTTTAATTATTTAGTATACTGCCATGGGAACTTTCAATCTATAAAGAAAGTTCACAAACTAATTGAAAGTGTATAAAATAATTAGAATTAGCCCCACCTGAATGGAGTCACTTTGCATAACAAGAAGTTTTACTTTTGATACTTACATTTTGCTGATAATACTCCTGTACCTTTACATAAGTAACATTTCGAATTCGGGACTTTTTCTTGCGTATTTTTAGACCCTGGTTTAAGGTTTTAAAGTATGTTAAATGTTGATTACATTTTATCATTAATCTTAAAATGCAAAGTAACGTTGACTAAAGTTAGCCAATAAATTAAATGAAGTAAAAACGTACAATAGTTGCCCCATTTAGTGTAGCGGAGTAGTATAATAAAGCAGGAAAACAAAAAAAAACAAAAAAAGTGAGTAACGGTTACCTCCAAATTGTACTGAGGTACTGTGCAGCACTAGAGTAAATGTACTTAGTTACGATCCAGCGCTGGAAGTAAACAATCTTCAGTAACCATATTAAGCTTGGGGAACATGTGACTATATACTTACTGAGTAATACATGATTAAACCTTATTGAGAAGGATCATCAATGAATAATATAAAGATTAGCGTTAGATCATGAAAACACTCGTTAGTTGAAGCCCCTTTAACCCAGTGTTTGTGTCCCACGCTGCTCCTGTGAGTAGTTAACAGCACGATGAAAGTTAGTGATATTTCATTAGCTAAAGCTGTAGCTGTGAGTTAACAGCAGGTTGGACCATTACACAGCCGCGGAGGATGTCAGTTAGAAGACAGAGAGGACATAGTCAGAGGACATTCACGTTATTTACCTCCAGTGTGTATGTGTTCCAGATGGCAGTGAAGTTCTCCATGGTTTCAGTGGCAGTCTGCTCGTCCATGTTCAGCTCCTGACACAACGTCTCCAAACTCCTCCGGACCGAATTCTCCTCCATTCTCCCCGACTCAGAATCTGACGACTCTTCGCCCCGCATTCGTACAAACTTGCAGTTTTAAAAGATTAAAAATCCCCCAGAGTTTACATTCAAAACACGACCCCAACTTAAGCTTCCACCATGGATGACTGGCGTACTTCCGCTAACCATACCCACAATGCAGCGCGTTGGCGCGAAAACCGCTGAGCAGCGACCAATCAGAAGAGAGGCTAGCGTCGGACTCCGGGAGCTGTTCACCCAACCCCCTTCGCCTACCCCAACCATAGACAGTCAAGACAGGTCCTGCTTATTTCTGCAATATCCCTTCTCTTAACCCATCCGTGGTAATATCAGATGTGATCACAAACATGATCTGTTTATGTTTCTTCTGCTCTTCCCTGAAAGCTAATGAAGATGTTTATTATTATTATTATTATTATTATTATTATTATTATTATTAAACCTTTGTGTAAGTCCCATTAACATTACAAAATCTCTTTTTCAAAGTGTTGCAGGTCAGGTGGGGCCAGTGGATTGTCTAAGAAATTGACCAAGAAGGTAAATCACTTTTATTCCTTAAAGTTTTAACTGAACAAACATCCACACCACCAATAATAATGTCAGCATGTTTTATTCAATAAAATAGTAATATTTGAAGACTGATGGAAAGTATACATCAGCAGGATCAGTCAACAACATAAACAGTGCAAGACCACACTTTTTAACTCCAAAAAGAAACATAGTGTACAGTAGGCTACTATACTATATAGCAGATTTTCCAGAATTAAAGGAATTGAAGGGAGATCGATAATTATGTTGGGAAAACTGTAACTATTTTATTAGAATGACATGAATAAACGTTACTAAACGTAACATGAATAAACTTGAATGGGTAAACTTGTCCGTGAACAGATGCATTCTAATCGGCGATGGCGTATAACAATAAAAACTACAACTCCCATAATTCCACGCAACTTCCCAACGTCATCAAAAATCTGTGTTTACCATCCATTGTTTTGGTTGAGAGACCCCTAGCTACAGAAAGTTACATATTATAGGTTTAAAGCGACTTGTACAGAAATAAATCAAGAGTACAAATATAAAGTGCAAAATAGATACATGAATAATAATAATAAAAAAAACGCTATAGGAAAGAAAAACAAAAAAGAATTATTGCTGCTGTGAGTCTGGCCTGGGCATTTTGATGAGGAAGAAGACAAATGACAAATACAGTATATCATTAAACCCTGAAACTTAAGTCTTGTATCCACACAACCCAATTCCTGAGTATGCATTGGCATGTTTGTTCTGCATCACCAGGGATCAAAGTCATGATCTTGTTGAGCTAAATGGTCAGTGAACTACCACGCACAGCCTCACACTTCACACTATCACTGTGGCAATCACAAGAGTTGCTTGTAGAGGCAGATTTCAAACTACTGCCAAAAAATCAGTTATTAAGACAAAATTCTGAGAATTTGTGTACTTCCTCTAAACAACATAGAGATGTCTGTAATTTATTCTTACAAAGATTGATTGCTCCATTTGTATTGAAATAGAACAAACTGAGTAGGATGGTGCGATCTAGTTTCCATCAGCTGATAGCAAAGTTGGAAAAGTAGTTTACCTGTTAAAAAAAGAAAAAATCCAAATATTTAGACAAACCCTACACTTACAAAACTGCAAATGAAGTACAGTATAGTGATTAAAAAAGGGCATTAAACTCTCACCAGTATACTGTACGTCAGAGCTGCTTGTCAGACAACGGATTCGGGGGTGGGGGGGGCTACTGCGTCTGAGCCATCGATTTCTTGGTCTGAGCCATGTGCATCCTCAATCAGTGGCTGATTTTCATTTTCCTTTGGAGTCATTGAACCTGCAGGAAATAACACAAAATAATATTTAAGAAAATCCAAACTTTGTTTATCATATTCAGGCTGTTAACCCTCACAAACATTTTTTAAAGTATTATACATTTTTTCTGCTTGAAAAGACTTAACGCTCAGTTTGGAATTGATAATCAAATTTAATTGATCACTTTTAGGTTACTCATGTCTCAGCCCTGGTTACACTGCAGCTCCTGACCAGGGGCGTAGCACCAAATTCCAGACCCTGTACATAGGCATTCTCTAAGGGCCCGTATTTATATTATGTTTATGTTAGCCACAAAGGTTTTGGTCTGAGATGTACAGTTAAGGCCTAAAACATCTCTACCTTAGGCCGCTAACATTTGTGAATCATTTTATTATATATTCCTGTGATATGCCTTTTACGGAACCAGTTATTGCGTTACGCAAAAGATTTATAATATAATTTGGTTCAATAATAATCAGGACCAGAACAGGTCTGAACAGGTCAAAACATGAAAATCTCTTGAACTTGTGCTAACCACACACCTTATTTCAGGCATCTAACCAACAAGCCATTCAAAAACCCTTTTGGGGCGGCCTCTAGCACACCCAGTAAGAGCGTTTGCCCCATTTTGGCCTGCAGCGGCTCAGGTTCGAATCCGACCTGCTGCCCTTTGCTGCGTGTCATCCCCCATCCCTCTCTCCTTTTTCTCTCTAAAAAATAATCTTTAAAAAAAAACAAAAAACATTGGTTTGGAGTTGAGGGAACTGAAAGTGCAAAAATGCTAACTCATTTCTGGGTTTTAGGACTCATTCCTACATGCAGTCATAACGTTGCTATATATCTTTTGATGTATTCTTTATTAGAACCAGAGGCATTATATATAAATGGGATTTTGCATAAATCTAAATACCAACAGAATGGTTCATATCTGAGAAGACAAACAACTGTCAAGACTGGACGGATATGTTGTACAATATTATTTAAACTTACCTATAGTTCTTCGAAAGTATATCAGTACAACTGTTACCATAGCTCCCAACATGAATAGTATTATACCAGTTACTACATGTGATACTATCCTGGCCCTAATGGTCGTGTTGATGTCTGAAACACATCACAAAAAGTTAATGTAACACTCAGAATGTAACATATCATGTTCAGTTGATTAGTCTAAACAATCAGAAAAATAAAATGTGCTGCAAAAACACATGAACAGCTCACGGAGGAATCTTACCACAAACAGGCACATAAGTCATAGCATCAGTCTCGTGGTTTATTTCCTCTTGTGTGACAACACAGCGATAGTGGTCGGTCTTGGTTACAGTAGTTTGGAGGATGATGTAGAAGTGGCCTCCTCTTTCTGAGACCAGTGTCTCCTCAGCAGGAAGGATGTTTCCAGCACTGTCCTGCCACTCTACTCTAGGTTTTGGAGAAGCACCTCGAACTTCACACTGCAGCAGCACCCCATCCTCTCTTTGACCAAGCATTGGGACCATAGACTGTGCTGTGACCATAGACTGTAGTGTGACGTATGGCTCCGGAGATGCAGCTATAAACAAAGTACAATCAATCACTTTTGGAGGTATATAACTTTCCATTACATGTTATGAATATGATTAGAACCATGTATAAAAAGTACAAAAGTACAATCACTTATAAAGTACAATTACAGGATTAGATATGTAACACTGCCATTTTTTGCTCCCCCCTTTCTCTCATTTTTTCTTTCATACAGTATATAAGCATATTTTAATGGGAGGAAAAACAGAGAAACAGAGAGAAAGCACCCTTAAGTACACAAATCAATCAATGAATGTTTGTAATTAAGAGGCTGCTGCGGCACGCCGTACGGGTTGAGCAGAGGCTGCACAGTTTGACCAGTGGGCAGCAGCTGGGCAGCGGACAGCGGCCGATCAGACCGGCCTTCGCGGCCTTTAAACACTACCAGCCCACCAGGAAAAGTCCCGACTCCCGATTTCCACTCCGCTACTGCCAGGACCCATATTTTGCCATGACACACACGGTGAAAACAATACCAGCTCTGCTGCCGCTGCTAGTACTCATGGTTGTTCAGATGTAGGCCTATAGTTGCAGCTTGCCACCTGCAGCAGCCAGACAACAAGGTGGGGACGGGGCTCAGGTCATTAAATGGGTGGTCATGTCTTTAACTGTTTTAAGATGTACTTACCAACAACAAGCTTAATGTGGATTTTGTCTCTTTTCTGCTGAAGTGGAAACTCACAGGTGTAGTCTCCACTGTCAGCCACCTTCACATTTCTGATGCGTATGGAGGCGTTGCCGTACTTCAGTTCATCTGGAAAATGAAAGACTCGAACTTTGAACTGCTCACTCTGACCCGAACGGCCGTTATTGTAATGAAAGCCTCGATCATACGTGAACACCTCCATCTGATCATCTTTCCTCCAGTCAAACAGGTTTAACTCAATGTTGTCTTTGGTGCTGAGGGAACAGGGTAACGTAACATCTCTCCCTTCGTCCACGTAGATAACCGCTGACCCTGGAAAATAAAAAAGCTGATTGGACAAACGCGTCACATGGATCTGGCTGCTGCTTCCGGATTTTGGATTTTTCGAACAACCATTACTGGCGACTCATTCAGAATACGATCTCATATTGTAGTAAAATAGTTCACCGAAACGTGTTTCTGAAAACATTTTAAGCGAGATATAGGCCATGCAGTTGCTGAATCTGTCTTCATTTCAGATCGACAAAGGTCAGTTTGAAAGATTTTCGTCAGATTTTTACAGGCTTAGTCACGCTCATTCCGCTCGCCGTCTCCAACTGAACACGTCAGGTCGGCCAAAATGAAGGCCGACGGCCCCTCGGACGGACGACGGCACGGAACACACCAAACAGATTCGAGTCACCGACCTCGCCAGAGTGTCCAACAGCCGATTATCGATCCGGTGTGTAGCTGCCTTAACTGCTTAGAGCAGAGATCTTCAACAGGGGTTCCAGGGCCCCTAGGTGGTCCTCAGAGTTACTGCAGGGGCCACCAAAGTATTGTTAATCTTTTGAAAGTTTTTCATTACAAAAAATACTATATATTTATGTCTATAACATGAGACAGGTGTGTCGGAGGGGGATAAGCATAGATATAAAACGTTGTATATCTATGGGGATAAGTAAGTCAAAAGTTGCAAAGAAACTCACACACTGTCTAACTTATTTCTTTGCAACTTTTGAAAGTTCTTTCAAAAATGAAAATGTCTTAACATGAATCCAACAAGTTATTAGCAAATATAAATCAGCTTAATTGTGAGGAAAAAAAACATATTGATGATAGGCTTACTGGCTACTAAGGTAGCCATCCACAGATACAGTTCATCCTAAGGATTCACTGTCCAACATAAAAACATGATTTATAAAATTATACCAACAATTGCTTTAATAGCTTAGTATTCTATGCACTAAAAAGGTATGTGGAAAGGCTTTAGGCTGCCCACACGTTATTGTAGGCCCAGTTTAATATACAACTTAATTTTATACAATTAAATTAATGTTGAACCCAAAGTTATGCCCTTGAATTCTACCTTATGCCTATCACAAGACTAAAAGAGGAATTATAACTGCTGCGTAGCAGTAAGTCCGAGCCGGGCATTTTGAGAAAGAATAAGCAGAAGGAGGAAAATTAAAATAAAAAGAGCATGAATACAAAATGAGAAACACAGGAGAGTCTGTCACCAGAACTGCCTGGACCAAAATTATTCACAGTATTAACCCACAACCTCAGATACAAAGGGCAAGTCATCATGATCTTGTTTAGCTACATATCAAGTGAGAAACCATAGACGGCTTCACACTTCACACTAGGACTCAGGCAATCACCAGGGTTGCATGTAAAGGCAGATTTCAAACTATTATTTACTAGCCTACTCAAATTCTGAGAATTTGTGTCTGTCATCTAGGCATTGTAGAGATGTCTGTAACTTATTCTTACAAAGATTGATTGCTCCATAAGTGACATACTGATGTTTAAAGACACACTACATCTATGACATCAACATTTCTTCATTAGTTTTTATGAACATTGGAGATTTATTTAATTGTTTACAGTAGGCTACTCTATATAGTAGAAGATGCAGTGGAACAATTTTGGTGTTAAGTGAGCATAAATGAGAGTGATGGACTTCATAATGTCCCACAAAGCAATTTGAGGAAGTTTGTCACTGGACCTTTATGCAAAGTTTGGTGACTTTATAACATTTTATTATACAATTTTATAATAGCCTAATCAATATTAAACAATTTATAATAACAATTTAAATGATATATAGCCTATATACATATGACAAATATAGCCTATACATATTAAAGCTTTTTATTTATTTTTTTATATATTATTAGCTTTTTAAGACACAGTTTCTTTAGAGTTTTTTATTAGCCTACCTAATTAAAAAAGCTGTGCCTTCATAAACTACAAAGTTAATAATTCTTACCTTTTTCATCACAAAATGTTTTTCCAAACAAACACAGAAGACACAAACACAGCAGCTCCGGTAGAAACTTCATATTGTCGATTTAATAATTGCATGAATTATTGTAGCCCCTAACAGTCTCCTCTCTTATGTGTGTTTAATAGCGGGTAGAATGTATGGATGTATTAAGAGAACATGCATTTACTTTCGGTTTTTTTCTGATGAAATTAGCAGCAGGCTAGAAGCATCAAAGGCGGACTGCTGCTCTCCACAGGCCATCTGTAGAACTGCATTGACTGAGGATCCTTTAGGGCGATGGAGCAATGTCGTTTATCAGTGTTTTAAGTCTTGAAGTCAACGGTCACAGCGCTGCCTGGAAGGAGACGTTGGGGGCTTAAAACACCACCGAGCAGAAATGTTTCTGCTTCACAATCTTCCGCGATGAGAATTGATTTCAATGAATGATCTAACTCCAGTTTCTGGCAACTCTGCTTGCATGAGGCTTCTCTATTTGTGAAAATTGGTGCATTCAATTAAAGCCTCCTAAAAAAATAAAATATCTCGGTTTTCCTCCTTTCATTCTTTTTGCCATAACTTTTTGCTATTCCTGGTGTTATTAAGCTCTTACACTTGGCCGTTTCGTGCATCCATATATTGATAGCTCCTTTTGCTGTCCTATCAGCCTCTTCATTCCCCTGTACTCCTAGATGAGCTGAGGTAACTTCAGGTTCAACCCAGGGTTTTGTGTATCACGACAGTGGATCACTTGTTACCGGGTTAAATCGTCCTGGTAACACCTAACCTGGTCGGGAGCAGGTTATGTTGGAGATTAGAGATCAACCGGTGTTAAAGCACCGGAGCTCTGTGCGCGGAGAGAGAGAGAGAGAGAGAGAGAGAGAGAGAGAGAGAGAGAGAGAGAGAGAGAGAGAGAGAGAGAGAGAGAGAGAGAGAGAGAGAGAGAGAGGTGCGCTAATAAAAGTTAAAGCATTTAGAGACAGACAACCCCGTTAACATTCCCTGATGGGTATCTTTATGAAATATATAGATTTTCAGCGGAGGGAATTACGTATCTTTGTCGGCTTCTTGAGCCGTGTGTTGCCAATGCCAAAAAACATCGGTTTGAATTATGTTTTTATATTTGCTCTCATGATCGCTTCCCACTGCCGGGGCTGCAACTGATAATATAATAGGCTAAAGCAACGACAGTTTATGGAAAGCACAAGTGTAATTATGGTCAGATCTCGTGCCTGACTGATGGGGAAGTGATATTGATAAACGTTATGATTTTACGCATTTAAATTACAAGCGTCGGCTTTTTTTTGCCAGCGTTCCTTCCTGTTTTAGGAAGCAGCGACTGTATTGCTTTTTGCCTGTTAAACCGTGTCTGTGTTCTTCATATTTATGTAGAAGTATAGTTTGTTCTTCTTATGTAAAATATGCGGCTCTGGTAGATGACCAATCTGGTAGGCGATTGGTCATTTTGGAGCAAACACCGCCTCTTTTATGTGAACGCGCGCGCCGCTGGATTGGGAACTAGTGAATTGAAAAAGATGGATCATCTTGTATTCCAGCCAATACAGAAAAATAACTTGTTTCTTTCATCAAAGTTCAAACAAATAGAAACATCCAAAACAGTCACGACATGTTTGACATTTTTCATGTTTTATTCAAACGTTTGGACACAAATGATAAAGAGCTGCCTGGAATTACATGACACTCTGCAATTGTGTAACATCAGTGAACAACATGAACATACATGAACCATATTCATTCACAGTCAACAGTAAACAATCAGTGTCCAGTTTATTAGGTACACAGAACTAAAACTGTGTACCCAAACAGCTCTGCAGAAAAATTAAGCTTTTATAGTTCAGTTTGTGTTGAAACCGTTTAAAAAGGGTGTCAGGGCAACATAACAGAAAAAAAACTGACATCATCTTCATTAAGGAGGATTTACTGCAGAGCCGTTGCATAGACTTCATTAGTTTTAGCTCAGTGTACCTAATAAACTGGACACTCAGTGTATAGTTAAGTGAATAACTGTACCTGATACACTCTGGCCTAGCACCTTTAGGGATTAAAATAAGCAGTGCATTCTTGTCCCAAATGTAAACATAAACACAATATCAGAATAATAATAATAATAAAAAAAAGGCACATTGTATTTTACTTCAGCTTCAAAATTATTCACATTTCTTTCACAGCGTTACAGCAGGCTTTAACTACAAGCAGCAGGATAAGCAGGTAAGATTATGATCATGGTAATGTTTCCATATGAAAGCAGAATGAGCTACATGCACGTTCGACCACCACAAAAAGCTCACTTTTCACCTTTCTACCACCTGCCTAACTACAACCCTGATCTCAAACGGATTTTAACTTTGACCTTTAAACCAGGTGTTGCTGCCTCAAATAAGTGAGGTCCAGCCAAAATGTCCTCCGCTATAATACAGCAGACCCTAAACCTCAAACTGATTCTCACTGAATTTAGCCACTACAACACAGGCCCCATGTCCACCTGGTAAATGTGTCTTCATATGCGTCCTGAGTGACCACGTGATCGTGTCTCTTTCCCTGCTCCATATGCAAATACACATGTGCATAATCTCCGTTTGGGAGAGAAAGATGTTTTTTTTTTGGTTTTTTTTTAGAAGTCTATTAGTATGATTGTTGCTTCTAACTCAATCTCTGGTTTGAAGTTTAGTTTCTATATTATATCTGCTGTATTTTACGTTTAATTTACGCTTATATGAGTTGTGTGGCCTTGCTGCTAATGAAAACCCATCATTTTCAAATTGGTGCTGCTTCATAATAAAGCATTTAAAAAGACAAAATAACGGGAGACTTCTATTGTGAAGAATTTATAGGAAATTAAACCGTTTTACAGGCACTGCTTTGACAACTGAGTTCGCCACATACTGTGAGGTATGTCTGGTAATGTGAGACTAATAAATAAGAAAACGACATGACGTAAGAGCAGGAATGTTTGTAGTAGTATCCTACATATTGGTAATTCGGGGACGTTTTATCCAACTTAAAATAATGTTATTGTATACCAGCGGCTGCCATTTCCAGACATTGGGGATCAGAGCTCCGGAGAGATGGGGGATATAAGAGCAAGCAGTACAAAAACTAAACATCAACACATAACAGAGTATGATAACATCAGTGGTGTCTGTAACAAATACTTTGAACAGCAGCTGTAAAGCAAGTTATGTTTATGATCAGTTGGCTGCTCTAAAGGTCTCTGAGAGGACATGCAGCGCCTGTCTTTTCTGCTGGTGATTCTACAGGAAGGGAAAAAAAAAAGTTATATTCAAGAAAAGCCCAACTGACTTGATCCTACCCTGGTGTAAATACCAACAGATTGCTCGATGACTAAGAAGATAAAACAACTGCAAAGGCCCTAAACACGAGATCGGTATAAATAACCTATTATGTTGTCTGCTTATCGTGTACATGTTATACAAAAACAGGATTTAAACTTACCTTCATTACGTCTTCGTGGGATGTAACCCTTGAATACCAGCACAGCAAGAAGAACACCAACGCCAATGCCGATGAAAAGAGCGAGGCAAACTAAGCCAACAATCAGTCCAACACTTGGAGACCCTGAAACAGAAGACAAAAAGTTATTGTAAAACTCAGAATGTAACTTTAGATCACACACACAGCAGATTAGACATGAGGGTCTACATAAAGAGAACAAATAAAAAAAGGTGTTCATCAACTTGGCAGAGACGTAACACTGTGAAAACATCTGAAATTGGTTTCCCCTGTTTATTGAAGACAATTTTTTTCACGGTCTAAATCGGACGGGACAAAAAAACAAAGTAAGAAGCCAGTCTCAGATTTAACAATCGTTCTTATTTAAGCTGCCCGGAGACACCGTTTGATGAGCCGATATCAGTCACTATATCGCCCAGATGAGGAAGATAGAGAGAAACCCGCCTAAACCCAATCATCATGTTCCCCAGGAATTTCTAACAAATCAAATTCAGACTCTGACCGTCATGGTCAGAGTCTGAATCAGTTTTATCATCAGTGTCTGGACCTTCTGCACCTAGGAGAGACGTACTATACGGGGGTGGGGAATTTTCTTTAGAAAGGGCTGTAATAATCAGTCGATTGAGGAGAGTCCTAAAACAAGGGATGCAGCAGCACTCGCAACAAACCAGAACTGAAACAAAAGTGGCAACTGATATAAACAGTGATGTCATTAAAACGTGATACTTGCCAAAGGGATTGTTGACTCCAGAGTTTTGGGCCATTTTTCTGGACAGCCTTTTTAAGCCTGCTAGGGCTTTGGTGAAGCTGCCGTCTGGTCCGGTGTTGTCTGGAATCATACCCATGTAGTTATTGTATAATTCTTGGGTGCTCAAAGGCACACGCCCTTTAAAAGAAAAAGAAAAAAGTAGTCAAAAAATGTTTGCATTTCAGAACCTTAATAGTTAATAGGCGTGTACGCCTATTAACTCGATCATAAAGCCGTAAAGTAGGCTAACTTTCAACTCAGGACAGCGCCACTTCTCACAAATACAGATAGGATTGGAGATGAAAAGTTTAACTGACACGTAAGCGTGATCAGCTTGGTGGGAAATTAAGAATCAATGACACCTGTCTAGCACTGGTGGAACTCTCTGTACTGGTGGTGGATGTTGATGCACCTGCATCATTAGGTTTTGCTTTTTTAATATCAAATATGTCCATTTTAGTCTAACTTTGATTACCTAATGCACATGCACGCACTGTATAGTGGGAGGATGGAGGGGGGGGGGGGGGTCACGCTGTGATTGGTGGATAGGATATGGAGCAGTGGACTGACAGCGACATAACCAATCACACTATGACAGGCGCTCCACTTAGTTCCAACTGCAATGTTACATTTTTAATGAATGTAGCCTACTGGCAGTCTGGCACACGTGGGTGCTCAGTATTTTCCGTGGGTGCTCGAGCTCCGGAGCACCCACGGTATCGGCGCCTATGTTGGGAATGAACGTGCAGCAGTGATCTGAGAATTTGTGTATGCCATCTAGGCAACATAGAGATGTCTGTAACTTATTCTTACAAAGACTGATTGCTCCATAAGTGACAAACTGATGTTTAAAGACACACTCTATGACATCAACATTTCTTCATTAGTTTTTATGAACATTGAAGATTTATATATGGAGAATTTGCAGTAACTTAGTTGTTTACAGTAGGCTACTCTATATAGTAGAAGATGCAGTGGAACAATGTTGGTGTTAATTGAGCATAAATGAGATTGATGGATTTCATAATGTCCCACAAAGCAATTTGAGGAAGTTTGTCTTTGGACTAATATATATATATATATATATAGGCCAGAATCTGCCTTGCCCTGGAGGGGGGGTGGGGTCTGGGTGTCCTCCCCTCCCCCAAGGGAATTTTGAGCATCAACGAATTCATTTCCTGTATTCGGATACCCTTTTATGCACCAATTTACGGTGGAAATACCTTTATTTAACCTATGTGAAGAAGAAAATAACAGATGATAATTCAAAATATATGAAAAATATAATGGAAAGTACGTTGTTGCGTGTCACTGGGCATTTTTAACCCTCCTGTTGTCCTCGGGTCAAGTCTGACGCCTTTTCAAAGTTTTCTGTATCAGAAATGTGGGTTTCTTTCAACTAAATTGCCCAAAAATAACATGGGTGGTTCCACGCAGCGCTCTTCTCAATTAAAATGTCAAAGAATGTTGACTAAAATGATATAAAAAGTGACAAAAGCGCCAAAAACATTTTTTTTTTTTTTAAAAGCGACTAAAGGCATTGAAAGCATAGAAAACAGGAAAATAAAGCTTTGAAAAAAGCGTCAAACAAGGCACTAACAATGTTTAAAAAAGCGACAAAAATGTTTTTAAAAAAACCCGCCAAAAGTTTTTTAAAAAAAGCATCGAAAAAAAGTGTTGATATATTCACTTTTGAGGACAACACGAGGGTTAAGTGGGTATATGGAAATCCTGGAGCTTTCCTAGTAGTATACTGCGTATTACGTCGAGTACACCACTGATATTGACTATATATATATGACAAAAAGCTCTGTATAGCTTTCTAAGACCCAGTTCGTGTTTTTCTTTAGACGATAATGTTAACCATGTGGTCCCTGCAGGGACAGTAAGACCTACGGTACTTAATAAAAAATAAAAAAAGCCTCTCATAAAGTACAAAGTTAATAATTCTTACCTTTCTCATCACACAATGTGTTTCCAAACAAACACAGAAGATACAAACACAGCAGCTCCGGTACAAACTTCATATTGTCGATTTAGTAACTGTATTAATTATTGTAGCCTAACTGTCTTCTTCTTCTTCTTCTTTTTATTTCCGGCAGACTAGACGCATCTATGGCGTATTGCTGCCCTCCGCTGTTCTCTAATCGCTATTCACAACTTAATTAAAAGTCGTTCTCTAATCGCTATTCACAACTAGATTAAAAGTAATTATCTATATATTTTTATATACTCCAATACGTCGCAAGTACTCCATCAGTTTCTTCAATTTGTTCCAACTGTCCAAATTCAATAAAGTGCATAAAGTAAAAACAGTTTCTCCAGTTGCACCCAGTTCTCTGAACAGTTTCTTCCTCTGAGGAGAGTACTTCCTGCCCTGCACTAATACATGCTTCACTGTTTCCTTGTCTCCACATTCACACTTTCCATCAGGATGTTTACTAATCAGAGCCAGCTCACTCCTCAGCCCACAATGCCCAAGCCTCAATCTGGATAAAACTACTGCATCTCTTCTTTTACATCTATAAGCACCTCTTTCTTTCTCTACCATGCTTTGTACTGAATAATAAGTTCTCCCCTTCCTTTCACAATCCCATAAATTTTGCCACATTTCTTTTACTGACCTATTAATTATTTCTGCATAATCTGGTGACCCATACTGCACATTGATTTGAACTCTTTCCTCCTGCACTGCTTTCTTTGCCACCTCATCTACCTCCTCATTACCCTCCACACCCATGTGCGCCGGAACCCACATAAACCCACCTCATACCCTGCTTTATGAATTCTATACAACACTTGCATAATTTCAACAAGCAAATCAGGTCTGGACTTAGATTTGGTACCTTTAATTGTAATTAGGGATGCAGCTGAATCACTACATATGACAGAATGTTCCTGTTTGTTATCTTCAACCCACCTTACTGCCCATAGAGCTGCCACCAACTCTGCAGTAAATACTGATAAGTGATCTGGAATCCTACAGCCTTTTTTATAACCCTATTTCAGGTATACTAATACCAAAAGCCACTTTACCCAATGCTGACTCAACAGGTTTTGTGTTGGTAATTTTCCAGTCTGTCCTTTTAGTTTCATTAAATACTTCAACCCCAGTTTACGTCTTCTTATATCTAACGGCATCTCCCCTGTTTCTATTATTAGCGCTGGTATTGGAGTTGTACGAAACGCCCCACTACACACTCTAAGGGCTTTTGCTTGGACTATATCAAGTTGACTAATCACTGAAGGGGCTGCTGACCCATATACCATACAACCATAATCAATACTTGATCTTATCATTGCTCTGTATATCGAATCAGACCCAGCCACACACCTTAGAACATTAATTATTTTCCCACATTTAGACGAAACCATCTCAATATGTGATACGTCAGTTTTTCATCTAACCACATCCCCAAAAATTTAACTCTTTCAATAGTTGTATTATATATTTGTAACAGCCGTGTTGGCATTTTCTTCTTATGTCCAAATACCATGTATTTTGTTTTTTCTATTGATATTTTAAAACCCCAATCATTAGCCCATTCAGATACCCTCTCCAGCCTAACAGTCTCCTCTCTTCTGTGTTGAAAAGCGGGTCGGCCGAATGCACGGATGTTGTCTTGCCCTGCGACCATGCTACTTCCGGTTCTTTTCCTGATGAAATTTGCAGCAGACTAAGAGCAGCAAAGGCGGACTGCTCCTCTCCACAGGCCATCTGTAGAACTGCATTGACTGAGGATCCATCAGGGTGATGGAGAAATTGATTTCAATGATTGATCTAACTCCAGTTTCTGACAACTCTGCTTGCATGAGGCTTCTCTATTTGTAAAAATATGTGTACATTCAATTAAAGCCTCCTAAAAAATAAAATATCTCTATTTTCCTCTTTTCATTCTTTTTGCCATAACTTTTTGCTATTCCTGGTGTTATTAAGCTCTTACACTTGGCCGTTTCATGCATCCATATCTATAGCTCCTTTTGCTGTCCTATCAGCCTCTTCATTCCCCTGTACTCCTAGATGAGCTGCTACCCAGAAGAAGCAAACATTGCTCCCCAACCTAGATACTCGATTATAGCCTACACCGTCAACTCAAAATGTCTACTAATTAAGAGAACCTACATACCTAATACATACATACATAACCTAATACTGATGTAAACAAATATTTAACAGCAAACATTAACATTATTGCTGGTTTAGTTGTTGACAATAATTTTGGGAGTGATAGTTGATTTGATTTCAATTCAATCTGATCCACATGTGAGATTCTTATTTAACGTGTTAAGACCGTTTTGCATTGTGGTGTGGATGGGAAGAAAGGTTTCTTAAACAATGGTTAGATCATAAAACCACAGCTTTACCCTGAATATGAGCATACTGCAGCTGTTGAGGTAAAAGAAAACTTGATTGTTTTTAATGTTTTGTAAAAGTACATTTCAGTACCCAAATCATTTACCTACTGTTCCTGTGTGTTGAAGTGCACATAGATGATATACCCACTAGAGGACAGTGCTCAGCCAGAACTGTGAGCACTCCAATGTAAAACTATGTATTTTTGACAGACCTCTGGGTACTTATATTATGTAGTAATTCACATGGTGTGAACATGGTTTCTCCATTATATTGAAAGAAACTGCAAAATTACAATACCATCAAATTTTCCTTTTAATTACAAAATATATTGTATGCCAATGTTACATTTTGTGTAATAGGATTCAATTCACTCAATATTACTCAGGTATATTTTGCATTCACTTAATTGATTCAGAATCACAGCTTGTTTCTGTAACATATGTTGAAAAGTAATGCAAATGTGAATCATATCCAATATGATACAGATATACAATAAAATATGGATATAAAAACAGGAATTGCATGTTTGATAACAGGCCCAAAAATAGAATTTAATTCATACTACAAAGGTGCAAAAACAATCATTATGATTATGAAATTAAATGTGTATTAGCCTACTCATAAATAGCATTGCACATTGTATTACCCTCACAGTTAAATTAAAGCATTTGAATTGTACACTTAAAGGTCCAATATGTAACATATTTACTGTAACAAATCCAAAAATGAACCCAATGTGCCATCAGATATTAAGGAAACATGCTAAGTTGAAATACTATCTTTTCTGACAACAATGCTAATGCCAGTATTTTCACCTTTTGAAATTTCCATTACGTGACGGAATTTCTGTTTGTGTTTTGGCCTGTGTTGTTTTCAACTGCCCAGTTTGATAGCCAGGCCAGGTTGCCAGATATATCTGTAAAAACGTAAACCCAGCGCTACAGCTGTAATGTTAGTAAAGCCATGAAAGCAGCAAACAAACAAACAGGATCAACGGAGATAAATTCTGCCCAACCTGAGACAGTAACAAACCCCGGGTAAATATTGGAGTGTATGTATTTGAAAGATGGAGACAGCTTAGAGCCCAAAAGGACACTGAGTTGGCTAATTTCCTCCTGAATAGGTAAGCATTAGCTTCAGGCTAATTTATCACGGCTACAAGGGGCGGGCATTTTATGTCATTTCAACATTCGTGTACTCACATTGAATTATATAGCTAGAGTACCCGAGTTGGTTACTCGCAAAAACAATTGAGACATGGCCAGTGAAGTGAGTCCTGGCTAATGCTGCCATGCTAACCGTGCTAATCGTGCTAACTGCTAACGTTTCTGGAGGACCAGGCAAGTGGACCATGGCTGTTTACAATGTGTAGCCTGTTCAGTGGCTGTAGTCGAGAACGGTGAGTTATTTTAAGCCAAGAGAGGGAGGCTGTAAATTGGGAAGAGAAGACCGTGAGTTTGCAGTGTGTTTAGCGATTGTTGTCGTAATTCTGAGCCAATAAAGTGTGTCCAGTTGGCTGGAGAGGACGGCAAGGTAGTGTTATTTTTAGTTGTTCGTACTGTAATTCTAAGCCTAGGAAGTGTGTCTGTCCGTCAGGGTGGAGAGGACGTTGTGTTGTTAGTGGTTCCAGTACCGTAATTCTAAGCCGAAAAAGTGTGCCTGTCAGTTGTGTACAGAGTTCAGGGTGTGCACGGGCTAACATTAGCTACTCCACTGTGCTGTGAAGTAATGTCTGGCTATGTGAGACAAGCGTCTAGCAACATTGTTGTGGATGCTGCGGTCTCAGCCTGTCAACCAACATGAACTTCACGTCTGGGGAGGAGGGGGTGGGGGAAACGACTCTCTCCAGTATTTTGAATTTGTACTGCAGTAACTATTTTAAACACCAGCTGTCAGTATTACATATTGCACCTTTAATCTTGTTTTTATAATAACAAAAACTCCAGAGCCTTTTTTGTTTATGTTTATTTTATTTGTGGAAGCAACAGCAGAAAAGTAATAAAGGAACTTAAACCCAACGACCACAGCTGTAGCTAAAGACCAGCAGTTTATCTGATAATAGCATCAAGAAAATGTTCACGAAAGACCTTCAGAGTAAAAGTCTGAACTGGCACAAAACTCTTTGTTGGATATAAAATGCATATCTAAGCACACCTATAACAGGATATCCCCTAAATAAACTTTAAGACTACAATATTTTTATAATCTCCCCCCAGATGAATTGATCATAGAAACTAATTGAGCAGTTTACTACAGTGTTTGTTAGAAACCAAAAAGACCCGATGCTACTGAGTTCAATTAAGGTCTGAATCAAAATGCTCCCAACAGACAACAGTAAATACATTAAAGCTCTTTATATAATGTAAATTACACTAGAAACAACAATTCCCACTACTTAAATTTTCATGTTTAGATGATTTCCCCCATTATTCTACAATAAGTAAAAGTTAGAAATGAACCTGCACCGCTCACATTTAGAGACAACTGTTAATGAAGTGTGTGTGTGTGTGTGTGTGTGTGTGTGTGTGTGTGTGTGTGTGTGTGTGCGTGCGTGCGTGCGTGCGTGCGTGCGTGCGTGCGTGCGTGCGTGCGTGCGTGTGTATCCACATGTTTCTTGTGGGTGTATAGTAGTACCTGCATGCAGTGGTGGCGAAAGTAAAAGTACTAATACCAAACTAAAAATACATATAAAGTAAAAGTCCTGCAGTGAAAATGGAAGGCTTGTATCATGTGGACGCGCCGACAGTTTTGTTGTCATTATTTAGAATTCCTAACTAAAGCTGTCAGATGAATGTAATGGAGTAAAAAGTACTATATTTCTCTCTGAAATGTAGTGAAGTAGAAGTATAAAGTAGCACGAAAAGAAAAGTAAAGTAGCTCAAAGTTGTACTATTGTATAGTACTTGAGTAAATGTATTTAGTTACATCCCACCACTGCCTGCATGCTGTGTGTCCTTTCAGTGACTGCTGTATCTGTGAGAGTGATCTCTGTTCTCAGTTGTCTTTATCAGCAGTTTTGGAGCAGGAGAGCTGCTGTTGCTGTGGTAGCCATTAGTACTTTTGGTACCTGGAGAGAGAGAGAGAGAGAGAGAGAGAGAGAGAGAGAGAGAGAGAGAGAGAGAGAGAGAGAGAGAGAGAGAGGAAAAGAAGGACAGGATGATGGTGGGAGGGAAAACAAACAGGGAGGAGGAGACAGAGAGGAAGACAAAGATTAAGAGAGACGTGTATCAGTAAAGTATTTGACATTGCGGTTGTGATACCCCAAAAGACTTAATTTTCTAACTTCTCTAAAAAAAGTGGAATATGTCATTTAGAAGGCAGACAGTTGAACACAAACCCAAAAGAAAACTATCTGGCATTTACACTGCGTTTACTTTATAATTGTGTGCCAGTACAGAACGATTGTGAAGGTTATGGACAGGTTTAGGAGTCTACACCCTCCTCAGTGTAAGTGGAGCTCCATATAGTTACATACTGTAGTTGGAGATGGTCTGGATGTTGAGGATGGACTGATGTCCAATTCTGCAGAAAAACAAACAGAGAGGTTAGTTGGTGTGTTGTTTTGAAGAAGTAACTTCCTGTGTTCCAATACCCATACTACTATCTGGTATGCCAGAAAAAAGATTTAATATGTCTCAATTAGGGCTGCCCCTCTTAGTCGTGTCGTCGACTAATCGGTCATTTTGGTCTTAGTCGACTAAGATTTCGTTAGTCCCTTAGTCATTTTTTTAATGCTTTTTCATGCTGAATGACTTATTTCCAAGAAACGTGTAAGCAATCTAGTAAATACAAGATTTAAAGCGGTGTTTTTGCATAATTCTTTGTGAAGAAACTCTGTTTTACAGATGTTTCGATTAAATCAACTAACTAGTTGACAAAATCATACAGCATGAGTGTTAGTCGACTAAGAATTTCTTTAGTCTAGGATAGCCCTTGTCCCAAATTAATCATTGCATCGCGATGTAGTATGTCCCTATTGTATGCATATGCAACAGTGCATACTCTTGGCGCTTTTCCATTACATGGTACCTGCTCGACTCGCCTCGACTCTACTCGCCTTTTTTGGTTTTCCATTACGAAAAAAAGTACCTGATACCTGCTAACAGGTACTTTTTTTAGTACCTCCTCAGTCGAGGTTCCAAGCGAGCCGAGGCGAGCCGAAAAGGTGACGTGAAAGCGACAGACGGGGGTGTCCTGAACAAACACGCTATTTTTAAACAGTTTAGCCAGCTTTTCTTTTTTTTTTTTTCTGCCTCCAGCTTCTTTAGAAACTAAATGTGTCTTCTGGCAACAACACACACCTTCAACGTTCTATGTGTGTCGCGTTAGGTCACGGCAGTTTACTACGGCGCCGCTTGTTTACAGTTCTGCGGAGGCTCCAGGCAGAGCTTTCACCGTATCCTACGTACACACACATGCTGGCTCGACGCACACACCAGCTGACAAATGTATACATCAGGCCACATATTACATAGGCTACGGTGAAAGCTCTGCGTGGAGCCTCCACAGAACTGTAAAACAAGCTCAAGTGGCCTGATGTTATACTTGTGCGCAGGTGTGTGCGTCGAGCCGGCAAGACGACCAGCCACGCTGAGGCCGTACTAAAATATGCAATGGAAAACGGACGCACAGTGTGCCGAGTCGAGTCGAGGCGAGTCGAGCAGGTACCATGTAATGGAAAAACGCCATAAGTAAGGGCTGCTGCAGTACGTACTAAAAGTTAAAAGAAAAAATATGTGCTCACTTCTTCTTCTTCTCTTACCTGTCCTCCTCTCCCTCCAGCAGCTTCCTGTAGGTGGCGATCTCAATGTCCAGAGCCAGTTTCAGGTTCATCAGGTCCTGCAAGTGAAGAAAAATAATTTTTAGACCAATATGACTTCATATAACTGGAGAGTTATCTAGGGAAGGTTTAAGCTCAAGGCCAACTGGACTTGGAAAGGTGCTCTGAGGACGTTTCATCTCTCATCCGAGAGACTCCTACAGTTCTGACTGAACAATAGAGAAACTGTTTAATCTCAGTGGGGTTGCTGTCAAGATGATCGATACCACTTTGTTTGTTAGTGCTCAACACCACTTACCATGACCCCCTTACCATACTGTTCTATCATCTCTTCCCAGGAAACTAGACAAACACTCACATCTGGCCTGATGTGAGAATGCCAATGATGGTGGTTGAGACTTGGCCTTGGGTGTCTCCAACGACCACAACGACTGTCTGATGAACCAAGCAGTATCGATCATCTTGACACTGACCCAGAGGTTACACAGCTTGGAGGGATTTTTGCAGTTCCTAGAACATAACGTTCCTACAACCCTGTTTTTCTCATGTTCCTACTGGACCAATTTGGGGATTATTAAGTTCCTCTGGCCACAGTTCCTGTAACTCTTTCAGCTCCTACTTCAGGGCAGGGTCTTTTCCGTTTTCCCTTTTACGCATAGTGGTGGTTAGATGGCTGTGATTATAATAACAAAAGGTCAGTTCCTATGGCCACTTGGCCAGTGTGCAAATGGTAAAACCGGTTTTGGGGGAGAGTAGTTAGTAGAACTGTTTAGAAGTGGATTGTTCCTATAACTACGTTCCTGTAACTACTTGGTCGGAAAGAGGCTTATAAAGCTTGACCTTTTATTCTGCTCCTTCCTGTATATTCTCTGTCATCTTTTCTTTCGACCCCCACTCTCTCTCTCTGGCTCACCTGGTACTCTCGGAGCTGTCTGGCCATGTCTTGTTTGGCCCTCTGCAGAGCGTCCTCCAGGTCTCTGGTCCGGGCCTTGGCTTCTTTTACAGCCAGCTCTCCACGCTCCTCGGCCTCAGCCAGCTGGTTCTCCAGATTGCCACGCTGAGGGGGGACGGGGAAAACAAATCATCCATGCTGGATGTAATTCAATCTACAAAATCAAGTTATGAAGGGCTGCATATTTCCTGTTGCTGTACCTGAGCCTTGACAGCCTCGATCTCGCTCTGCAGCCGGCTGATCAGGCGGTTGACCTCGGCCACCTCTCCCTTCACCACGCGGAGCTCGTCTCCGTACTGACTCGCCTGCACCGACATCTGGTCGAACTACAGACAGAGGAGAGTCAACATTTAGCGGCATCACTGCCATCTCTCTTTGAACAAAAAAATTATAGTTTATTATGAGAATCTCAAAAATCTGAGAGATGGATATGTTTGGATATTACTCAAAAGTTAATGAGAAAATGTGTTATTTTGTAATTTGGATGATCTGAAACTTATAAAAACAGAGGAGAGGTCGTCAGTGGTCAAGAGTATATATACTTAACTACTGTACTTAAGTGCTAATTTGAAGTACTTAACTTTAGTATTTCCTATACTTTATACATCGACTGCACCACATTTCAGAGGGAAATATTGTACCTTTTTACACATTTATTTAACACTAAAAGTTACGAGCTACTTCTCAGTTTAAGATTTTGTAAACAAAACATACAATCAGTTTATAAAAGATGACGCACATTATAGATGAAACTGCAAAACAGTATATAAAGTATTTATAATTAGCTCCAACTCCAATTAACTACAACATTGAAGTACGGATTATATATCACTAATAATACGATACACCACTGAGGGGGGATTCTGCATAATGAGAACTTTTGATCTTGTTGCTAATACTCCTATACTTTTACTTAATGTTTGAACTTTTAATGAAGTATTTTCACAGTGTGGTATTGCTACTTGTACTTAACTAAATTAACTAAATACTTCCTCCAACACCAATCATCTCAAATGTCTTCTGTGTCTGCTTGTGTTTTATTTAGGACAGTTTTGGATTTCACTCTCAAATAACAACTTGTCGCCTCTCAGTGGATCGAATATTTAATATCTCTGTTGCAGCACATGCTGTAGGCTGATATAATAGATTACAACGCATTCTGGATATCTTTTCCTGTGCTCTGTTCCTGGGCGCTTATACTCAGCTTCCTGTTTCCTGGTCTTTACTTTGGTCTTGTACCAGGCCTCGGCCTCCTCTCGGCTGCGGGCTGCGATCTCCTCGTACTGGGCTTTGACCTCAGCTACGATCTGCTCCATGTTCAGGCTGCGACTGTTGTCCATCTGCAACACCACCGACGTGTCTTTAATGCTGGCCTGCAGCTCACGCAGCTCCTGGGGCAGGAAACATAACATGTTGTCACCGATGAGCCACGTAGAAATAAGACTTTGAGACAATATTGGATCAAATCTGTTTAAATTGACTATTTATTCAGATTTTTAAAATGTTGTTTCAAATTGGATATTGTTGTGTGGTTCTTTGTTGAACCGTTACAAAGATTTGGTGAGTACGGCATTATGATGTCACTTTTAAGATGACGGTATCAGTTCACTTGTAGTTTTTTGACTATTCAGACGTGTTAGGTATTGAAACGTTATAACCATGAACAAAAAGGAACAAAAAAACTACGAAATGTTTTATTTCTTCGCTAGGGCTGCAACTAACGATTATTTTTTTATTGTTGCTTATTCTGTGATTAGTTGTTTGGTCTATAAAATGTCAAAAAATGGTGAAAAATGTTGATCAGTGTTTCCCAAAGCCCAAGATGACGTCCTTAAATGTCTTGTTTTGTCCACAACTCAAAGATATTCAGTTTACTGTCACAGAGGAGTGAAGAAACTAATATTCACATTTAAAGCGATAGTGCGTAGTTTCTGTCTCGCCCATGAGGAATTCTAAGTAATGACAACAACACTGCCGTTGCATCCACATGATACAAGCCTTTGGTTATCGCGCACCGCCCCCACCTCTCCTCCACGCAGTTGCTAGTAGCCAAGGAGGACACAGGGGATTAAAATAACATGATGGACTCTTCAGAAGAGGTAGTTATCTTGTAATTATTATGTCCTCTTTGTCTCCAAAGCTGAACGCTGCTGTTGTTCTTTCTCAGCGATGACGTAAAACGCATCGCTCGAGCTTCTATGAGCGAAAGTTGCCGGACGACACCATTTTGTAAACATAGCCATGTTGAGAAATACAGAGATAGTTTGGTTGAGGTGGCTACATTGCTTTGTATTAGCTCATTTGGCAATGGCTTGAATGTAACCAACGTTCATTAATATATAAAAAAACCCATTACGCACTAAAGCTTTAAGAAGCTAAAAAAATGTAATAAAAAATGACTCAAACTGATTAATCAAATATTAAAATATATATATATATATATAAAAATGTAATAGCTGACAACTAATTGATTAATCGATTAATCTTTGCAGCTCTAGTCTTCACTGAGAAGTCAACACATTGTAACTTATGCAGTTGAAAAAAAAACAGCAAATACACACAAAACTGTGTACTGGGTAACAACACAACAGAAGTTTCTGAGCGCCTACATAAACTGACTAACACGCTAGTAATTAGTAAAAATGAACTTATAACAAATATCTCCAGCAATATCAGAATCCTGCAATCACAAAGGCCAAACTGAAATGAACATTGTTAGGTCATCAACAAACTACATGTCCAGGTGTGTTTCTGTGCAGCTGCAGAGCATCAAGCTCTTTAGGGGATACTATGAACAGTTTTCCTGTTAAGGGTTTTTGTGTTCCAAGAAGCCTGACAATACGTAACAACAACAAAAGAAGAAAGATTTCTGTTTAGCATCCCAGAGGCAGTTAGTGTTTGAAGTCAACTGTCCAATGAGTCGAGAGACAGAGACAACGAACCAAAGGAAAGTGTGGCACAGAAGGAAATAACTGGATACCAGAGTGCGCAAATAAAGAAAAAAAGGAAGGTGACTGTTTTGATAAAATCAGCTTCAATGTTTCAAAGCATTAAAAATGACCAGTACCTCCTCATAGACGTTGCGCAGGAAGTTGATTTCATCTGTCAGAGCTCCCACCTTATCCTCCAGATCGGCCTTCACCAGATAGGCCGAGTCTACATCCTGAACACACACACACAAACAAACACCACACACAGATGTAACAGCAGCTCGGAGAGCCTGCCAGTGGTGGAATGTAACTAAGTACATTTACTCAAGCACTGTACTTAAATACAAATTTAAGATACTTGTACTTAACTTGAGTATTTTTTTTTCATGCTACTTTCTACTTCTACTCCACTACATTTCAGAGAGAAATATTGTACTTTTTACTCCACTCCATTCATCTGACAGCTTTAGTTACTACTTTACACATTAAGATTTTTGCACACAAAACACATATAGTTTATAAAATACAATGTTCTATTATAAATCAAACTACTACATATACCCAACGATGTAACGACCTACACGTCCAGCTGAAATGATCAGCTGATCATTTAGTTGAATGACAGAACAGTTTGGATCATTTCCAGTTTCTAAAATGTGAGGATTTTTCTGCATTGAGTACTTTTACTTTTAGTACCTTTAAGTACATTTTCTGATGATACTTACATACTTTTACTTAAGCAACATATTCATTGCAGGACTTCTTACTTATTTATAAGTATTTTTACAATAGTGCTTTTACTTAAGTAAAGGATCTGAATACTTCCTCCACTATTGGAGCCTGCTAACTCCTGCTAAATGCTGATGTGTAGCAGGTATGATGAATGCGTTACCACTAACATTTGCCGCTAGCATACCTCAAAATAATCCAATAGCAAAGAAATGATTTTATAAAGTTTAAGTCATGGTACATTTTCCAACCGATAGTCGGGCCATGAAACCAGATTTGTCTTACATGGACTCTGCTGCTGTTTTCATGTGACACTGACATGACATAGATTTTGATGAATGAATGTAGAGAGGGAGACAATAAGTACAATAGAGTGGTTCATCTTACTCACCACACCTGTAAAGTAAGAATGAATGTGTGTGTATGCTGACCTTCTTTAGGATTACAAAGTCGTTCTCCAGGTTGTTTCTCTTGTTAATCTCGTCCTCATATCTGTAACAGAGACAGGACACAGATACAGTGAAATACCATGAGATATTACAGAACTCACGTTGACTTTATTTACCACCACAGTGACTTTATTCACTTGTGTTTGTAGTCCTCCACCAGGCCCTGCATGTTCCTCAGCTCCCCGTCCAGTTTGGTCTTGTCGTTGTTGACCAGGTCCATCTGGCGCCTCAGCCCCGCCATGTAGGCCTCGAACAGGGGCTCCACGTTGGACCGGCCCACCCCCTGGCCCTGCAGCAGCTCCAGCTTGGTCTCAAGCATCTTATTCTGCTGCTCCAGGAAGCGTACCTGAATGATGGAGGTGGGAAATAAATTAGATAGAAAGAGCTGTTTAAGGGTTTCCAGATCCCAAAATGCATCTTCTAACGGGCATACTGCATGTTTTGACATGATACATCTGGTCAGATTTGTGCTTGTTAGCTAGCTATCCATAGTTACTTATGAAATAATCATCTTTGACTTGTTAAAAAACTTTAATTAGCAGTGGGAAAGGTATGACAGAAATACAAAGCAACTGCCATTTAATGTCTGTTTCTGAAACAAGGCAGCCGTCCCGGTTTCTGGTCACCTGTTGATGTTAATCTGGTTCAATCCATCGTGCTAAAACGTAACAACATTGCTCAGTTGCTCATTTTTGTTTATGTCATTCAGTGAATTATGGGTCCAATTGCTTTGGACTGTTGGTCGAAGAAAATAAGAAATTTGAAGATGTCATTTTTAGGTCTAGGAAATTATAATGGACATTTGTCCCTGTTGTCTGACATTTTATAGACCAAATGATTGAAAACTTCTGGTCAATCTTCACTTTGATTAATAATAGAACACAATGAGCCTTAGGCCTCATTCACATGTACATGGGTATTTTGTAAACAGGGTTTTTATCTCCTTTGCTTTAAAGAAATCCCATCTACACAAGCACTGTTTTATTAAAAGAAATCTCCATCCTATGTAAATGCAAAAACACATTAAAGTGCTGTCTAGAGCATGCTAAACCAACAGCCGGAGATAAAACCCTAACCATAAAGCCATGTTGGCCAATAAGAGGCCTGAAAAATTACCAGAAGGCGACATGGCAGCAATGGAACACCTCGGTTCCTCAATATAGTGGAAAATTAACAGTACATTATGTGTACATCAGGGGCATAGCACAAAATTCTGGGCCCCTCCCTGCATCCACAGCTATTCATTCTAGCATCTTTTTTGGCTCTCCTACATGAGGGCCCTGGGTACTCAGTCCCATTTCCACTCCCAGTCCGACACCCCTGGTAAACATGTAAAAAGTCCTGTACGGTAAGCGGTAAGCATTATTCTAGCCATGTCCGCCGTTGCACAAAATATCGCCTCATTTGTGACAAAAGGTGGTCATTGCATTTCTGTGAGTGATATTTATTTTTATTTTTATTCTTATGTATGTGTGATATATGTGTGTATATGTGTTTGTTGTGTTATGGTTGCGTAAGCTACTGGATGCCTAAAATTTTCTTCGGGATGAATAAAGTATCTATCTATCTATCTAAAAGAGATACGCGTGCACACTCTGACGTTACAAGACAAAATCTATGTTTTCGCTGTCTACACGTCAACACTGGAAATAGAGTTTCTGTACATTTTCACCCTAGAAAGAGTTCAAAAGATCAATTATTAGTGACCTAAATGCAGTTTGCGTCCACAAAACCCAAAGAATACTTGTGTATGTGTGGACTAGGCTTCAGTTGTCCTTTCTTGAATATATGTTTATTCCAACACAAATTTAATGTCAGAGAAGATCTTGGTACAGCATGTGTGCATGGACATAGAGTCATATCAAAAATTGAAATAACATTACAGTCACTCAGCCCTATACAGTATGTCCCATGTTATACAGAATGACATAATCCCGCCACCAGGGAGGAGGCAAAACTATGTGTAACCCTTGCTTAAGACTATTTATCATGAGAGACAGCCTGCCCGAAGCAGTAACATCATCATCAACATCCTCATCTTTATCTTTTACCTCTAGACACATGGAGCCTCTTTACATACAGCCTGCCAAGTGTGAAAAATTCCTCGTAAGTGTCCTCATACCTGGCAAATAAAGCTGATGATTTTGATTCTGATTCATGTGACAAACATCATTCGATTTCCATGAAAGTGGTCCACACTTGATATAGAGCATCAAAATGCATGTTGCCATTTTGTGCATTTAGCCAATTAACAGGAAGTAGTTGCAATTCATCGTATCCATCGCCCCGCACTCTGCACACTGTTCAATTAGCATGCAAATGCGTGGCTGTGTCGACCTGGCGTCCTGCCAGTACCCCAGACATGCCAGGAGGTGCGAGGGCCCGTTCATCGCTGCTTGTAGCTTTAATTCAAATATATAATTAAAATAAAAGTTAGTTGCAGCAGTAGATTAATGTCCTTCCTTGGATAAACAGAGGTTAAAGAAACGGCATCATTCCAGCAAGATAAGCAGCTCGATCTCAACACCTGACTGTATCTGCACAGCTCGTGTTTCCTGCCTGCGGACGGGTATATCCACCACCTATTATACCTCCTTCCCTTTGACACAAAGCCCGTGTTCTGTTCAGAACAGAATAATCTCCCTCGGAGACACAACCACACCACGCTGACCTGGTTTATCAGGTAACAACACAACAACTCAATGGGACGGAAATGGGACAAGTAGCTTCAATATCCAGTGGTTAAATACCACTGATTCTGGGGTTTAAATGGCTTTTTAAATCCCAGATGCATTCACTGAATTATTGGCTCTTTTTTTTTTTTTTAAGTTTCTGTGTTTTAGTCAACTGATCAGGCTCATTTCTGCAACAATCCGTATCAATAAATGCTATCACATTTCCCTGTGATTTAAACTGGGTAATCATCCTGCAACAAATACAACTTTGTCTTCCATGTTGCATCAGGCTAATGACTTCTCTGCAAGAGGGGAGCAGCTCTTTAATGTTTAATGGTGGGGCCAGGCGGGTTGGATTACACTGGTAATTGATGGGTTTGTTTATTAGTCAGATTACTTGACTTTGCCTTTGAACAGTTCTGAAGAGTAGAAGAAGAGGTCTTACTGCCTCATTGTTCATCATTTCATTCATAGACCAGCCAAGGCGTAACTTTGGGTTCAACATTGGGGGGGCTGAGATCTCCAACTATATAGGGAGGTCTCGGGACATGTCTGCATGTATTGAGTAAAGCGGAAAAAACATTGAAAACGCAACAAAAATTTCCAAAAAAACACCAAAAACTTTGGAAAAAGCTCAGAATGGGTTATTGGGGGGGTTGTAAATTACACCTATGGTACCAACTAGGAAAATCTAGAGTGTCAACTGCTCTCTTGCATTTAATTGATTCTTGCCCAAACGTAGCTGCACCAAGCAGGTTCCAGGTTTGAATTTATTTCAATGAGTTCAGTCCAAAAGAGTCCAGGTTAAAGTCACTTCACCTCTCCTGCAGCTTAGAGCTCATACAAACAAAGACTCTTTTGTGAGTCACCTGACGTCACAACATCAGTCTCACTGACAGAGACGGATGGAGACGAGCTTCAAATGTTTCTGGGAGGTTTCACAATATTTTGTCTTAGAACACTGAAATGGATTTGGGGTTAACTTTTTCTGCAAAATTGATCAGGGTTTTAGACCACATATGTTTTTACTGCAAACACATTGGCAATCTGAAATGGATAACACCCTTGTGAGCATTTAAAATAAAAAATAAAAATTCCAGACCTATTTTAATCTCTTTGCAACCAATGCATGTGTGCAAACTCAGACATTTACACCACTCCTGTACTTTGAATGTAATTTAAGGATCTTTAGCTGCTCAAAATTAAAATGTAGTTTTCTACAGGCAGTTTAAATGGGAGGCAATGATATGAGGTCAAACATATATTTTCTATAAGATATTACCAGCTGGTTTGATCATTTATGCTACCTTTAACACTATTTTAATATACATTGTTTTAATTTCTCATATCATCAGTGATATTGTAAAAGGATACAATATCACTGTATTGTGACTAGTACTTTTATCTTTATTATGGTTATTATGATTGGTATTTCTAATATATGCACATTATATTTCTATTGTATTGTAATGGATGTATTTTATATGGCTTGTGTAATATTTGTCATCATTATATATTATTTCATTCAAATAGTTATACATTTTGTTACCTCTCAGCCTGTTTCTGTGCTGCTGTAACATGTGAGTTTCCAGCTTTGCACGTTGAATGAATAACATTCTGCATATTTTGCTCTGAACCAGAAACTCGGTGTAACGATCACAGGACATATCTTTATCCTTCCAGACCAATACTAAGTGTTTGAAAAAAAAAAATGTAAATTAGCACTCAGAAAAGCAGAGGTTAGTTTTGGACATTTGGACCTCCGCCCAGCCCAGCCCAGCCCAGCACTCTGTCTCTGTACGCCTGAAGTGTATCTCTGCTAATGTGAGAAGCCAACAATGGCTCTATTGTAAAAGTGTGTTACCGACTCCGTGAGAAAGCAGAGATGTTACCTAAGTACGCTATCAATGTCCGGCTCTATCACAGAGCGGCTCACTGCTTCTGCTTCTGTTGGAAATGGGTTCTCCAGCTACTTCTCACATTTCCTTCCCCAGTTAACAGCGAGGGTTTTACCCTTTCTACTCGCCTGAGGACTGTACTGTAGTTATTCGCCCATTCAGGCTCTTATACATGAGCTTAGCTTGTGTTATTATTGGGACCTTTTATAGGTCTTCACGTACTGTAGGTCAGATTGAGTTCTTAAATCGGCTATAATCAACATTTTTTAATCATAACAATGTGTGAAATGATGTGACAATGTGAAAGGGATTGCCTGTGGTACACATACTTTTACAAGGTTGGATACAGATGCTGTTTGAACAATGTTTAATTTTTATTTTATTTTAAGAAAAATGTGTCAACATTTTGGGGCTTATGAACACATTTCATAAAAACACATCAAATGCAAATAATCGGCAGAGACTGAGGTAATTTTATAGAGAGATTATGTAACTTTAGCTGGCCACTGTCTCCACAAGTGGCAGGTAGGTATAAAAGGAAGTGCTAAAACATTGTACAACAGTCATATAGACAGCAAACTCAGTAATATCAGCTAAATAGCTAAATCCGTCTAAAGTTTGGTCAAACCAGACCAAGACATGCTGTAGCAGCAATCAGGGGGTTGATTGTATGAGGTTGAGCGAACGCGTTTCATTGCTCAAGAATTCAACCTTTTTAAAAAATAAAGAATGTGTTATTTCTTCTTTTAACAGTTTCCAGTGAATTCAATTTATAAGTTGAAGTAGAAACAGGTCAATCTATAAAATGTGAGAAAATAGTGGAAAATTGCAACATCTTACAATCACAAATTCCTAAAGCCTAACGTGATGTTTTCAAATCACTTCTTTGGTCTGACCAACATCTCAATCTACAACAATATAATAGAGGAAAGCAGCAAATCCTCACATTTTAGGGGCTGGAATCAGAATGTTTGGCTTTTTTTGGCTTGAAATATACCATCATTTATCAATTATCAAAAATAGTTGCTGTTTAAGTTTCTGCAGTGGTGGCCGAAGTACTCAGATCTAATACCACAGTGTAGAAATACGGCAAGTAAAAGTCCTGCATTCAAGTATTTACTTAAGTAAAGGTACAAAATGATTAGCGTCAAAATACGCTTAAAATACCAAAAGTAAAAGTACTAGTCATGCAGAATGGCCCTTTTCAGAATGTATATTAAATTATTGGATTGTAATTATTGGTGCATTAATGTGTTCATCACTTTAATGTTGCAGCATGTAAAGGTGAAGCTGATTTTAAATACTTCATACACTGCTGGTAGTAGAATTTCAACAAGGGATCAATAAAGTTGGATTTTAATCTATAACATTGCACCTTACATCTAACACATTTGACTCTCGAGTACAATACAAAGTGGCAGGAAATAGAAGTACTCAAATAAAGTACACGTACTTTATGTTACTCTCCACCACTGATTTTCTGTAATTGATTAATTGGCTTCCTCCTCAGGTTTCTTTACCTTATCTATGAAGGTTGCGAAGCGGTTGTTGAGGCTCTTGATCTGCTCCTTCTCGTGGGCCCGGCTCATGGACAGGCTGGGGTCGATCTCCAGGTTCAGGGGGGCCAGCAGGCTCTTGTTAACCGACAGGGCGGCCAGCGGGGACCCGAGGCCGTGGTGGTGCCCGTTGGCCCCCGCGCAGAGAGAGCTGCTGCTCAGGGAGAGGCCACTGAAACCTCCCAGACCCGGACTGAAGCCGCTCAGCCTCCTGGACCCGCTGCTGCTCCGGACCGAGTTACTGGAGCTGATTCTCTTGGTACGACTCAGACTCATTGTGGAGGCAGAGGTGGTGGTAGGATGCAGGAATAAAGGGAGCGTGAAAGGTGGTTAGACACAAAGATGGAGGTATAAAAGCAGAGAAGCAGATGGAAAGACTGAGACAGATGGAATGGAAAACAGACAGCTAGAGGAAGGAGAGATTGGGAAGAGTGGGGAAAAGAGAGGGTTATTAAGAAGATGCAAGACTTGCAGAAAACAGGCAGAGGTGAGAACAACGGAGTCAACGAGACGCAAAGAAAAGTGTAGCAGGTAGGTACTAATGTCAGACCACAGTGGGGCGTCTCAGGTGTCTCGTGATCTTTTAAACCCCGGGGGGAGGGAGTCGATGGAGGAGAAGAGAAGCTGGAGCACCACAGAGCTGTGGTGTCAGATATCTAAGGACTTTTCAGACTTTCTGAGGGGGGGAATGTCAAGTTACTGTTCTTTTTTCACAAACAGGTGATGGAAGATGTTTTTATGCTAAAAAACAGAAAAAGGTCATCATTTACCATGGGTGATTTTAGACCCTTTTTAGGGGGGCTCAAGCCTCAGCCCCCCTAAAAATTATAATAATAAAAAAAGTTGTTTTTTTAATCAATTTTGGTGCTTCAAGTTAGAGTTGCAAACGTGTCTGTTAGTGACAGAGGACAAACAATTACAGGTTCAAAGGGCTTGAAACTTTTTGGTTTAGTATCCTGTGTGTCTGTGCACCTGTAACCCAGTCAAGGAAAGAGTTAACAGAAACGTAGTGTTGACCAATCGGAGGTGGTTGTGCCAGTCTCTATCTAATCTGTCAGAGGGAGAGCAGGAGTGCGGTTGTGAAGTTTAACGTTGGTAGTCCCAAGAGAAGAAGTTGGTAATTTCTTGGCGCAGATTAGAACCCAAATTGAAACGTAAACACTAAAGTTGCTGGACTCCATCATAATATCCAGGATATCACTCTGTACGGCTTCAGAGCATAAATACTGATCAACCTCTGTCTGCTGATGAAGACTGTGAGATGCAGTTGAAAGCTCAGGAAATACAAGTACACAGACTTTGAGTTGATACAGTACTTAGATTCTTTTTTGTCAAATTCAACCATTTTTGTCAAAGATATACAGTACAGTACATTTTTAGCACATTTGTATCAGAAAGACTTGCAGAATTATTTGGTAAGGTTGTAAAGACATGTTTTATAAGAAATAAAAAATACTCGTTAAAAATTATTAAACTTAAATATACTTCTCCCTCATTAACAAAACTGATTTTCAATATATATATATTTTCATTTTATATATATTTTAAATTCTGGACACAAGATGTCTCCTATTTCACTGTAAAGTCAAGTCTCTGTGATGTCGAGGTTTCAAGTTTCCACGTCACAAAATCAAAATCTGCAGATAAACGATTCTGCTCAGTGAAGCTCAAACATCTGAGCGAAGAAATAAAACACATTTTTGAGGGCTTTCACTTTTACACATAAGGGAAACCTGAGCAGTAAAACAAGCTTTTTGCAGTTCATCAAGACATTCCAGAATCCAGCCAATTAAAAGCTGGTCATGTGTACAAAAAAGTAACAAAGTAAGTAAGAAATAAAATAAAATATACAGTGAGATTCCTGGTAATCTTCTGTAATCTGCCAACTTTTTGTATTTTTATGTAAGTTCTAAAGATAGTGGTGTAACACGCTTCTAGTGAAGCCCTGTCCTGGTCAATCAAAGTGACAGATTCTAATAACACGACGATGATTGATGAAAGATCTTTAAAGTGTGTTCATTTGTCATTTGTTTGAACGTCTTCTCTTGGCTGGTGTGTCTGATGATGGTCCACTCTTCCTTTTTGCTCTAGTAGTCTCCTTCTTCTGTTTTCCTGTTAGTGTTCAATAGACATTAACAGAACAAAACTGAAATGTGTGGTTGGCCCAGTAAAACATATTAAAAAGGATTGGTTCACACTTTTTCCAGTCAGTGTTGAAACAATATATTTATGCTGAGCTGTCACGATAGCAACAAAAACAAGACATTGCATATACTAGAAACACTGTGACTGTAACTCTGCTGAAGCTATTAATTAGCTTCTTCTTGGCGTCGTAACTTTTTGGAATTCATCTTTGCACAAAAAGAGAACTGTGGATTTTGTCTTCCATCACTTTTATAAAAATTGCTTAAGCAGCCAGTGTGGACAGGAGTAGTCTCGCTTTGCCAGACCCTCCTCCAAAGCGCGCTGAAGGAGGGTCTGGCTGGCTACTCCACATAGCATTCGGGAATGGGATGAAAACGTGCTCTGGTTTAATGACATTTCTTTAAACCAATCAGAATCGTCATGGGTGGTGCTAAACTTGGCACAGAGCCGCTGCAAAATAGTCTTATGAGAGAAAACTCAGATTGGACAGATAGTCTAGCTAGCTGTCTGGATTTACCCTGCAGAGATCTGAGGAGCAGTTAACCATAGTCCTCATAAATCCACCAAATTTACAAATTCCAACACAAAGAAAGCAGAAGGAAACAGAAAATACATGCATCCGGTGGAATTTCCTGCAGCGCCGGAGCAATCCCTGAAGTGGAACGCGAAGGACATATACTAGGACAGGAGAGACCATTTAAGCTCCATTGTACAGACTGTGACGACAGGAAATTTTCAGTAATGAGAACGCATCATGGACAATTTATTGTTGTGTGCTACATGTGTGAAAGGGAAACTTTGGACAATCTCCGGAGTTCATATGCAAAACGGATCAATATTTCACAATAATATTTGAAATTTGTGTTTCAGAATTTTGTTTTTCTTCTTTTTCTCTCTCCCATTAATCATATCACGACCCCTGAGATTAATCAGATGACCCTTTGGAGGGGCCGGACTCCTAGGTTGGGAACCCCTGGACTAAACTAGCTAACTCTGTATAAAGTAGTTAAAACTAGCTCTACCTCCAGCAGCTACAACAGTACAACAGATAGAATCACTTATTAGTCATAGAAGATATATTCTTCTGCAGGACGAGTACTTTTACTTTTGATACTTTAAAGCAGTGGTGTAGTCTATCACTAGTATGTGATATGCAGGTATACGCTGTATACCCATTAGGAAAGGTCAAATATTTTCCGTATATCCACTTACAAAAGCCCGAGGATACGTAACGATGATTGTTTTGTGACAGAACTTTTACACTTCATAAATTCACCCCGTCTGTGTTGCGAGTCGTGTAGTAACAACAACAAAGTTGCTTGGCGGTCACTCACTGCGCAAATGTGAACTGAACTAATGTGAATGACTATAGACTATAGGAGATATAAAACGAAAGCGAACTCAAACTATACTCTATCAGTGTTTTCACAGAAAATGAGCCAGATGAGGCAGATGCTATACGCGGCAACGTTACAAAATACGCATGCGGTGTCTAAGGCATGGATACCCGACCCGAGCCCGACGGGTCCCGACAGGTCCCGACGGTACCCGACGGGCCGGGCTGGGTTCGGACAGATATTTAGAAATGATGGTCGGGTTCGGGCCGGGCTCGGTCACATCAGCGTGATAAGGCATTTGTTGTAAAATGGTGCTGCGGCTCCTTTAAGAGAGTTCAGTGTGTGTGTAAAGTGGGCAGAAGAGAGATAGAGAAAAGAGGAAGCAGACGTGTAGATGCGACTGGAGCAGAGTTGGTGAAATAAGTTTAAGTTTTGTACACAGTGTGTGCGGTGTCCGAGATAAACCCCAGACTGAAAACCAAGTTCATTCATCTGCTCACCAGAAACGGGATTTTAACCCCCTGGAGTAACGAGTCTCCCCTGGTTTTCTGATCACGGTCGGAATCGAAGCAAGCAGGAAAGGTTAACACATTGAACATTTTAAATTAAACAGCTTATTAACGTGCGCTTGTTCCCCCGTGTGCGCTGATGCGCTCATCTGTTGACATTTCCGAATGCCTTCCAGTTGCTTAATAAAAGCATGCTTTCCACACAAACAAACGTACATGTGTCATTAGTATGAGAAAAAAAACAACGAGATTTTAACTGTGTCGGGCTCTGACATAAATATCATAATGCCTGATGGGCTTGGGTCGGGTTCGGTCACGGCTCTGTCGGGCTCGGGCCGGGTTCGGACGGAAAAATTTGGCCCGATCAAGGCTCTAGCGGTGTCGCTCTGGGACGTGCTGTTCTGGGATGGGAGAGTATGAAGCTGGGATGGAAAAATCACATTATACTCACTACAAAAAACAAGACTACACCACTGCTTTAAACCTGATGTACTCGAAATACTGAAAAAAAAACAAAAAAAAACTGCGGGCTGGGATTGCCTCCATACAGCTCTCACAGACCGTTTCCCAATTAGAGCATGTGAGCCGAGTCGGGTGGTGAAAATACTCTGCTCAATATCACTCCACGCTCAACTCAGATTTCCCTATTCAAATTGCTCCAAAAAAAGAAAAATAAGCTGCATAGTATTAATCAGATGAACGGTGCCATGGTGGCATGGAGAGGGAGGGCGGGCGGGCGCCGTTCACTTGCATGTACTGTGCTGCAGTAACACAGAGACGGACTCCGGCATGCTTTCTTTAAACTCATGGTGTGAGCGCAACCGGAGCGAATTTTGGAGCAGGGGGGGAGGCGACGCTCCAACATTTTTAACTGCGCTCCATCTAAAATCCTCCCGCACGCTCGCGCTCTAGATGCTATGTCCCCAATACTTGAAATACCTAGGTTTTTTTTACGGCCACAAATAATTCAAGATTGTGATTGATCAAATTGAAATGATCTTTGAGTTCCACTCTAAAGCATAAATACAGTATACAGTATGTGTCACTGATGTCAATAAATCAAAATACCTTTCTTCTGAGGCGTCTTCCCTTGTCTCGATGCTTTCTGTTTCTGACTGGTTTTCAGCTCCACCTCCACAGGGTAGTGGTCGCTGATACTCAGAGCCTAGGAAACCAAAAACAGTTTAAATAGTGACATTATTAGTGTTCTCCTTTAAAATACAATAAGCTGTCAGTCAGTCGAACACAAACAGTAGTCTCACTTCGTTATCCGTCAGTTTGAACTCTGTCTGGAAGTTGAAGGCCTTGGCCGAGCCGGGGACGATGGTGTCCAGCATGCTCTGGCCGTACACCACGATCCTGTTGGTAGGAAGTGCATCACAATCTTTTAAAAATATTAAACAGGCAAAAAAAAAAAATCTGCTTAGATAGTACTGTAGCACTGAGATGTGCATTACCTGTCGTATGTGTTGTCATTACAGTTACTAGAGGTCGTGTCGACATCATCGGCTATCAGCCAATGATAGGGAGCAGAGGAGATGCGGATCTTGTCCTTCTTCTTCTTGGAGAGATAACGGCCATCTGCATTAAAGTCTCCCAAAATCATTATGTTCTGCAAAAGAATTAACAACACAACCAAAACTTCACGTTAATCATACTGTAGGTATCCAAAGATGTAACAATACAGTTGTTCTAAAGACGCCTATAACTAAAGTTCACCTATTACTTATTTATTAAAAGTATAAAAAGTATTACCAGCAAAATGTATCCACAGTAAAAAAGTACTGATTATGCAGAACGGCTCCTTTCAAAGTGTTATATTGTTATAGAACATATTATTATATTATTCTGTTATGAATACATTTAAGAGCATTTCAATTTTCTAGTTCATCAAAGTGTTAAATAAATGTAGTGGAGTAAAAAGTACAATACTTTCCTCCGAGATGTAGCGGAGTAGAAGTATAATGTTTCAGAAAATAAAAATACAAAAGTGAAGTACATATAACTGTTTATCACTCCCTACAGTCTACGATCCATCCACATGATGTTCACTACAATTTCATACAAGGTCACGCCCATTTAGAAATGTAAGACACTTGCTGCTTGAAATGCGGAAATTAATGAAATTAACCATGGAGTATCTTTGGCTAGGGTTAGTAAAACATTAAGGATTGGCTTAAAATAAGTACCCTGGTTTCCTGAGCGAAAGTCATGTATTTGTTTTAGGGATGCACCGAATAAATATTTTTGGGGTTCGGCCGAATACCGAATCCACTGGTTAAGATTCTGCCGAATCCGAAACCGAATACCGAATCCTACTCCCATCCTCAGTCCATTAACACAGTAAACACATTAACACATAAACACATTAATGTATGTAATGTACCTGAAGTTGCTGCATTTTGGCTGCTGTCTGTAGATTCCTTCATGCACAACTCATATTCTACGCAAATGTTTTAACAGCGGCGATGTTGTGTATTGTTTAGGGTCTTTGCCACCACGAGACAAATCGGCATTGCAAATTGAACATGTAGCTGGACTTGACTTCTTTTGACTGAAAGTACTGCCAAACAACACTTTTTCTGCTCACAAGTTCCATTTTCACTTTCTCACAGCCTTTGCATTGAACGGTCCACCTACGTAAAGACCTTCCCGTAATCAACGGAGCGCGTGTAGTGCAAGCGTAGGGTTCAGTTCGGTGGAAAAAAATTCTACGGTTTGGCAGAAACCGAACCCAGTCAAAAAGCCCAATATTTGGCCGAATCCAAAGCCGAATCCTGGATTCGGTGCATCCCTGATTTGTTTGACCCATCCACTACCCAAACCTGCCTCCTTACGCTGTATTTGGCGCTCCAATTCTTTGTCACTTCCTTGTTTGCTCTTGCGATAATGCTACGACCAAGAGAGGTCCGCGCCTAACAAGAAACGTAATTATGAGTCATTAGGAGCTGCTCGCACAATTGATGGTCGATTTCTGGGTGATGAAATTCTGCAGATGAAGTATTTGAATACATGTACTTAGTTACATTCCACAAGTAGAATGTGACTGTGGTTTACCAAATCCAAATAATTTAGGCTCAATATAACAAATTTGGAAATTCAGGAAGTGTAAGTAAAGTAAAAAAACGTAATCATATTCTTGATGCATTATTGTGTCTTCAGTCGTAAAGACATTAAAGACAAATTAAACTAAACAGTCTTTTCTTTTTTTTTCCATCAGACCCAGAGCAGCATTGGCTTTGACAGTATCAGTGATCATTCCTTGATATAAACAGCCATAGACTGATTAAAGGCTGAACTGTCAGAGAGCAGAACATTAAAGAAAGAAAACACCTCTGTCTCATAGGAACTAAGGTTCAATAACTAATTATAAATTCTGGACCAAACAATAGTGTATTACAATATCCTGGCCTATGGATTATTTCACTCACCCAAATAACTTCAAAATCAACATGAAGACAATGTTTGCTGCAACATGAAAAATTGTTCTGTTCAGTTGGAATAAGAGGACCTCTGTGTCAGGCAGTAAATTTCAGAGTTAGGAAGGCAACATTCTCACATATTTGCATTTATGTGGCACTTTCTAACAGAGTCAAGCAATCAAACCTACATCAGTTTTCCACTTCTTCCTGATAGCATCGACCACATCATGCAGCTCGTCCAGCTCCTTCAGCGAGTCGTCTGGTTTGGTGTGGACTGGGATCAGAACCAGGTCTTTCACCACTGGAATACACCGGTACAGTAAACAGACATTTAGACACATTTAGACTAAAAGTATATAATACTTATAGAAACATACAGTATGTAACACATACGCGTAGATGGACAGCTGAAGCGCAGGACGAAGGGCTCTCTGGCGAAGGCGTCCAAATCTCCAACTTGATTATCTTCATACTGGTAACAATCTTTCAGTGTCACATCAGCCTCTCTGAGACGCACACATATAAACACACACATAAGACATTGATGTGTTTGTATGCATGCTACACTTGGACTGTAAAAACAATGGACAAAGATTCCAGGTCTGAAAAGTGAAGCCAGTGCTGAAGCTCCTTAAACTTGCATTGTATCTAATTTCCAGCAGAGGGCGACTCCACTGGCTCCAAAAAAAAGTCTGTTTCTATAGAAGTCTAAGGGGAAATATCCTACTTCTCTCTTGATGTATTACCTCAGCAAACAATTTCATAACAAGTTTATGACCTCAACGGCTAGCTTCAAGTCTTCTTCAATACAGCATGATGTTTATTTGGTAAATTATGGTCCCATTTATTTTAAAATAGACGATAAAGCAGGGCATGCTTTAGGGGCGTGGCTACACACCGACCTGTCAATCAGGACAGAGGCTTAGCAATGCTAAACATGGCACGGTGGGCATTCAAATAGACCTGAACTTGTTTTGGGGTGTTGCCCATGTTTTCATCTCAAACTTTGACCCTCTCACTGTGTGTTTTCACTTCATCAAAGTGAATTGGAAAGTTTTGGTCACCTAAAAACTGCTTGTTCAGGGTTCTGCCAACTGAGCTAGCTAGTTACCGCTAGCATTAGCTGGTAACTTATGGGAAAGTTTGCAGATTGTCTGTACTGTCGTACATGCAGGTGAATGGCGGCAGTACCTAGAGGTCTGCGTTTACCCGCCGGTAAATCTTGCTTCAGAAGGGTTCAAAAGACATTGATGGCAACGGCCAAAATGCCAAACTCGAAGCATAAAAACAGCAGTCTGCAAACCAATGAGTGACATCACTGCTGCTACGTCCATTCCTTTTACAGTCTATGGTGCTACATGAACCTCTTTCTGATTCTGCAAGCTACATGTACCACAAACTGCATGTTAAACCCATATATTTACATCACAACAATTCATAATAGCTTTAATTTGAGAGTGATGGTTCACCTGAGCTGTCTTACCTGTAGAAACAAACAAAGCGCTCCTTGTAGGTGTCTCGTCCAAGCTGGCCACTGGCCTTCATGGAGTAAGGACGGTCTCTGTTGGAGCTGAGGGAAACAGAAACATCATAAAAGTTAAGTTACAAGAAGTTTGCTAGTGTCTCAGGTGTGATGCTAAGAGTAGGCCTAGCTAAATCATCAGTAAGTTCTTTGGGGGCTGTAGTAACACAGCCTCTCGTTTTTTGCTTAATGCTGTCCGTCAACTTCTTTCAAACAAATCGACTGCACTTTTAGATGCTTAACTTGCTCAATTATAATATTCTGAGTTGGTAAAAATTGAATTGTAGAAGAAGGAAATGAAGCTCAGTATAAGTTCATTCAGGAAGACTTCTATGCTTCACATTCCTCTCTCTCCCAACCTAATCAGCTGCATTGTCATCAGCTGAATGTCGGCGTTTACTCTTCCAGTTAAACCAACCAGATTTTGCCACAATCTCTGTGAGCTATCGTGTTGTTGCATTCAAACTTTAAATGTGTTCTACTCTATGCTGCTGTCAGTTGTCATTTCAGGCAACATATCAACCTATCATAGACCATGTTTATAAAGCTATAGTGAGTAGTTTCTGTCTCCCACATGAGGAATTCTAAGTAATGACAACAAAACTGTCGGCGCATCCACATGATACAAGCCTTCTGTTACAGCGCACCACCCCCACCCCTCCCCCACGCAGTTGCTAGTAGCCAAGGAGGACACGGAGGATCAAAAACACATGATGGACTCTTCAGAAGAGGTCATTATCTTCACTCGAGTTTCTGTGTGCGAAAGTCGCCAGACGACACAATCTTCTGAACATAGCCATACTGAAAAATACAGATTTGGCAATGGCTTGAATGTAACAGACGTCCATTAATATAACCAAAGTTACGCACTAAACTTACTAGTTACTTTAAACTTATTTCACTTTTAAATAAAGTCTCTCCCAGTTGAACTGTGTTACATGTCAGTCCTTCCAGAAAAATGCGGAGTTTTTTTTGTGATTGTTGCGGGCAAAAATCCTTGATTATGCAGCACGTTTTCTTAAAAAATGCGATGGAATATGCGGGATATTTATGCAATTTTATGCGATGATTTTATTGTGGGAACTTGCAAAAATTATGGGAACTTGCAAAAACTGCAGTTTCATCATGGCTTCATCGCGGGGTTTGCAGCTTTTTGATGATGTTCACGCCACGTAATTACGTCACTTCATAACATTCCCATGGCAACAGGGGAAAATGGCTGCTCTTGTGTGAAGTAAACGCAACATTTTTCAACTTTCTGCTAAGATATATGTGACTTTTTTGCAACGAAAATGCGGGGATTATGAAATCATGCAAGCCCTGCATATTTTGTGCGGTAATCGGCAATTTATGCGGCGAAAGCATGGCGTATTTGAAAAAATGCGGCCCCCACATAAATATGCAGACTTTGGCTGATTATGCATTGAATTATGCGATCGCATAATCACGTTTTTCTGGAGGGACTGACATGTAAGACATTTAACTCACCTGTTCTTGTTGAGTTCTTTCAGTAACTTCTCCATCGCTTTACCGCTCGTATCCATCACCTCCAGTATCACCACCACACTGTACCGAGACATGATCTACAGGAAACACATCCACAGTCAACATGTTAAAATAGAACATACTGTACTGTATGTTGTTATTATCATCTGTATTCTCTGGATAAAATCAGAATGAAGGAGTTACCTTGGTAAGGTGTTTAACGACCAGCTTGTCTGTGACCTTTTTCATTCCCAGGTTTTTGGCATTGAAGGCTGCGATCTTCATTTTGACTTCAGATGATTGCAAACGTTTTAGAGGATGAATGAACTAAATAAGTAGGGACAGAAAATAAATGTGGAACAGAAATTGCGGTAAATGCAATATGTGAAACCAAGAAATAAGCTTTGGAGAAAAAACAGCACGAGGGCGAAAACACCGTGATTGGCGTGGAAGAAAATATTCTTTCAGGTCCAAATTTGCGCTGGTTCAGATGAGTTTTATTCACTGCTCAGTGGAGACAGAAGTCCACAAGACGGCTGTAGAATTCTCTCTGAAGATCAACATTCAGAGCAAGGTTTCATACTGTCACATCAAGGCTAAAACAATGGGTTTTGGGCTTGTGTATTTAAGATGTCTGAGTAACAACAAGGGTGAATAGAACTCAGGAAAAGCAATATCTCTGTCTGCAGTGGGGGTGTGACAGGTCTGGTAAATGTAATTCCCATGTTCTCAAGGACTATCATCCTGGATGAGTAGGTCAACAAAAGAGCAACAAAATGTTCTCACTTAAAGGTAAAAACACAAGTAAACGTATTAATTCAGAGTGGCACATTTATGGAGATTTATATTATATGTTACATTATAGGATTATTTCATTATAACATAAGCAGCATTTTAATGTTGGAGATAGTTGAGCTTTATTGAAATTTCTAACTATTTCTTTTTTTTATCTATAATAATGGGTCATATTGTATAAGATGATGACATGTTTTGTACAAAATGTCTTCAGATGTCAAGTAGCCTTACTAACTACAGTAGTAGTGCAGTAAAATAACAATATTTCCCTCCGATATGTAGAGTAGAAGTGTGAAGTGTAAAATGGAAATACTCGAGTAAAGTACAAGTAGGCCTGCTATGCATAAAATGCACTAGAGCTGGGCGATATGGAAAAAATCTAATATCACGATATTGTTGACCAAATACCTCAATATCGATATTGCGGAGATTATTGTAGGGTTGACAATTGGTGCTTACAAAGAAATATTTACACAATGAGATTTTTGATAAATAATCATCATTAATGTGTATATAATAATTAAGTGGGTAAAGGCAAATAATAGAAAAACTAGAACAGTCTGGTAAGTTCAAATTTTACTGTAATCCAGCCATTAAAACCATATTGTGTCATATTACGATATCCAAAATCTAAGATGATATCCAGTCTCATATCACGATATCAATATAATATGGATATATTGTCCAGCCCTAAAATGCACACACAAAAACATGCAACTATTTTAACTGTCAGGACTCCCACGATCTAAATGCTTCATATGTTACCGTTACACATTCATTTAATGTTACACTTAATAAATTATACAAATATACATTATGTTATAGGACAACTTAGTATCAAGTATATAGTATCAACGTTAATGTTGCTGTGGTGTCATCAGCGACTGTAAAAAAAAAAAAAATAGGGTGCCACACGGTCCACAAACAGCAGTTTAGTTTCATTTTGGACATTTTAAGTTTAAGCCAGACCTTAGTATTCAGGTTTTAGTAAGAGCATGAGTTCCAGTGCTTTACTTTAGAGAGGTTTTTAGTCCATAAAAAAACTAAAACAAACAAGATTAACTCACCGGTTTGGTTGAAACACGCAAAGTTGCTACTGACTCTTCAAACAAACTGCACTCTGCAGAAAACTGATAAGACGTGTTTTGACAGGAAGTGTCTGTCTGTGTTGACCACAAAGCGCACACACACACGCACACACACACACACACACACACACACAGTATGCAAACTATTACCAAAGGCGTTTAAAACCGAAACACGGAAGACGCTCAAGGATGTATCTATTATATTAACCTTTTAATCTTAAAAAAAAGAAAAGAAAATCCCCACTTCGCCACTAAATGAAATGTTTTAATTATTCATAGCGTCTCTGGCACAGGCAGTCTTTTGCGATGTGTTCACATCGCATGTTCATCAAAATAACTATTTATCCGTCAGCAATACTTCCTCGTTTGTTCCTGCTTGCACAATGGGATGTTTTTTAGGTGGGCGCGGTCTGCCCCCAGGCCATGCCCCCCCCCCCTCCCCCACTCCGCCCCTCTGGTCGCAGGTAGCCTACAGGTGGTAGGCTACAGACAGACACTACTCGAGAGTAAAGAGAAGAAAAAAAAAACTCGCTTTGGGAGGAGTTTTGTGCCCGCAGCCATGCTTAAACATACCTCACATTAACAAAAGAGCACACATCATCACCTGTTGTAGCAGCACTTCACTGGTTACCAGTCCAGTATAGAATTCAGTTTCAAATCCTGGTCCTTACTTTTAGAGCCCTGCACGGTCAAGTTCCTCCCTACATCTCTGACTTGATACAGCTTCATACTCCCACCCGTAGTCTGAGATCATTAGGTCAGAGGCTATAAGTTTATATAGTTATAGTTTATTATTTATTAGCTACTAAAGGGGGTCGGTCATTCATTCCAATCAGTGGCTCCTAGGCTGTGGAATGACTTTCCTCCCTTTCTGCGTTGTGTGAATTCTGTCGAATCTTTTAAAAAGCAATCGAAGACGCTGCTATTCAAGCAGGCTTTTAGTTAGTAGAGAGGTCTTTATGGTTGTTTGTTATGTGTTCTATTTGTATTTAAATGTACTTGTATTTTTATTTGTTGTATTGTATTACATCTTATTGTGAAGCACGTTGCGATTTTTATCTGTGAAAGGTGCTATACAAATAAACTTACACATAAGAGATTTGTGTTATAGCATGGATTGAAATTTCCAAACAGTGGCAACACTATTGGGATAGTGGAAAAAAGGGAGACGCTTGCATGCAATACAAGCAAGTACTGTACATTATCAGTAAATTGAGAATTGGTCACTGTTACGGACTCCCTGCCCTGCTCTCTTTGTCCTCTGTTCATCTCAGGTGTTCCTGATATCTGATTGAGGGTGGATATAAAAGGCTGGGAGACAGAATGGAGCAGCTCTGATCACCATTGTCTTCTGTTGTTTTCTGTTATCTTCTTTTGTGTTTCATTGCTTTGAGGATGGAGGTCTGGTAGTCTAGTTTTTGTGGTTTTTGTTTCCGTTAGTTGGTCACTACTCTTTAGTTTAGGGGGGGGGGGAGTTCTGGGTCTGACGGCCCTTGATGGTTTGGCTCAGGCTTCTTCCCTTCTTTTGTTCTCCAGACTCCCATAGTTTTGTTTTAATCAATAATAGGCTAGTTAATTTGTGAATAACCTTTCATTTACTTTAACTATCCTCGGGTTTGGTGTTATTAGATATATTGACGGTCACATTTAAATTGTGCTTGTTTGCTGTGGCTGTAACAGTCACAGTACATTGATCAGTACACTTTTTATAATAGGAAAACACCCAACGGGGCACTGCAGTCTGTATGAGGAAAAGGATACTGTGGATCATGTCCTGATTTCATGCAGGAAATCCAATCAAGTAAGAGGGGTCATGTTCGCAAGATTCCATAAATTAGGACCAGTGGAAATCAGGTTCAAAGAGGGCCTTGAAAGTGGGGTTTCCGTAAATGGAGGCAAACATATATTAATTATCATTGCAGAGATGGGGAACAGGACCTACCTTTTGTCTTCTGCATTCTCCTTACCCTTGTCTCCTGTTCTTCCCTCAGACTCATCCCCCAGAAACAGTCCCACAGACCCAGCCCCCAAACCCCATCTCTGCAATAATAATTAATAAACGCTGGTTTAAAGTACTTCTTCCCGCCTCTATGTATTAATGCTCATGGGTAGCCTAAATGGGTTCCATTCAGACCTTAACATTAAGTATTTTACTGTTATATGTCAACAAGATTCAACAAGACATTTTCACCTGGCTATACCCAGTGTTTAGACCCGTTGTGGTATTTATGCAAATTACATACGTAATTAGATTATGCACCGTTTGCCCATGTAAACAAACTATTTCAAAAGACTTGTAATACATTTTTTGTTTGTCTTGATGTAAATAATCAACTCAGTAATTTTCATGGTGCTATCTAAAGGTTAACATCTTTACCCTATTCACGTGAATAGGGTAAAGATGAAATGAATGAATAGGCGTATGAATAGGCTATATTTGTGTCTTTTTCAAAACTTTCCCCTAATGGGATTCTTCGGGGCTTTTTTTCCCCCTTACTCAGGACATATTGAGGATACAAATTCAGTTGAGGTTGCCTCTGTTGCAATTTGTCCTAGGTTGACCTCCATTTTGGCTTAAAATGACTGGACTAATGGGGTCCTCCGGAAGGGGAGGGACGTCGCATCTCTATTAGACCATACAGGGTCAAAAAATGTTGAGCTAAATGATCCAGATTTAGCTAGCATTCTACACTTTTAGAACTGTATCAAATTATGTTTTTCAATATACATACTGTATATGTTTGAAATATGTGTGAACATTTCAATGACAAATAAAGCACAAAAAAATACAGTTTTGTGATTGGTTTATTTTAGATAACATAAAGCTGAAGCCATAAGCGTTGTAAGTAAATGCGTAATGATATCATATGTGTAAATAAGCTCTGGCATTCATCTATAATTTGTGATGAGCCATCGGGACATCCTTCTTCTTCTTCAAACGTCCTGTTAGAGGTTCATGTACAAACAAGGGACACAAACAGGAAACAGGATATGGAGTTGAGACAGAAGTTCTTGATATCAGTCAACATCAGCTTTCAGCATTCATCATTAAAAACTCTATTGGTTTGATTTAACCGTTTTCAAGTAAATTGATGAAAAATGATTTTCTTGCACAATCCCACAAAAAACGGTTTACCTCTTTGTTTAAAAAAATATATTGTAGATATATATATTTTTTATCATGTTTTTTATTGTCAATTTGTGTTAGTTTATGTTTCTTGACTGTTTGCAGTACTTGCTTTTATCTTTTATTTCCTCTTACTATGTGTATTGTTATGCACCAAAACACCAAGGCAAATTCCTCGTACGTATGTGAAAATCTACTTGGCAATAAACCTGATTCTGTCACCCACTAGTAGCAGAATAAAATCAGACAACGTGGCTGACAGCAGAGCATCATAATTCCCCAATATGCAGTAGAGTACTGGTACTGTGTTTAAAGGGGAACTATGCAGTTTTTTTTAAACTCAGTTTACCTTAACTGCACAGCTTCGGAGTCATTGGAATGGTTATATGACTTTTTTCGAGTTGTATGGTGGTCGTCCCGCTCCCCCCCTAGTACCTGTGAGCGGAAAAACCAGCCTTGCAACTTTGGGCTGGCGAGCTACCTGCCTCAGCATCAGGAAGTATTGCGTGATATCAGGTCTCGCGATGTAACAAATTGCTTCACGGCACTGCAAACATACACTTATTCAGGAATTTACCGGCTAACAAGGTAGCGATGGAGTTTTTCACGCTATCGTCATGGCTGAGCCGGCCAAAAAGAAGCAGAAAGCTAGGAAAGCATTGTGGGAGGAACAGAGAGAGGAAACGGCAAGACTGACCGAGCGAGGAGTCAGACACGAGTAAACATCGGAGCTGCCGAAATATCTATTCCAAAGCTGTAGGGGGAGCTCTATAGAGAAACCTGCCAGCAAAAAGCGAGAAAACAGCGAAGAAATGGCCAAAACTGCATAGCGCCCCTTTAACCTAGGTACTGTACTTAATACAATTTTAAAGTGTTTGTACGTAACATGAGTAATTCCATTTTACTTATTCTCCAGTGCATTTCAGAGGGAAATAGGGAGTTTTACTCTACTACATTTCTGTATCACTGCATTACATTACTGACACAGTGTCAGTAAAACAAGTAAAAATGTGTACTTTTCTCCTTTGTTGATGTTAATTATTCCAAAGCTCCACCTCCACAGGGTAGTGGTCACTGATGGCTGCCGCCTGGAAGAAAACCAGTCATAAATCTTTTTGAAGATCAACGTGTTGAAGAACTTTATCGTATAAAAGTTTTCTAACTGATCTCGGACTAAAACAGTCTTACATTGGCATCAGACAGGCGGTAAGCTCTCTGGAAGTTGAAAGGTTGAGCTGAGTTAGGGACGACCCCTTTAAGCATCTTATGATACACCACAATCCTGTTGGCAGAAAATGCACAATCAGACATTTATTTGTCCATGTGAAAAACCTTTACACAATGTTTTAACATGCAGACAAAACCTGTTCTTCTTAGAACTTCCTCCAGTAAAAGGTAAGTTCAAGCAAAATTTGTTTTATTCATTTACGCTGTAGGCTACCTCTAGTGGTATGTAGCCATGCAGATGTGGAGCCATGGAGGTGCAAGGAATTGTGTTCGGCATTCACAATATCAAACTATTAAGTACTACTTTCTACCAAATGAATGTTCCCCATGAAGACAGTTGGCCTGTCTCATCCACTGTGTTTGTCGTGGAGGCAGACATTCTAGCAAAACTGACTGTATTTCCTCAACATTAAAACTACAAAACATGATGTGATGATACCTGTCGTAGGTGTGATCATTAGAGTTGCTCGTCGTGGTGTCGACATCATCACCTATCAGCCAACAGTAGTAGGCAGAGCGGATGCGGATCTTTTTCTTCTTTTCATCTAAAAGATAACGTCCATCTGCATTAAAGTCCCCTAAAATCATAATGTTCTGCAGAACAAAAACAACATAATATATCATTAACAACCAACCAGCTCTGTGTAAGTCCTACAAAAATAGGTAATAATATTGGGCCTTAAGCAATGCACATTATCCACACAGAGGTGAGAACTAAAGTCTTCAGCAAAACTGAACAAGAATGATTGAGTACTGATTTGTTTTGTAGCTCAGTATGTAGCAGAACTGCAGTAGTAGGCTACTGTTTCCAGTAAATACCCACAGCCGAGTAGGCTCACCTTCCCCCATAGCTGCAGTTCCCCTCAGCTCTATAGAGCTTTAACCAGCGTCTCATGTTATTGTTTTGGTTCAAAAAAAATAGCTGGTGAACAGAGTTGAGCATTTAGCAGCTAAAGAGACAGATATTTCCCTCAGGAGTTGGTGGAGAGCAAAAACAACAAAGAGAGAGAGAATGACATTCATCAACACAAAGACTCATAATGAATCATCATGTTGCTCTATACATGCTGAAAGTAGAAACTGTTTACCATATTATATTTAAATATGACTAAGAATATGACTAAAGATTAAAGAAGCGAGCTTGTGACCGGGAGGTTGCCGGTTCAATCCCCAGACCGTCAGGATAAAATCTGGGTGGGGAAAGTGAAAGAGCAGCGCTTGTCTCTCCCTCATTACCACCACTGAGGTGCCCTTGAGCAAGGCCCTTAACCCCAAATGCTCCAGTGGAGCTGCACAGTGGTCAGCAAATCAGACTGTGGTTGTACTGGGCAGCTTCCAGGTAGGAATGTGGAACTGTGTGAATGTGACAGGTCGTCGTTGCAAATGAGAAGTTGTTCTCAATCGACTTACCTGGATAAATAAAGGTTAAATAAAAAATGATAAGTCGATAATAAGCCAATGTTGTGTTCACAGCATGTTCCGCTGCCCTGAAGTGGCCAAAAGAGTAAATCTTTTTTACATCATGTACAGTTAAAAAAAAAAGGTTATTGTTAACTGTAAAAATGGCCACCTCTCGCAAATTGCACTCAAACCAATCAAATAATATTTGTGAACCTACATTATATACGTTATACATTTCCAACCCACATAATTTCTCCATCTTTTCTTCACAGCAGTGACCACATCATGCAGAGCGTTCAGCACTGCCTCTGCATCCCCTTGGTTTGGTGTGGACTGGGATCAGCACCAGATTCTGTACAACTGTAAGCACAAACACACCTAGTAAGAAACACATACACACACACACACACACACACACACACACACACCTGTATTTGGGCACTCAAACTGCAGGATGTAAGGTTCTCTGGCGAGCACGTCCGTTCTTTCTTCGTACTGGTAGGACTTGATCATCTTCACCTCATCCCCTCTGAGACACACACACACACACACACACACACACACACACACACACACACACACACACACACACACCCCAATCCAATAGCACCACTATGTCATCATTCCTAAAGAATTTCATGTTTTGGCTCATAACTCCTGACATGTATAAAGATGCTCATCAGAATACTAATCCCCCTTAAACAAAACAAAATTTACAAAACATTTTTGGATGTGAATATTTGATTTTGGGCTTTCTATTATCAGTAAAAAAGAAAAATGTAACGGCATTTCACCTCTAGGTAGCTCACAGCAACACGATCAAATTTAAATGGCTGTAACTCTTAACTCACAATTTTGCACTCTTCATCCATTTTGATGCAGAACCAGGGGCAGATTAAATGTTTCTAAAAAATTTATTTCTTTTAAATGTTTTACTAAATTAAGAGATTTAGAGGATTGTGCAGCCTTGGCAGAAGTGAGCTGTTATTTTGTCAGACATTAGTGACACTTATTACACGGCCTAGGTAAAAATGTAATTATGATTGGTCAATCACGGCATTCCACGGTCTGTTATTTCTGTATAACAGACCATTATTAAGTTTAAGAACTAGAGATACTCTATAGCTTAAGATAGAATACAAGAGGCGTATGAAACAGTACACACTTCCTGTCTCCTAAATGGGCATGGCCTCATTTGAAAGTGTAGTGAATGTTGTGTGAATAGATGAAAAGTTATTTGTTGTTATTTGTATAATTTATTTATATTTCCCTTTTGCTAACATTAGATATTTACAAAGCTAAAAGCCATATTAAGCATTTTGGAAATTTCTTCTTTATTTTTTTTTTTTTACAGCATTTGCAAAAGTTGTGTTGCCAGATAACCTCTGTATGAGTAGTCGTGTGATAAGCAGGATAATGTAGAGCTAGCCGGTCATTTTTGTGAATTAGAACCCCAACAGGATGATGCATGGACCCCCATGTGAATGACTGGCTCACTCTATATTGTCACGGCCTTACGTACTCAGTTTTCATTCACAGTGAATTATTCACTTCATACCTGTAGAAGTAGACAAACTTCTCCCTGTGAGTTCTTCGTCCCAGAGATTCACTGCATTCCATTAGGTACGGGTGATTTCTGTCAGAAAACCACTGACACTCACACGGTCATTACATCATTATTATCCTAATCTTTTTTTCCACTTTCAGCTACTTCTGAGTTAGAGCACTGTGATAGGTTTGACAAATACTGTCCATAGACATCCCAGAGGAATCATTGTGTATTTATCCATGTGTACAGAACTCACCCGTGCTTGTTGAGTTCTGTAAGGAACATATTCATGGCTTTACCGCTCTTATCCATCACCTCCAGTAGCACCACCACACTGTACCGAGACACAATCTGCAAGAAACACAGCCACAGAGAAAAGAGCAAACGCAATGAAATTGGTTCAAGAGAAATGTACAACACAATGAATTGTCATATTAGGAAAAGCATCTGTTACTTGTAACATTAACAATGGCTATTTTTCCTATTCAAGTGTGACAGTAAGCCCAATGCACAATACGTGGATCCTAAACTGACGATGCTAAATGGAATTCATTAATTTGATGATGTGTCAACATGTCAATAGAAAATAATCAACACTAGTATTTGAGATTTAAAACCAAATTAATGTGTTTGTAACTGTGGGTGTCCCACCAAATCTGACCTGATGTCTGTCACTAAGTGTAAAATACTAAACAAAGGTCTAAAACTGAATGTGGTCATCATCCTAAATCTGAGTTACATAATTAACAGCTCCTTTCTTTGTATTTCCACACCGTATAGGCATCACAAAAATATGAAATAAATGAAATTGTTATACTGAATGAACTTATGTGAACATTCACACTGGTCCAGCAGAGTGAGTTACCTTGATAAGATTGTTCCTCACGTCGGCATTGTTGACTTTTTTCCATCCCAGTCTCTTGACGTTGAACGCTGCAATCTTCATTTTGACTAAAAATCATTTCAGAGGTTTAAACAAGACTACATCCCTGTTAGCAGCTCTGTGAGCTAAATGCTAACATTAGCATGCTAACATGCTGATGCTTAGCAGGTGTAATGTTTAGCGGGTTCACTAACTTAGTTTAGCATTTAGCATAGAGCCAATTAGCATGCATAACAAAATACAGCACAGGCTGATGCAAATCAGATATTTGTTCATAACATTCACATTCTCATTCACAAGTAATGGACACTAAAATTTGACCTGAAAGGTCAGATGGTTACCAAACTTATGCTACTGTTCATCCTGAGGGGAACATGAATATTTGAATCAAATTTCTTGGCAATCCACCTAATAGTTGTTGACATATTTGACTCAAAAATACAAATGTGAACCTCATGGTGGCACTACAGGAGAAATCACGGCATCACCAAGAAATTGGGATTCATCCTCTGGCAGAGTTGGGAATAATGCGTAACGCAATTACAGTAATGTATTCCTTGCTGTAACGCAGTAATGTAACACATTACTGATTACATTTCAGTAATAGTATACCCATTACAATCACAGTAACGCGAGTTACAACGCATTTTAACGCAACATTTAGTGGTGCTTTGTTTTTTTTAAGAATTCATAAGAATTCGGTTAATCATAACTTAACTGAGAGAAAACATGGATCAGCACTTTTCTGCAAAACATTCAATGACCATATGGTCATAACAATAGTGTATCTATGGCTACCATAAGACAAAAATCGAGTTTGACTTTTATTTATCCCACACATAATTTGTTGGCCTACTTTGACGACAACATGGTCATTATGGTATATGATTACAAAACGTCGATGTACTGACAGAGTTTGATAACATTCAGATATGTTGCAGATTCAGATTCCTAATATGGGTCTAATGAAATTAAACACAACTATAATCAGTTGACTTGTGGCACAGGTTGAAAGAGACCGTTTGTTCTGAGATAGACCTACACATTCTTTGTCTGAGATGGCCCACAACAACAATGATAAATTATCACGTTTGCGCATGACTGACGTGTTTAATTTTTATATGGTATTTACCCCCAAAACGGAATAAAGTGTTAAGTGGGGTCATGCCTGTTTGTTGTACATCAGTTAGGTTTTGGTATGTGAGGCAAAGATAAACCTACTTCACTGTTTCGAGGCTTGCATTTGCCCATGTTAAATTGTGATATTACCAGTTAACATGGACGTATTTCTCTCATATGTTAACCTGTGTTAACTTAGACTAAAAATCCAATATAGAAATCACAAAACCATTTCAGTGGTCTGTAGTGTAGTGGTATAAATGACATATAAGCTAGTCTGTTAACTTTTTTTGTCCATGACATCCAAGGTTCTAGATCTCTAGTGCGTTGATTCGTTTTATTTTTTTCCGTTCATACAGTATGTGTCGTATTTGTGTGGATAATGCTTAAACGGACATGTATTACACATAAACTGGTGATGTTTTCAGCGATATCCAATATTTTGTCTCACTTGCAAACACTTGGTGAAAATGTGAGCCTCTGGCACTCCAGGGGCGGAGGCAGAGCAGAACGCAGGGCAGGGCCTTGTTGAATATTCACTGATTTCATGCAAATATCACCAGTTAATATGATCACCAGCTCAACTGGCACACCGGCAGTCGGAAAAACAATGTAATCACGGGGGCGGTCCCTGATATTCCTAGGTGGCATGAACGCAGCGTAGACGGGTTTCCTTGTAGGCTATGTGTTGTTTGTAACTGCAAATGTTCTCAATAAATTAATTGAAAAAAAATAATACTAATAATAATAAATGTAGACGAGCTTCCCCGTCCTCTCGTATCCTCTCTCTCTGTGTCGGAGTTTTTTCAAATGACTGCTGCTCTCCCCGTGCTACAGTGGCACTTTTTGTTTTGTTGCGATGTTGCGAAACAACGGTAACTTTCTTTCTGCAGCATTTATTCAGAGATGAACGGAAACCTACATTGTAGCCTACATTTATTTACTACCACTTAACAAGTAAACTGCTGATGTATTCTCAGCTCTGACAGCCGACAGCTGTCTGCTCTGAGCGCATTTATGTCACCGTCACTCACTCTCTCATGTATCCTACACACTAAGCACTGAGCCGTTCCTTAATAAAGGAGCTTCCCAGGTCTTATAACACGATGAGAGCCTGCCAGAGCTTCCTGTAGGCTATTTGGTCCGAACGGTCCGAACCATCCAAAAAATGCGTTCACACTCTAAACAAACCGGTCCGTGGTTCAGTTTGATCCGGACCGAGACTAGACTTTTGGTCCGGGGGAGGTTTCACACCTGTAATTTAGATTCGGATCAAACTGAAAAGTCCGAAGGTCCGGATAATGAGGTAGGTGTGAAAGACCCCTACACAAAATCCGGAATAGGCTATCACACCTTACACTGTTCAAGTACATGCACATCTGAAAAGACAGACAGAAGAGAGAGGAAATAAATACATGGATAGGCCTAGGTAGATAGAGATGAGAGAAGTGAAGCACGGAAAAGAAGGAAACATGTTTAATAAAAATATATTTAACATATTAATATGCCTAAACACCTGAACATTATGTTTTCATCATTAATCAATCACTATTGACCTGACATTACACAATGGAAAATGATACCCAGCATAAAGTCAGATCAAATGAATAGCTGTGAAATTAACACTTAAATGGTGCTGGAAGTATTTTTAGTCACTGAAAAGAAGAAAACTAGTAAGAAACATACAGAAACCTCACCAATCAGTTTGAGTCAAATCAAATGACTGTAACAGTAGCAGAGGTTGTTTCTGTGTCAGCAGACAGACGTGACTGATTGTCTCTCTCTGCAGTAAACAGCCGGGATAGGCTAAACCTGACAGACAGGATGTTTCTCTGCCAGCCAAAAAAGTTTGCTCGCAAACAATCAAATGATTGCTGTTAAATTCATGTAAATACCTGACAAAAAAGTTGCTGAGGAAATACTGTAAATCCCTTTTCTTTCCTGCCAGCAGCGGTGGGATGTAACTGAGTAGGACCTACTGTATACTGAAACTGTTCAGAAGAACAATTTTAAAGGGCAACTATTATATAGCATTATACTTGCAGTTTGTAATAGAACATGTTTACATGCTTTAATGTTAAAAAAAAACAAAAAAACTTTATTTTTCTCATACTTCCCATGGCTGCTGCACCTGTATTCACCCTCTGTATGAGACGCTATGTAGGAGCGCCTGTCTCTTTAATCCCTCCTCCCGAAAAAGCCCAGTCTGCTCTTATTGGCCAGCTCGCTTCCTGGAAACTCCGAAGCCTCGATCCACTCCGAGTTTCACTAGTTGAAGCTGGAGATACTGCAACGGAGTATTTAGCAGGACTTTGTACCGCGAAAAAAAACACTCCAGACTCCGGATTAATTTGCATAAAGATGGGCATCGGCCAGTTTTTGGACGCGCAGCATTTTTTCGAATGCAGCGCCGCCTTCCCGGAATGCTTTGCGTGCACGCTGAAGTCGCTAGACGTCACCATGGATGTATTAAGAGAACGTCACCCATAGGAATAGAGTGGAGCGCGGCGCGACAGAAGCGTCCCATGGTCAAATGGATCTGCACCGTTAGAGTTAGCCGAGAGTAGAAAAAACTGTTGAAACCGGAGTGTTCAGAATAGTTGGGAAGCGGAGCATTTTAGCTCACAGGGATTTAGCTAAAATACGTTTACCTCATTATTTTCGCATATTTGTTTTGGGCACGTTTAACATGAAAATCCAACATAACATTGTAGATATGACTGAAAACACGGAAAAGCATAATATGTGACGAATAAGCACATGTATTTTACTTGAGCATTTAACATTTTCTGCTTCTTTATACTTGTACTCCACTACATTTTAGAGGAAAATATTGTAGTTTCCAAGCCTATAAAATACAATCCATTGTTAACGATTAAACCAGTGGTTTCCCTTTTGGCTCGTGACCTGTTGCACTTTTGGGGCTCCTTGTCATATTTAGTCTCATCAGACACATTTCCTCTCCAAACTTCTTACTTGGTTTTATTTAAAAACCTTGTTTAGGCTCAAAGAGGTCAAATTAATTAATATTAATGAATTAAAACAGATGTGTATCAGTACTTAGTATCTTCTCTCCTACTAATCATCTCACAGCCACTCAGACCCTTTAGAGGGGCCCGACCCCTAGGTTGGGAACCACTTGGCTAAACTAGCTAACTGTATGTAAAGTAGTTAAAAGTAGCAGCTACAACAGTAACATGCAGCTCTAACGTTGATGCATCAATATGAACTGTCATATAGAATCAGGTATCAGTCACAGAGGCATTTCACTGCAGAATGAGGATACTTTTACTGCTGATACTTTAAGTACATTTTGCCTATAATACTGCTGTACTTTTATTTAAGTAAAATTTTGATTTAATGAATGCATTACTTGTATTGGGAGTGTTTTTTTGGTTTTTAGTCGGTTTAATCTTGAACAATGCATTTTCTAAGCTTGCTTATCATATGTATCCTGATTTTAATGTGTACTCTTATTCTCTAAAGTGACTAGTACATCAACAATATTTCCCTCTTTAATCTGATGCAGTATAAAGTGGCCAAAAATGGAAACATTAACACAAATACAATTCATGCAAAAAATGAAAAAAAAAAAAAAGTTTCTAAACAACTTTATTTAATGAGTGAAATATTTGTCATTTTCAGTTATAGGGCTTCTGAATTTCTCAAAAGAAGACAATTAAACATATGCAGTTCCAAAAAAATTATTGATAAAAGATGACTTGATTGAATTAAACTAATTATGAGATTTCACAATGATGGATGACTCACTGATCCTCAGGTGGTCAGTGAGTCATGGCGGGTAAAAAGTGGCGGGAGGAAACCACACCTGCTGTTACTGCTGTTTAGAATAAAAGTGCATTAATATTATAGACAGATGGCTGGTAGATTGTGGAGGTCATCTAGTCTGCATGAATCTGCCAATTTACTGTAAATGAAATACTATATTGTTAAACGATAAGCTCAAACTTTATTGATCACAGGATACTGATACATGGATGTGAAAGCAGCTTTTTACTGTTGTATATGGTCGAAGTGGAGCTAGTTTTAAATATCGTATATGCTTTTGGTGGTTTGATTTAGAACTAATCATGTTTTATTAACACAACATATGTTCGTATGTAAACAAAATCTGTAGTCAATTGTTGTCTCTTTCTGCCTTTTCAATTGTCCGTGTGGTTAAACTTTATGTACAAAACAAACCCTTCTTACTAAATAACATCTATTTGTAAAAAGGGTTTTCTGCAGCCTGAAGTCATCAAAGACCATTCACACTCACGTGATTTTGTCAACTAATCGATAATTTAATAGTTGATTTAATCTAATGATCTGTGCACTTTGAGTGGTCGTTACAACTATAAGCACAATATCATAGGTGTGATTGGCAAAGGACAAAAAAGCAGGAAAATATACGGCGCACCCATGACGCTGCGACAGCCCCCTCCCCCCCCTCATTTAAAAAAAAAAAATAAACCATTAAATGGCACTTTCTGGAGTTTTGTGCAAAGAAATGGAGAAATTGAGTCTTACATGATATGTAGGTATTAGGGTATTTAGCATTTACATTACTGTTAATCAGTCATCACTTGATCACACATTTCATTACCTTGTTATAATATAAATAATAATAGTGCCACATGAAGAGACAGTGCAGCATATGATAGTAGCAACAGCTGAGAAGATTTGGGTCTGTGGTGACCAGGTCCACCTCACACAAACTTCCTTCTCCCATTCTCTCTCCTTACTACCACACCCACACCAGCCCACATTACCACGCCCGTGCAGCCCCACCCACGGACATTTACGGATTTTTAAACATTTAATGTAACTGGCAAACAATGCTTTCTACTTTTTAAAGAGCACACGTTTATAACAAATTTTTATTTATGCCGTTTGTATGCTGTTACTGTCATTCTCTACAGTATGTAGGTATGTAGTATGTATGTTGTCTGTTCAATTGTCCGTGTTTCTCTCTGTTGACACTGTACATATTAAGTTATAACTAACTCTGCAATTTAAATGTTAAATGTTTTTTTATGGCTGTCTGTGATTATACTTCAGGGTTTTTCCTTGCTCAGAATTTGTCTTTGCGGGAACACACAAAGCAGGGGGGGAGGGGGTCTGGGGGTCCTCCCCCAGGAAATTCTGAGAGTAAAAGACTTCAATTCCTGCATTCTGATACATTTTTAGGCACCAATTTATGGTAAAAATGTCAATATTTATTGCAAGGAAATCACAAAATTCTGGTGGCAGGTAACAATTCAAAATATAATGGAATATTATTATATTCAGTAGTCCACAGTGTTGGGAGTAACGCGTTACAAAAATAACGCAATTACAGTAATGTATTCCTTTTTGCTGTAATGCAGTAATATAACGCATTACTAATTAAATTTCGGTAATATTATACTCGTTACAATCTCAGTAACGCGAGTTACAACGCATTTTAACGCAACATTTAGTGGTGCATTGTTTTTTTAAAGAATTCACCAATACCGTGACACATTTCTTCACAGGAAAAAAAAGCCGTATTATTTTCCTGTCGCTGTATTCAATGGTTGAGATGACTGCAGAGACAGATACATTTGCGAGATGGATATTATTTTCAGGAGTTATTACACTGCGTTGAAGTGAGCTGTCCTGTTTCTGTTCCCTTGGTCAGAGCCAGAACCAGAGACGGTACGGACAGCATGTATGTCCCAACAGGTGACGGTACGTCAGCGGCTGACAGATATAAACATGTCGGGAATTAATGTTGAGGCTTGCTACACGTAAATATCGTTGCATTTTTATCAGCCGTGGAGAGTAACTGCCTGTAGTGGAATCGCTTCGAATGACGACCAAAAACGCTTGTCTTTTACTGTGACCATTTACTGTTCAATATGTTGCAGTTTTACAAACAAGAAAGTGAACAACTTGAGTTCTTGACGGACACGTTGCATCTCAGTAAGCTAGCAAGAGTAGGCTACACAACAGACAACTTCCGTGTAGCCTACTTCAAAATAAAAGCACTTCCTGTGACGGTTCGCGGTAAAACTAAATTACTGTTAAATAAGGTTGTGTAGGCTACCTTTTCACAAATCAGCTGTAAATCAAGTACTGTAAATAATGTAAATAGTGAGTTTTAATCACACTATAACTGAACATTTCCTTTAGAGTGTTTTAACCTAAACATGAATTTCTTATTGAAGTGCTATAAACAAACATTTGACAACAATGCCATACTTTTGAGTATTTTCATTTTCTCCTACTTCCCTATTATATGTTTTACTTATCTATTTTGTATAGCTTTAGTTACTTTTCATATTTATATTAATTATACAAAATATGAATAATCTATGATTAAAGTGGATAAAGAGGAGACTTTATTGATCCGGTGGTGAAATTCACAAGCTAGCTCCAAATCAAACTTCCCCTGTTATTTTGGTGAAAGTAACTCAAAAGTAATGCAAAAGTAGTGTAACGCATTACAATTCAGAGACAGTAATATTGTAATATAACTAATTACTCTCAAATGACAGTAACTAGTAATCTATAATGTATTACATTTTGGAAGTAACTTGCCCAACACTGGTAGTCCAGTAAGGAGGCTTTCACATCCGGGACATGGGCCGGATACAACAACACTTGACCCTAAAGTCCAGTTGTTTGTAGGATTGACTTAGGCTACTTAATCAGTGATGTTGAATATAGCCTAGAGTGTAACGGACCACCACAGTTCATACATACATGTGAACCGCGGATTAATTGCAGAGTTTAATCTACATAGTGTAAAACTACTACGTGAATGGGGCACAGCAGAAAGACAGAGCACAGCGACGCTGCTTGTTCAGGGTTTTCATGTGTACTCCTATAGGCCTACACTTTGCATCAGGCGTTAAAACCAACTGTACCGAAATAGACTACTATTTAACGTGAGACGTTTTTAACCGCTAATAAAACTGTCTCAATTTAATACTGATGCCGTCAGACGGCCGCACGGACAGACAGCAGTCGGAGTTCCGGCAGAGCTCTGCGCCGGTCAGCAGCGGCTTCTCACTGTACAGCCGGTCCCCCAGCGCAGCATGATCACCGGGAGGGTCCGGTACAGCCTGAACCCTGCAAACAGAGATCCCGTTCGAAGGTGACATGATTGATTTTGACTGAACGTCTCAATTTAAGTAACCTCTGATCGGGTCGTAGCAAATTAAGTAGCTACAGTAAGTTTAAGATTAGGTGTTGGTCATTCTCAACACCTTTCTAACCCCCCCCCCCCACCCCAACACTTATCAACTCTGGACTCTGTGCTGCTGCCAGCCTGTGTAACGTACGTTACTCACCATCGATCGACTGTTCAGCTGGCTAACGTTAGCTGTCAACCTCCTGACTAGCTAGTGATCTAGCAAGGATTAGCCCTTCAGACCACAGTGGACTTCAGTGGACTCTCCATCCAATCTCCTGACTGGACCTTCATCTACCACAACTGCCGGACTCTTTCAAATACATGTACTCCCTGTCTCCGCCGATCACTTGGTAGCGTTGGTCAGCTGTCAGCTTACGCCAGCTAGCTTCTGTTAGCTTCGACCGACTGACGGCTCGCCCAGCACATCTTTTCGCTGTAGAGCTCTTTTAGCCATGTTTCCCGGCTCAACACTAAGTTAGTGTGGGCCACTACCTTTCTGCACTGCCGAAAATGGTGCTCCTAAAATATTCCTCACTGCAACTTCTCAACGTCATCTGTCAATCAAAAATTTGATTTTAACTGTGTCGGGCTCAGACACAAACTTCTTAATGCCTGTCGGACGCGGGCCGGGCTCGCACAGAAAAATTTGGCCCGATCCAGACTCTAGTGTGTGTGCATAACGTTATGAGCAGTTTGCAGTTCACTGTGCCGCAAACTGCTCGCATCATCTGTACCGATGATCTAACATGTCCAGGGATACCATATATCGTCTGCAAAAACTCCCACAGTTGTGCACAAGGTCTAGGATACTGTACATCAAAAACATAAAAAGCCTTAAAGCAGGCATCTACTGCCCCAAGAAGAGATGGGTGCTCCAAGGCATGTCCATGCACTATAACAAAGGCTTGCGATAACTGATGCCTGTCCCCAAGAAGAAGCACATGTGGGACTCTGTGCTTGTCCTTTTTGTAAGGTATTCAGCGATGTTTGTTCCAACCTGTAGAGAGAAAAAACAATTTATAAGACACCTTTACTTCAGATATTAACCCTCGTTACAGGCATAAGCTTGAGTGATAAAATGAAGGCCAAAATTATATATAATCTATGTGGATTTAAATTATGTATCAAGTAATGGGTTAACAACTGGAAAACTATGTCTTTCTGTGTTTGCTCTAACAACATTTTGTTTTAATAATGATAACAATAAACTGAAACAGATCATTGTTGTGCAGTGGTTTGGTCTGACACATTTGTGTGACAGGTCTGAGAGATGTAGGTAGTAGAGGATGGATACCCCAACTGAGCCCGACTGGACCCTATGGGCCAGGCCGGGTTCGGGCAGATATTTGATATCTGGTTAGTTCGGGTTCAGTCACATCAACCAACCAATTTTAAGCGGGAAATAAAGGAAAATGTATTGAGGTCTGCAAATCTTGAGACAATCTTTTACAATACTTGCTGGCGATTGTTTTATTTGTTACATCAGAATCAGAATCAGAATCAGTAAGGGCTTTATTGCCAAGTACGTTGCACATACGAGGAATTTGTCATGGTGTTGTTGGAGCATGTCACACATACAAATATAAGAAGGATAAAAAGATATAAACAATATAAGTATAAACATATACACACAGTAAGTATTAATAACGGTAAAATAAATTTAAATAAATAGTAAAATAAGTTACGCTACAGCAGAGAACATTTGTATTAACTCACAGGCTGCTCACCTATGAAAGCTTTTGTAGATTCGGCGTAGCTGGGGCGGACCGATTTTGTAAGTGCCGGGGGGGAATCACCACAGGTAGCAGAAGCAAAGCCATGTGTCCTCGCCTGTCTGCAATATTGCAAGCAAAAGTCAAATGTAAAATTCTACAACTTTGTATCACATTCTGGCGACTACATTTCAAAATGCAAAAAAGATTCCCTGACCTTGCTCTGACTTTACTACAAAATGCTCAAATTCCTTGATTTTCCATGCCTGGTATAGACCCTCTTAAATGTCACGGCATTACAGAAATGTAGTATAGTGCATGCAGAGCAATGCATTATATTGTTCTTTTCTTGTTTCTTCTTTTTATCATTATTCTTCTTCCAGGCCCTAATTTGACTAGAACCGCTTGCTGTAGAAATTCCGTTCAAAATATTGATGAGTTGGTCCTTGTGCAAATTTTGGGTCTATGTCTTCTCATGTGATTTATACTTTGAGATACTGAATAAGAACTAATAAGCTCTTTGTGACATCAGTGAAACTTCATTAAACTCAATCTAACTTAATTACATTTGCAGCACCTGATCATTGATTAAAATGTGTGAAGTCCAGAGAAAATTTAACTCAGGTTCTTTTTTTCTGCATGGAAACTGGTCAAATACTAAGCCGTCCAGAGACATGTTTCGTTGATCGGACCAGTACCGGTATTATACTAAAATATCAGTGATCATAAAGACATTTATTTGTAACAGCAGGCCTAGGCTATTTTCAGAATATTTGTTGATTTACAGCAGGATTGTTAAGTGCTGCATCAAAACCAAACCTACAGGATATATTGTTGCATTTCGGGGCAGTGGTATCAGAAAATATTACCGGAAGATCAGCCAGGTGTGTGAACATTTTCTACAAGTGCAAATTTCAATTTACAAGTTCAGATTTTTTTTACAAGCTCTCATGTTTTTTTTCTTTGTATGACTTCAAATTCAGATCACATGTGTGTGAATATTTTTTACAAGTGCAAATAAAATTTTTACAAGTGCAAATTTTAACATACAAGTTCAGATTTTTTGTTCTGCAAGTTCTCACATTGTATTCTACAAGCTCTCCCTTTTTGCACCATATTTACCTTCATAGTTACCGGTGAAAAAATTTTGCCGCGCATTTTAACACTTCTAAATTAAAATATCCAAAACTAATTTATCATTGGCAATGTCCGTACGTTACTAACGGTCGGTGGATTAGCTAACGTTAGTAACGTTTTATTCATAAACCGCTCCTTAAACCGAGCTAGCTACCAAGCCAATGTAGCATACAATGACTCAGATATATCTTAATAAAAAAGAAAACCGATAGACAACGTAACTTTGAATGTGTAAACAGACATAGAAGATAACGATACAGCCTTGAAATGTCTCCATTAACGACTCCTTTGAAATAACGTTAATTAAGTTAAATGTCACACTTCATAAGCTAGCTAGCTAGCAGCTGGCTAGCTTATGTGAGTCATTGTATGCTACATTGGCTTGCTAGCTAGCTAGCTAGGTTAGTGCCATGACAAATGTTAGCACGCTAAAACGTAGCTAACGTTAATTTAGCTCGGTTTAAGGAGCGGTTTATGAATAAAACTTTACTAACGATAGGTAATCCACCGACCGTTGGTAACATTCGGACATTGCCAATGGTAAATTAGTTAAAGTATTTTAATTTAGAAGTCTAAAAATGGGCGGCATTTTTTTTACAGCTAGCAGCTAACTAGCTAAGTTACGTTAGCTAATGTAACATTAGAGTGTATTCTAGAAGCACTGTTTAACAAAACACATTTTCAGCAACAAACTACCGGTAAAATGAGAATGCTTACCTCGCCTCCCTGCCCCAGGAACCAGATGTGGTTTTTAAGAAAATGAGTTGCTGCTGTTCCGGCTCATCGAGAGCGAGAGACGACGATGTGGGGTGACTGGGGGTTACGTCAGTTGAAGAGGTGCGCTTGTTTTTCCCTATGTGAAGATCCAGCGGGCGGTGTGCCAGATAGAGCGATCTCTTCAATGTGTTTCTGTCTTCGCCCGCCGTAGTTCTTTGCTGGTATTTATTTGTAACGCAAATCGTGATAGAATTTATATTTAATAACGTTACTTGAATAAAACGAAGCTAAAACATAAAGTTATTATTCTAATATCGTTAGACTGTTTTTAAACTAAGCTAAACCTATACACATGATCTGATCTAATCTACGAAACAAACGTTTTTTTATACGTCTTTTATGTCACGTTTTTTATTCTTCCCATACAATGTCATGACTCATATGTGTGTGTGTGTGTGTGTGTGTGTGTGTGTGTGTGTGTGTGTGCGTGCGTGCGTGTTAAAACAATGTCATCCAAAATAAGGCGGATCAGCAGTGTTGAAAAACTGAAGCCTGGATTTCGTTCAACGTCATCAACCCAATGCAATGGGTTATAATATGTTTAACCATTTTGTAACCCAATTATGGGTAAATTTATTGCTGAGACACTAACGAAGTGTCTTTAATGAATGATTAGCGGTAACTTTAACGTTAACGTTACCACTCAACGGGACTTTTAGTTAACTTATAGCTAGCTAGCTTTAGTTGATACCATTAGCTAGCTAGCTTTCCCAAACGATCAAAAAAAATCAACTGGGCAGTACAAACAGTGAGTGTAATGAAGAATTAATTATTTCAGGCTTAGTAAAAATATAAGCAGTGAGTGTTATAAAGAATTATTTCATTCAGATTTATCAGAAATATTGTAGGCTACGATCACCGGAGACCTCCGTTGATCGCAGCGGCAGGTTCAGCTTTGAGTGTCGGCGTGTGATTGGTAGTCTGCGGACGGCGAATCCTACGTTTCCAATTGGTAGTCTACAGTCAAACGGAGCGATTTAATTGGGGGAGTCCACGGTCAGTCGACGAATCAGAACGCGTAACTGAACGTAGACTTTGCACAACGGTAGACTCAACATCTGCTTTTATTTAAAAAAACAAAAACAAAACAAAACAACAGAACTAGAACGCCGATAGTCTATTGGACAGCCGCACACAGAGTTCCAGTCCTTTTCCACACAACCCTTTGGCAAGGTAAGTCGCACTTTACAGCAGAGCTAAACTTTACTTTTACTAAACTTTTAGAACTACTTTTTTACTCAACTCTTTCTGTTTAGTAGAGCCGTATTGTGTTGGGGAAGGAGTACATTTACTTTCCTCGCATGTTTCTGTCAAATAAATATCTTTTTTTATCAGTTATATTCCAGCTATCAGATGTGCTGTGTGTCTGTGATCAGGATATGCAAATGCACTTTGTCTCTTGCACAAAACAATTTTAATTATTAAATGTTGCATTACCTGTTGCCTAAATTGCATGTGCACAAAGTTGACTGCATGTGTAGTGTTTCCTTGCCCTCGAGGACACTTAAATTAAATTGACTAAGAAGTTTGCAGTCCCAGCACTTGTGACATTTTGCAGTTTCTATCACAGATCACATGTGAATTAAAGATTATTTCTCAAACGTATGACTAAACACGTCCTGTTTTAAAATTATCTGTGGGTTGTTGATCTAAAACAAAACTGTCTTGTTGTGTTACAGTGAAGGTGTCTTTTGAGCTAGTCGTAGAACTTTCATTGTAGTGTTTTTATTATATATATATATATATATATATATATATATATATATATATATATATATATATATATATATATATAATAATAATCAAATAATAACAATAATTTGTCTTGTTATTTTTCAAAAAGTTATTTTTATTCGCGATCATATGGAGAAAAACGACACTACCCACAATCCGAAGCGTTACAACGACGTCATTGTTTGGTCCAAGTTGCTGTTGCCATGGAAATGTTTACAGTACCGTGTACCTGTGAACGGCGAGAGCGAGCAACTACAATAGAAGTCTATGATAGTTTAAAAATGTTTTTTTTTTAGCGCCGAATCCATTATCACTGACCACCACCACGATAAAAGACAATGAATCGCGGCACAAAACAACCAAAGGGGGGAGCCGAGAAAAAGAGAGAGAAAACAAAGATAGCACGGTTGGCTTCCAGTGAAAAATATGCTAAATTAAGTGATTTATTTTCCAAACAAAGAGAGTGTCTTGCTTAAGCTAATATTAACGTTAGCAGCTGTATATTTTGTTGAAACTGTTGTAATTTGAACTATGGCCGTGCATTGCTCTTTCCGTGTTTTGGTGGAGCTGTTGTATGATGTAGCTAGCTAGCTACTGTGCTTTAACGTCGAGCCGTTGTATTTGTGCTGGATGTGCCTTTAGTGGAGCGGATCATGTCGTAGCACCGCCACCTAGTGGTCTGCAGATGCTTTAAGATGTTTAACTGTTGTCGGCACATTTTTGCTTTTTATGTTGTTTTTTTTGTATGTTTTATGACATTTGTGTAACGTTGGTGCATAGAAATATAATGGCATGAAACTAATTTGACTTTTGATTGATTTTACCATGGCAATGGTACACCTTTCTGCTACGTTGATTTTTTTTTATTTCTATGGGTCGGTGTGGTTTGATAATAGGGTCTGTGTGTTTCAAATGCCAGGGCCGTTTTTTGATCCGTCGTCCGTCACTGCTGTAGCCTGCTAGCTGCAGCTATAGTATGTCAATGGATATATGTACTGTATATGTGTCTGACATACATTCATACTTGATTGATTTATTTGAAAGTACATTATACTGTAGTCAGAAGTCTATATAGTATAGGTCTAATTATTATTATTATTCTGATGTTTGTGGCAGACCTTTTGCATTTTGTTTAATCAAGCAGAGTGCAATAATGATGTGTGACCAGATACATATTTCTCAGTTTATTTAAGTTCAGTTAGAAGGTTTAGTTAAAGCCCATGTTGCAGGGTTTATTTTCTAATGAATTTGTGCAATTCGTTAGCCTAGACTGCTAGCTAGGTAAATATTACGACTGCCTTCAGAGTTTCCTATATCTGCGACCACGTTGTCAACATAAGACATGTTGCGTTAGTGCTCCTTTTGTACCATCATTTTATTGAATGAAATGTTAAGCATTGCTCCTACTAGATGGGTGGGTTTTTGTTAGCTACATACGAAGTTAACTGGCTATAGTTAGCCTGTATACTAGCGGAATTAACTAACGTTGCATAACCAGCCAGCAACTTCGGCAATCAGCAGTAGTTTCGGTAAGCTAACCACGACAGTTATTGTCGCCCACAATCAACCTCTCCTGCTAAAAGCAGTCAATCTGCAGTGCTGTTTGAAATAGAGACGCTTGTGGATGTGTTAGCTGTCGTGGTTAGCTCGCCGGAACTACTGCCGAAGCTGCTGGCTGGCTACACAACATTAGCTAATTCCGCTAGCACAGGCTAACTATAGCCAGTTAACTTTGTGTGTAACGTAGCTAACAAAAACCCACCCATCTCGTAGGAGCGAAGCTTAACATTTCATTCAATACAATTATGGTACAAAAGGAGCACTAACGCCACATGTCTTATGTTGACAACGTGGACGGAGATAAAGGAAACAACGAAGGCAGTCGTAATATTTACCTAGCCGTCTAGGCTAACGCTGTTGCGCTAACGTTAGCAAAACGTCGGCGTAGCTTTAGCTAGCTGTCTAAACTTGTGAAAAGCTGAACATCATCCCCATCCAAGTAATAAATAAACACTAGGCAAATATGTTATTACTGGAGCTAGTAGGGTCCATCAAAACGTGAGATATCTAATCGAAAATGTGTTTACAACGTCGGGGGATTTCACAGGTGGGACTGACTGGCAAGTTAACAATGATATACGTATGTTGAGTGCTTTATGTACCCATTAATCAACAGTGGTGGTTAACCTGCAACATGGGCTTTAAGTGAAATAACCTGCTTAGTGTGCTGCTTGAAACAATAATGTGATCAGTGAAGTAATTGCTGTGTCTGTTTGTGTGTTTGTACTTGCAGTTTCACAACGCCAGTATACAAACGAGAAATCATCGAGAAAATGTTTAGATCCATTTTTGGACTAAAATTCTTTGCAAGACCTCGGTCTTCAGGAAATATGGACTCTTCTTCGAAGAAGTCCAAACGAAGGAGTGAGAGACCTTCATCTCCTGAAGACCTCAACCCTCCCACCATCTTGAGGGAGCACGGACGACGGGGTGAGAGACCTTCGTCTAGTGGAGGCACCAACCCTTCTACCATCATGAAGGAGCACAGGCAAAGGGGTGAGAGCCCTTTGTCTTGTGCAGAAAACAAGCCCTCTACCACCAGGCAGCAAATACGAAGGCGTGAGAGCCTTTCCTCTTCATCCTCTGAAGACGACCAGCCTTCTTCCACCAGGCAGCGAGTACGAAGGTTTGACAGCCCTTCCTCTTCATCCTCTGAAGATGACCAGCCTTCTACTCCAAGGCGGAAGCAAGCATGGAGAGGTGAGAGCCCTCCGTCTTCATCTTCTGAAGACGACCAGCCTTCTTCCACCAGGCAGCGAGTACGAAGGTTTGAGAGCCCTTCCTCTTCATCCTCTGAAGACGACCAGCCTTCTACTCCAAGGCGGAAGCAAGCATGGAGAGGTGAGAGCCCTCCGTCTTCATCTTCTGAAGACGACCAGCCTTCTTCCACCAGGCAGCGAGTACGAAGGTTTGAGAGCCCTTCGTCTTCATCCTCTGAAGACGACCAGCCTTCTACTCCAAGGCGGCAGCAAGAAAAAAGGGCTGAGAGCTCTTCGTCTTCATTTTCTGAAGACGACGAGCCTTCTACCACAAGGAGGCAGCAACAACAAAGTAATTTGTACATCGTAGACTTCAACCTTTCTACCACCTTTAGGCAGGATGAAGGAATTGGTGAGAACCATCTGCCCTGCGTTGACATTGACCACCCTAGCATCTGGTGGGAGCGCGTACGAAGGGTCAACCCTTCAAACACCTTGAGGCAGGACGGAAGTGGTGACAGCCCTTCCTCTACATTTTCATCTTCTGAAGACGACGAGCCTTCTACCACATGGAGTCAGCAAGAAAGAAAGGCTGATAGCCTGAGTGCGAGAAAGGAGAGGGAGCTCGTTGAAATACAAAAGCAGCATTATTCTGATTTGAGGTGTGAAAAGATGAAGATAAAGAAGGAGAGGAAAACGTTTGGTCTGCTTTCAAGAATATACATTTGGTGGCTCGAATGGAGGATAGACCGCTGTGCCAGGGAAATCCAATCAACCTGTGAGGATGCGTGCTACCTCCAGGTTCATGGTAAGAAAGTAAACTTACATTTTGTCAATTTTTCAATTTATTTTTATCTTACAGTGGGCACATATCCCTTTCATGAGTTAATTTATGTATCTTATTTAATTATCATGGAGAACAGAGGAAACATACTCAGTTAAGCTAAGATAGCTCTTATCTCACTTATGGCGCCAGGCCAACATATATTTTTAACAACTTGCAACCATACAAATCTGTTGACTATTTCCTTTTGGGAGGGGTGCGAGTGTACAACTGGACTACAGACTTAACCTTTCATATATGCTGTTGGTTACAGGTTACTTCAGACAGCAAGAGATAATAGCCAAGATCCAAAAAGAGCTGCTTGACCGAAGGAATGAGCTGGCCGTTTCATATCGCAGACAAGTATTTAAGTTGGAGATGGAAGTGAGGAAGCAAAGACTGAAGGTAGAGAGGAAAAAATAGATATGAAGAAGATGGAGAATATCTCTGAGTTATGCCACAACTCAGAAAGCCCAGATATGTTAAATCTTCGCTACGGGCCAATGCCAGTCAGGTCACGCAAACTCGGACTTGCTAACATATATCATTTAAGAGAATAGGAGAGCAATCAGAAAAATGGCACCAAATAGAGAGAGGTAATTGAGGTAAACGGCAAACATTTCAGATTTGACAAAACTGAAGTAAAGAAACGTAAAATATTCTTTTACAACATTAGCAACCACCATCAAATATCCTTGCAACCACTTGATAACACCCTAGAGTCAAAAAGCATTGTGCAAATAACAGTGTCCTAACTTAACGCCACCTGACCCAATCTAATTCATCCTAACCTAGCCTAATTAAACCAAGGGTAGCCCAACACATATCCTAATTTAGCTTCGGTTAGGTTCTGGCAGATTCCTTAGGGTTAGGGTTAGGGTTAGACCCTAAAAGACAGTAGAAAGAAGAAAATAAGGCAAGAATAGGTTGAAAAAAGTGACAAAAACTTTGAAAAAAGCAGAAAAAAACTTTGAAGAAGGGCGCCCGGATAGCTCAGTTGGTAGAGCGGGCGCCCATATTTAGAGGTTTACTCCTCGACGTGGCGGGCCTGGGTTCGACTCTGACCTGCAGCCCTTTGCTGCATGTCATTCCCCCCTCTCTCTCCCCTTTCATGTCTTCATCTGTCCTGTAGAAATAAAGGCTGAAAATGCCCCAAAAAATGATCTTTAAAAAATAACTTTGAAGAAAAAAAGACAGAAGAAAAAAGTAAGGAAGAAAGGCAAGAATAGGTCAAAACAAACGACAAAACCTTCAAAAAAAAGCGACAGACTTGGAGAAAAAAAAGTAGAAGTAACTACAGTCTTGTAACTGAAAAACATTTAGCAGAAAATGTCACGTACCCCCTGCAGTTCTTTTGATCAATGGATCACAGGTGGAGTGGGTCCTGAGTCCCGAGGAGACTTAATAGTAGATTTAATAATATATTTTATTTGTAATGCACTTTACATTTGGAGCAAATCTCAAAGTGCTACAGTTAAGATCGTAAAAGCATGGTAAAAACATCAATATAAAATACAAATAGACAGCGCAACGACTTGCAGGGTTAATTAAAACTCATAAGTTCTGCTAAATAGAAATGTTTTTAGTCGGTTTTTAAAAGTCTCAATAGTTTGAGGTGCTCTCAGATGGTCGGGGAGGGCGTTCCAAATCTGAGGAGCGGCAGAACAGAAAGCCCGATCACCCACTATCACCCGCTACTCCAGCCCACCTGCTGCTGCTGAATGTTCCTTTTTTTGGTTCATGCTTCATGATGATGATGATAACAGGTAAACAGCCTAACCCATTTTATTGTTTCATTGCACTGATTCAGATGTAGATTGTATTCATCTTTTGTTTAGAAGTTTTTTTTTTATCATAACAAGCTTTTTATACTTATCTTTTAAGTTAAAAGCATACTATGTAACTTTTCCTGTTTCGGTCCTCCTACAGGTTGTTACACCACAACCTGTAGGGGGACCGAAGAGGGAAAAGTTACATAGTATGCCTTTAAAGTAGCAATACCACAGTGTAAAAATACTCCATTAGAAGTAAAAGTACTCATTATGAAAAGTTGACAATATATGAAACATTATGAAAGTTAATTATTATTGCAGATGGTGAGTAAGCAGCATTGTATTGTTGTAGCTAGTCGAGAGGCAGCTCATGTCACGCCCCCACCTGCCGTGACTTCTGCACGGTGACAGTCTGGTGTGTGTGTGTGTGTGAATGTCTTTTGGTTTATTTCTTCATTTTGTTATGGCTGCTGTGTGTTTGGTGTGTTTTTTGTTCTTTTTGTCTGTCTGTGTGTGTTTCTGTTCCCGCCTACATTTTCCACAGTGTGAGGACACGCCCCCCCCCCTGTTGATTCTCCCCACACCTGGTACCAACTCCAATCAGCGCACCTGCAGAGGAAACATACTCAGTTAAGCTAAGATAGCTCTTATCTCACTTATGGCGCCAGGCCAACATATTTTTAACAACTTGCAACAAAACAAATCTGTTGACTATTTCCTTTTGGGAGGGGTGCGAGTGTACAACTGGACTACAGCCTTAACCTTTCATATATGCTGTTGGTTACAGGTCACCTCAGAAATCCAGAGACAATGGCCAAGATCCAAAAAGAGCTGCTTGACCGAAGGAATGAGCTGGCCGTTTCATATCGCAGACAAGTATTTAAGTTGGAGATGGAAGTGAGGAAGCAAAGACTGAAGGTAGAGAGGAAAAAATAGATATGAAGATGTGTGTGAATGTCTTTTGGTTTATTTCTTCATTTTGTTATGCCTGCTGTGTGTTTGGTGTGTTTTTTTGTTCTTTTTGTCTGTCTGTGTGTGTTTCTGTTCCCGCCTACATTTTCCACAGAGTGAGGACACGCCCCCCCCCTGTTGATTCTCCCCACACCTGGTACAAACTCCAATCAGCGCACCTGCTGCTCATCCTGCTCCATCACCTGCCTTCAAATGCCAGTCGGACTTTCCTCTCCCTGCCAGATTGTTGCTTACCACTGAGTATGCTTTTTCACCAGCCTTCGAGATTTGTATCTAAACTAGTTTCTTGTTTTTGTACTTACCTGTCTGCTCCGCTCCCTCACGTTACTAACTGGAAGATCTCTGTTCTCAGAAATAACCCACCTTGCTGCCAATAGCCACGCCACGCACTGGAACATCAAGTCTGCAGCCCCACTTAGGAACACAGCCCAGCACCCTCTCTGCCAGTCCGGCCATCTTCGGACCCAGCACCCCCACTGCAGGCCCACACTCACAGCTTCAATAAAATAAGATTCCTTACCACCTACTCCAGTCTGCGCCTGAGTTCTGATCCTCCTTCCTGACAGCTCATTGTGTTTAATTTACAACATTGCATCATATTTTATAAAATGATCATGTGAGGAGGAATAAAGTGTCATAAAATTAAAATGCTAAGGTGCAACAACTCAAAATTATACTTCAGTATTTGAGTATATTCAGTCTTCCACTGGTGAAGAGGATGAAGAAGGAAACGAGGCTGGAGAAGAAGGTAAAGGAGATAATTAGTCCTGACATCATCCTAAGACATCCAGGTTCTGTATCCATCCACCAAGTCTGGCCCTGACTGAAGTATAGAGACGGACCAGTGTTTTACTCAAAGAAACGTGACACAAATTCTGTTTCTAAGGCAAAAGTCAACTGCAACTTTTTTGAAGTAACTATACCAACAACTGAGAATTTTTGGGACACTAAATATAAATAAGGTCCCTTGGGAGCTCAGTAGTGAATATGGGACAAAAGAAACATCTGGAAAATCTTCAAGAAGATATCTGAAGTCATCACATTTTACAGAATAGTTCCACTCAACTTTGCATACAAAAAAAGTGAGATTAGCTTCTAAAGTATATGCATTACCGAATGTACAAGTAGAGATGAAACAATGAGTCAATTCATCAATAAAACCGAATTGGCACCTATTTTGATTATTGTTTAGGTAATTTTCTAAGCATACATGCCATGTCATGATTCCAAGTTTTCAGCTTTTAACAAGGCTATTTCAATGATCTGATTCATCTTGAATGATTTTGAGGTTTGAACTGGTGGTTGGACAAAATAAGGGTAATTGTGCTATTTTACAAACCAAACAATCAATTGATTAATGGAGAAAATAATCAGCAGATTAGTTAGTCCATAATGAAATTAATTTTTAGTTGCAGTCTGATACAAAATAGTTATAAATGAGCTGCTCCTTAACTACAACAGTAAGATTTTGCTTTTACATCAATGCATGAGTAATAATAAGGTAACAATATATTATATAGTATTACAGTCACAGGGGGCATTTATCTGCATCTAAATACTTTAGGTAGCCTATGTTTTAACTTAAGTAACATGTTTCAATGCAGATCTTTTACTTGTGACATACAAGTATTTCCACAGTGTAGCTAATAGAATTGGTACTTTTTCTCAAGTAAAGGATCTGAATACTTCCTCCACCGCTGCTTCCAAACTGTCCTGATCAGCGCAGGTGAAGTTGTGTAAGTTTGTGTGGTTGTTTCCTTTTTAAGTTCGCCAACTAGGTCATCTATTTGATCCAAACTACATAATCACCCCTTTACATCACTCATACTAGTGCTAAATTTTTTTTTTTTGTAATGTAGGTTTCTTTGGAAAGTTATTTTAATGCCAATAATAGTTGACTTTTAACTGAACAGATAAAAAAAGCAAACGCTGCGCACACGGAGGGGAGTGGAGAGAAAAGGAGGGGACGGGTGGAGAAAGTGGAGGAGTGGAGAGAGAAGGAGGGAGGAGTGGAGAGCACGAGAGAGGGAGGGGAGCGGAGAGGCGGGTGGTGGGAAGCCAGGAGGAAAAACATTAGCCCTCATTTCTCTTCACTTAGGGGAGATTTCTTGTTTCTTTCCAGGACTGCAGCTGGCGACGCGCAGCCCGGCCGCAGGACGCACGCCCAGATAGCAATTTATCTTTGGCCCAAATGTGGCCCACATATGCAGTTCTCTTATGGCCCACATTTGGCCTTGAATGACGGCGCTGACCTCAGGTGAGTGTGGCTCCCGAAACTCAGCCACAGGCCCCCCTAATGTGGCCCAAATATGCAGTTCTCTTATGGCCCACGTTTGGTTTAGTTTGAAATGTAAACAGACTACAGATAACTAGTTACCCAGTTTAAAAAGTAACCATTTTAATTACTTTATCAAAGTAGTGAAATTTATTACATCTGATTACTTTTTGATTAGTATTCTTAACATGTTTATAACTGGGCTATACAGCTGAATAACCGTGAATTTAAACCAGGCAGTTTGAACCTCACAGTAGTACCAACATAGTCAGACTTATAAAATGCAATATCTACATAAAGCTACATATAAGCTTTTTAATTGAAAAGAATTTTTCAGATGTAACCCCATTGTAATACTAAATTAATTACATTTTTCCTCAGTGACTAGTTACATGCAGTTTCTTGCTCCCAAACCTATAGAAACACAGTGAACCAGCAGCTATCAGGGTGCGGCAGCTGACTGATGTGCATTCGCAGACTCAAACAGTTTAGAATTACAAATTTACAAATGTTCCCTAAATACCTCAATTGCCTCAGAAATGCCATGGTAGATGCTTGCTAGCCCTAACCCTGCACCCAGAGAACCTCTAGTGCATACCCAGTTACTGCAGTAAGGAAAGTCAGACGGGTGTATGGTAAAAGTTAGCTTGAAAATAAAGTTTTTAGGCAGCTTGGACTGAATTTTGTAATGATTTTTATTTGCACATGTGCTCCTCATACATTTAACAGTTAAGACTGGTCCTGGCTGGTTTCTGTCTCAAGTTCTCTGGCTGTTTGTCTTTTTAACTCTGGAACTTGGAGATTGTTTCAAGCTACAAATTGCCTTGAACCTTTTCAAACTCAAAAGTGGGCCTATGTTGACAACACCTGACCAATTTGGTGTTCCTAGCTTCATGTTTAGGTTAAGTGTGTTCAGTATTATATATATACTATATATATAGTTTTGTCATTTTAAGAAAAAAGGAACACATACCAATATTGAACATTTGAAAACACACTAAAAGAAAATGAATCTTAACATTTACTAAAATAGAACATGTTAATAGTATAAAATGAATCTTAACCAATCTATAAAACAACTATTTATATGTGTGTGTGTGTGTGTGTGTGTGTGTGTGTGTGTGTGTGTGTGTGTGTGTGTGTGTGTGAGGGTACCCCCAGGATCCTCCAACTTAAATTCAAGGCTTTTTAAGACCTTTTTAATACCATTTCAAATTAAATTCAATGCCAACTTCGTACCCATTCCGACAGAAGTATGAGGGGAAAATGTAAAATCTGTATACATTTTTCAACCCTAGAAAATAATGATGTACAAGTAGGCTACTTGAATTAAATAAAACATTTTATTTAAATTATCAGTCATTTAATACAATTTACTGGATAATAATATAATCGAATTAAATAAGATATATTACACTGCATAATTTTACTTTTGGTACTTTAAGTATATTTTGATAATACTTTTGTACTTTAACTTAAGGGAGATGTTGAATGCAGGACTTGTAACTGACAAGTAACTTGTAACTCTACAACACAGTTTTTTCTACTTTTACTGCAATACATGATCTGAGTAAGTCTTCCACCTCTGTAAATCACCTGTAACAGTCATGCATGAAAACCTGCAGCAATGTTAAACACTGAAAACACAGCTCAGTTCAGCGTTTACTTGCAGCTCTGCTACAGTAGCAGATAGTCGTAAACATTACCTGCCGGTCACATCGTCTCTAAATAGTCCACTCACACTGAAGTCCTGCACAGATCAAGAGATGTTAGAGTCCGATGACTGCTCGATACGCTGCCCTTCTCGCCCTCTCCGAAATCTTTTTAGACAGGTTGAGTTGAGCCTCGAGCGCAGTCAGCACCACCAGCCTGCCGTACTGGCTCGTCCTGAGGGCCTTCTCTGGTGTCTGTTGAGGAAAACAAACACAAAACACAGAGTGAGGTCTGATGTAACAGACATAAAATGGACTGAGTCTTTAAAGTACATATCTTAGAGTTTTACTTACATTTTGTAGCCTCGCTATAAACTCCCTCTCCTCCTCCAGTCCCGAGGTCCCTGACTCCTGGTAGGGGACAGGGGTTTCGTCCTCGGAACTGGAGGAGGAATCAGGATTGCGGGACCTCTTCCTGGTGGTGGAGGCTTCTGGTGACTCTGGTGATGGTACAGTGGGGGTGAGGGCCTGGCGGAAATCCCTCATCCTCTTTGACTGGGCCACGTTCAGGCTGAGGGCGTAGAAGCAGTCAGCTGTGGCCGTGTTGTGGCACAAAGGTGGCCACCATCTTCTGCTGCTCGGCAGACAGGTTGTTCTTTGCCTTAAAACAGTAGAAGAGAAAAGATTGCTACAGCCAGCAGAGTTTTAATGAAATCCAGCATTAACAGATGAGTGACTGAGGAGAACTCACATGAGCAGACACAGCAGTCCTTAGGTCGGTGAAATTGGGGGACCCTTTAAGGCCCATCTCCGCCCATGCGTCCTGCAGGTGGTGCAAGAAGTTTTAGCATGGGCCCTTCTTAGCCGTGAAAAAAAACATCTGGTTCAGTGGCTTGCTGGCCGTCCGCAGCTGCAGCCACCTCTCCAGCCAGCGAAACTCAGTCTCCAAGAACATTTGGGCCGCCCCAAATGACTTGTCTTGTGTTCCCTGACACAGAAAACAGACTCTTTCAGAGGAAACAATAACAAAAACAGACTCACAAGCAGTGATGACAACAGTACACAAGTCGAGATTTTAATACTTACAGAGATCACAAAGAGAGGGAGAGAAGACAAAAAAGTATTTCAGTACACGGAGGGGAAGATAAACACACACAAAGACATCACTTTGCATGGCAGGCTTTCGTTGGAGATGGACTATTTTGGCTATTTTCGAAAAAGGGATGCACACTTACCAAGCAGCTTTGGGACCCCCAGTTTGGCTCCCTCCTGGCACCACTTCAGGTCCTCGCAGGATATTATCCTGGCCATCTTGCGGCTTTTCACTGCCAGCTGGTGCAGGACAACGTTCCTGGTTATGTCTGTGAGGCACTTTGTGACGGTGCGTAGCACGCTCACCACATCCATCGCAGTGAGGCAAAACTGGGCAGTGAAAATAAAGTTTGGTTATTTGGTGGCAACTTTGGTTTGAGTAAAGCTGCAAACTTTTTGAAGTCAATCGACTCACACAGTTGTGTAGACATCCCAGTATCAATCCACATATTAACCCACGCTTCCTCCTGATTTTGGTGTTTCTGTCCATAACTAGCAAAGAAAGATTGTTCTTGCTCGGGCTTTAACTTCTGGATATTCGGCAGCGTTGCCACAACGGACCAAATGGCTTCACTCGCATCTTTCTCCGTCGCCATTACAGAACTACAACTCTAGCGCATGACCTCAACGTCATCGTTCTCAACCACTCCCTCTGTTTGCTGAATGGACCGGTAAAGATTTGGCTGGAGAAAACCCAAGACTATACCACAAACCCAGACGTAGTACTGAAAGGAAATGAAAATTGAGCGGAAGTACGTAGGAGGGCAGAGCCAGGTTACAATTTTATAGCATTTGAAAAAAAAAAAAAAAAAAATGTAATGGTTTCAAAACAGTGTCAAGACTAAAGTTTGACAGTTTGTTGTTCACTCAACATCCTCTGATCTGAACTATTAGTCAAAAAAATGCATAATTTCTGCTTTTTTTTTAACTCAAAAATTAGGTATAATGTCATTTAAATTAGGTTTAAAGACCATGAATTTAAAAAAATTGAGAAAAATTACAAAAACATGTATGTGATGTGCTACCGCATCATCTGTATAATAGGTGTGATTGGCAAAGGACAAAAAGCAGGAAAATATACGGCGCACCCATGACGCTGTGACAGCCCCCTCCCTCCCCTCACTTTTTTTTTTTTTTAAATAAACCATTAAATGGCACTTTCTGGAGAGTTTTGTGCAAAGAAATGGAGAAATTGAGTCTTACATGATATGTAGGTATTAGGGTATTTAGCATTTACATTACTGTTTATCAGTCATCACTTGATCACACATTGCATTACCTTGTTATAATATAAATAATAATAGTGCCACATGAAGAGACAGTGCAGCATATGATAGTAGCAACAGCTGAGAAGATTTGGGTCTGTGGTGACCAGGTCCACCTCACACAAACTTCCTTCTCCCATTCTCTCTCCTTACTACCACACCCACACCAGCCCACATTACCACGCCCATGCAGCCCCACCCACGGACATTTACGGATTTTTAAACATTTAATGTAACTGGCAAACAATGCTTTCTACTTTTTAAAGAGCACACGTTTATAACAAATTTTTATTTATGCCGTTTGTATGCTGTTACTGTCATTCTCTACAGTATGTAGGTATGTAGTATGTGTCTGTTCAATTGTCCGTGTTTCTCTCTGTTGACACTGTACATATTAAGTTATAACTCTAACTCTGCAATTTAAATGTTTTTTTATGGCCGTCTGTGATTATACTTCAGGGTTTTTCCTTGCTCAGAATTTGTCTTTGCGGGAACACACAAAGCGGGGGGGGGGGGGAATCCAGAAATCACAAAATTCTGGTGGCAGGTAACAATTCAAAATACAAAATATAATGGAATATTATTATATTCAGTAGTCCAGTAAGGAGGCTTTCACATCCGGGACACTTGACCCTAAAGTCCAGTTGTTTGTAGGATTGACTTAGGCTACTTAATCAGTGATGTTGAATATAGCCTAGAGTGTAACGGACCACCACAGTTCATACATACATGTGAACCGCGGATTAATTGCAGAGTTTAATCTACATAGTGTAAAACTACTACGTGAATGGGGCACAGCAGAAAGACAGAGCACAGCGACGCTGCTTGTTCAGGGTTTTCATGTGTACTCCTATAGGCCTACACTTTGCATCAGGCGTTAAAATCAATTACTCAATTTAAGTAACCTCTGATCGGGTCGTAGCAAATTAAGTAGCTACACTAAGTTCAAGATTACGTGTTGGTCATTCTCAACACCTTTCTACCCCTGCCAAAAATGGTGCTCCTAAAATATTCCTCACTGCAACTTCTCAACGTCATCTGCTGCGTCGCTTCAGCTTGCATTGCCAACATAAAATAAAAATATTGTCCCGTTGTCGGCTTCAGCTAAGAAGATAGTTCGCCCCCACATGTCCAAAATTCGTATTCAAATAACCTTCCGCAACGATTGCAGGCTCTTTGGTGGAGCTCTGCTTTGAATGAAGTTACATTGTGACAAATTAATGGACCACTTGCGGAGTGATATGAAGACATGAGTCAGAGGCACAAAAAACGCTGACAGCAGTGACCGGTCATTATGTTTACCAATACCCCCGACCCGTGCCTTGCGACACCCCGCCCCCCCCCAAAAAAAAGCGGATTTGCATGATTTACGAGAGCTTCATTTTCAGGTCAGAAAAGCCGGATTTCCGGAATTATCCGGAAGAATCACACCCCTGAAAATGCAATCCATTTACCATCTGTAAAACAGAGTTTCTTCACAAAGAATAATGTGAAAGCACTGCTTTAAATTTTGTGTTTACCAGAAATGTGCTCAAAATGTTCTTGGAAATAATCAATTTAGGATGAATAAGCATTAAAAAAAATGACAAATTGACTAAAGAAATGTAAAGAAATCACACTAACTCAAGATAACTACATCCATGATTAACAAATCCATCTTTAAACCGCTTTCAAATAACCACAGAAACAAAACATAATTTCAACATTATAGTTATTTAATTACATCAAATATGAAAAACACATCCATGGTTTTCTGTTCTCACAATTGAAAGAAAATCAAAAGCTCACCGAAACTTTGCCTCATTCTTAGTTGTCTTGGCAACGTATTGATTTATTCAGGTTGCCGTAGAAATGTAATTCTGATGCTGATTATTTAAGGCAAATTCTAAATTCACAAACACCCATTGACAACCAGCCTCTTACTCATCAATAGATTACTAAATAAATCATTTATTTACTTATTTTTTATTAAATTTACCGGCTGAAGTTGGGGACGTATTTCTTTTTTGGATTTGTTTCGCTGTGAGAACACGGGGATTTGTTTACCGCTGAGCAGTGACGCTAGTTTTGCACCAAATACATTACACATAATGGAGAGAACAGTTTTATAGTTGCACGTGGGGGCTTTTGTGCTCAATGCAGAGCTTGTTTAGCAGGACTGCTGCGTCCCAGGATGCTGGGATACTTCTCCGCTCATCTGCTGGTGGAGGTGGAATGTTTTAGGAGCAAAGCATCATGGGACGGGATGGAGGGCCGGTGTCAGGCTGTGTACTAACTTGTGTTTGGACCAACATTAACGTACATGTAGAAACGCGATGGGAGTGCATCTGATAAAAAAAAAAAAAGATCAGTCATGTTTGCATTTTCAGAGTTTCTCCATCTTTCAACTGTAAAGGTTTCCTTCACTTCTCATAAAATTTGGAACGCTTATCCCGGACAAACTGTGCAGCTGAGCTCCTTTAACTCATCATGTCATCATCAAGAAGCTGAGCTGAAGCCCAAACCAAAACATTGCAAAAATTGCTCAATCGGTGTGGACAATGTTCTGTTTGTTCAAATGTCCGGCGTGTGTATTAACGCTTAATTCATCTTTGAAGAGTGGGGTCATCCTTGTAGAGTCAGGGGTCAATGCTATGTATGAGTGTGTGTGGTTTGTGTCACTGCTCGTTCTGCTGCGTGTCTGTGATGGTGGAGACGGCACCCTGGCCCTTGCTGACGTCACTGATACACGCCCACTGACCGTCCATCGACTCCTTCCACAGCGTCACCTATGACAAGCAAACGCAATATTTGGTGCATCCATTTTGAGAAATACATCAGTGCAACGAGAAATACATCAGAAAAACACATTAAGAGCAAAAAAAAAAAAAAAACCCTCCTAATTCTCAGAATCACATTTACATTAGGGGGGGGGGGGGGGGACGTAAACAAGGTACAGGTCCAGTACACGTGCCTGTATTACAATGTATACGCTACCTTGTTGTCTCCTCCTGACACAGCCAGTATATTTCCAGTGATAGACCAGCTGACGTGCCAAACAACATCACTGAATTTATGGAGCAGTTTGGCCGTCCAGGTGTTGCCTGCTGGGTCGTCACACGTCCAGATGAACACGCGTCCGTCCTGAGGGAAGGAGCAAAGGAAACCAAAACCTCAAAAAGATTATCGCCCACTTAACTGTGGTGGTATGGGACCAAGCAGACAGTGTTTGGTTTTGTTCATCAGCTGCATATAAACGTTTATTCCAAAATGACTACAATTGCTTTATAAAAAGCAGCAAAGAAGTTCAACGCAGCCCATTGAGATGTTCTGTGGGTTTGATTATCCGCTTCACCTTTAATCATGCACCAAGTTATTTGAGAAATGACTGAACTGTTATCTCTGGCTCCGCCTTGTGGTACAGATTTAAAAAAAAATCCCCAACATGTTGAACATCTGCCAGAGAAATCAAATCTCAATTTAGTTTTTCTAAATAACCTGCGGATAATAAGTGGTAGTTTCATCGTTTGGACGGCGATTTCCTGGAGATTATTTTAGGACACATTTAGACACATGATGATGCCTTTAATCCCAATAATTCTCACCTGGGAGCAGCTGGCGATGGTGCTGGTGGGAAGGCCAATAGAAGGAGCCCAGCCGACGTCCCTCACCCAATCACTGTGAGCCTCCAGCTTCTGGTCCTCCTTCCACTGACCGTCCTCCTCTCTGGAGGCAAGAAGTGACAATCAATGACAGTTACGTAAGACATAAACCGTCAGCTCCTTGGGCCTTTACTTTAAAAAAATAACTATTTTGGTGACAAGAGTCAGAGACAATTTAGCGTTGCTCTCCTCTAACGTCGTGTGACTCACGATCGAATGTTTAAAACTAAAAAGGACCAAAATTTGCATTTGTTACATGCATTCATTTTTTTTTTTTTTTTTTTTTAAACCCTGCACCTACATGATCCACAATGCAACTTGACTACAGACAAAAGTCTTTTTACAACTTTTTTTCAACTTTGTTTTAGCTTCTGCGAAAACTCTATATTTAAACACCTAATTCTAATTAAACAGTGTGGGTGATTCTGCTTTACAAACCATGTGATTATGCTCTGCCCCTTATGTGTCTCCATCTCAGGTCACTAGACACAACACAGAAAAACACGAAACGCCGTAGAAAGCCTATTAAACCACAACTTACTTCCAGAGTTTGACCAGGTTGTCGCAGCCTCCGGAGACAAAGCGTTTGATGTAGTTTGGTTTCTGACCCGATGGCTGATCAATCAGGCTGCCGGGAACTACAGCAGGAGCCCAACTCACTGCGTTACAGCCAATCTGCATGAAAAATACCAGTTTATTAAACAGGCACATCTGAAAATCAGCATGACCGAGTGAAGAACAGTAGGATAAGCAGAGTTAGGTAGATACTTAAATATTAGCTCTGCAGTAAAAAGAGTCCCAAACTCACAGTGTGTGCGTTGCTGATCTTCTTGACGTCCCACTGCTGATCCCCGGTAAACGTGAGAAGGGAAATGGCTCCGTCTGAGCTGCCGCAGGCCAGGATCAGACCAAAGTCATAGGGACCCCAGCAGACAGAGTTCACTGCAGAGACACAGAAGTAGATTTACAAACACGACCAAAGTCGCAAGAAACACCCAACGCACTCTGTGGCTGTTACCAAAACCCTGCAGTTTGAAATTGATTTTACTGGAGGGAGGGAGAGGAATAAACAATCAAAAGTAGGGCTGTCATCGACTAAAGAAATTCTTAGTCGACTAACACTTGTATGATTTTGTCGATTAATCGATTAGTTGATGTAATCGACAGAGCTGTGCTCTTTGAGAGGTGGTTAAGACTAGAAAAGCACAATATAAATGTAGTTAATTAACCATCTGTAAAACTGAGTTTCTCCACAATTAATCCTGCAAAAGCACCACTTTAAATCTTGTGTTTACCAGAAATGTGCTCCTAAGTTTCTTGGAAATGAGTAATTAAGCATGAATAAGCATAAAAAAATGACTCATCAACTAAAGAAATCTTAGTCGACTAAGACCAAAACGACCGATGAGTCGACTAATCGCCTAAGAGGTGGCAGCCCTAATCAAAAGGCTAACATTTAATATATAAAACAACTAGAGACTCCAACACATGGATCATTCACTGATTTTACTGGAGGAGACACAGAGACAAATTGACAAATATAAGTAGGGTTGGGTACCGAAACCCGGTTCCACTATGGAACCGGTTCCTATGCAAGCGGTAGTATTCGGACCGGATTAGAACGCAAATTTCGGTTCCGAAAGCGTGTCCACGCTATTCTCCAACATGCACTCTACCATCACAGCTGATAGACGGCTTTTTGTACACGCTCCGAAACGGACGTAAAAAGAATCACACTTTCTCTGTAGTCTACCATTCGTAAATGTAGGCTGCTTTTAAAATGCCATATTTTCCCTCTGGGCTCACCAAAACGGACGTAAAAGCATATTAACCATTCATTGCACGTGATCGCTAGTAAACATATTACACTTGCTCTGCTAGTCTATCGTTCAGGACAAGACTCTGGAGCCTAGTGGTGGGGGAGGCGGGACAGCCTCCCCAAATTGTCTGCCCTTTCAAACTCATACCTGTGTGTCCAGGCCTCTTGGACACCATCTGAGAGAGTTTTCTCCTGTGCAGGACATGCCATAAGTCAGGAGAGGTGTCTTATCTCGCCAGAGAAGGCAAATATGGTCATTATTCTGCAAAAGAACTGCTAAAGTTTGAAGCTGGTTGGCATACCAACTCAACATTTATTTTGTTGGTACTCGTTAATAGTTATTTGTTAAATTATTGTAGTTATGTGTTACGTGACTTAGGTTTACTTATTATATAGTTAAGTACTTTAAAACGTTAATATAATGTTAAATTTAAATCATTTTCGATAAAAAAAAATTCATAAAAAAAACTCCATAAAAGAGCCTTTCTTTGATGTCATTTTTCAGTTTTTCAATAATCGGTTTAGGAATCGGAATCGTTTTAAAAGTACCGGATCGGCATCGGAATCGTAAAAATCCAAACGGTACCCAACCCTAAATATAAGGTACATAAAAAACAACTTCTACAATGTTATTTCACCTGGACGCACAGTAGAGCTACTGACCTGATGACTCGTGGCCGCAGTATTCATACATCTTGTCCCAGGCTCCGTTCTCCTCCTTCCAGATGATGACTTTACGGTCGTAGGAACAGGAAGCCAGAATGTTGCCGAACATCGGGTGAGCCCACGCTACCTGCCACACGGGACCCTCGTGGCTACACAAATACAGAGACCCAAATTTTGTTCAAATGCACGGTGAACTCTAAGTGCGTTAAACTAATTATGTAATAATACAAATAAGTCAACAATAGAAGGACGAGCTCACATGGGATGTCAGTCTTACAGCCCAGATTAAAGAACGGATTTACCAAAATGTCTAATCTGACAAAAGAATTCAGTTTTACAGGAGACAAACTTTCGAATAGAACATTCATTTACCACTACTTATTAAGTGGCTCCAGTTAAGTGTGCTGCGTTTATCTATGTGAAGTGACTTAGGCTCCCTGGTTTGGTTGTGGAACGATGGTATCTTACCCTCTGAGGTCTGCTACCAAGATCTGCCCTCCATTTTTGACATCGAAGATCTTTACGGTGCGATCAGAGGAGCAGGTAGCGAGTCGTGTACCGTAGTAGTCCATCTGGGCATCGTGCTGAAACAGACAAAACAAGACATAAAGGCCTGAAGTGAGAAAATAATTCTTCGCCCGCATCTTTCATCATTTTACGTTTTCAGAAGACAGACAGTGTCAAAAGTTATCAACAAAAGAATCTATGACTGCAACATGCTAATGGGAGCAGATGGCGCTCTGACAGTATACACACAATGAACTGTTGAATAGCCCCTATCAACAGTTTCTGTTATTAACCAACAGTCCTCTGATGCGATGTTTAAATGTAGGTTTGGATAGTTTCCTAAACTTTAGCCATCATACCAAAAAATGTGGCACAATCAGCATAACTAGTGGGGGTGCACGATTCAGAAAATGTCACGATTCGATATCGATTTGAAGGCTTAAGATTCGAAAACGATTCTCGATTCAAAAGAAATGATTCACAGTATGTAAATGTAGCTACTCTTCCCATTTGATTGCAGTAGACATACAAAAAAAATTAATAATAATAATGTAAAAAAAAAAAAAAAAAAAAAAAAAGAATTGCTTTTTGGAATTCTATGAATCGATTTTGAATGGGTAGAGCTTGAATCGCGATTTGAACGTCAATCGATTTTTTTGCACGCCCCTAATAACTAGACTGCGGCTGTAAATCACAATGTTGTCATCTGACGGTGTGTATTAAAACGGTGGAATGTAACTAAGTACATTTACTCAAGAACTGTACTAGATTATAAATTTGAGATTCTTTTACATTACTTGATTCTGTTTTCATGCTTTCTACTTCTCTACATTTCAGAGGAAAGTAGTGTCCTTTTTACTTTACAATATTTGACGGCTTTAGTTACGTTGCAGAAGCCTATAAAATATGTTTTGCTGAATGAAAAATGACCCAACAGTATTCATACCGCTGAAACAATTAGTCAATTTATCAATTAATCGATCGGACAGAAAATGAACTGGCAACTATTTTGATCGTTTAAGTCATTTTTCATGTAAAAACATTTGATGTTTACAGATTTACAAATGTGAAGATTTGCTGCTTTTACTATTTTTTAATGATGTTGACGTTTGGTTGGTTTGGTTGTACAAAACAACCATCATGAAGGTGTCACTTTGGGAATTCTTCTGACTTTTTACAAGCTAAACAATCAATCAATTATTGGAGAAAACAATCCGCAGATTAATCCGTAGCGAAAATAATCATTAGTTTATGGTTCAAAATTAGCTCCAGCTCAACCAACTCCAAAAGTAACATCCTGCTTTTACATTAATGCACCAGTAACAATCATTTAATGACAGAATATATAATAGTGGTCATTTTTATCCTTTTACATTTTCATGATTACAGTTACATACTTTTACTGAAAGAACATTTCCAATGCAGGACTTTTCCTTGTAACTGAGTATTTTTACAGTATGCTATCTATGGTGGTATTAGTACTTTCACTTAAAAAGGTACACTGTGTAGGAATTTCTCCCATCTAGTGGTGAAATTGTATTTTGCATTCAAACGAATAGTGCTCTCTAGCACCTCGCTTTTTCAAAAGCGTGTTGCAACTAGAGATGGCCCGATACCATTTTTGGCTTCCCGATACCGATTCTGATACCCTGAACTTGCGTATCGGCCGATACCGAGTACTGATCCGATACCAGTGTCATATATTTTATTATGTTTTAACAACTTTATACTACTATCCCTGTATGGATGTGATATGATTTATATCTTTGTTGTCACTCTGGCTCAGGTTAAACTCTTTGTGAAACATGAACAAACACAAAGAATGAACGCCACAGAACTTTCTTTTATTATGCAGTTTGACAGTCAGTTATAACGGAAAAAGAACATAATTAAACTACTTTAACGTAGATTTTCTTTAGGGCTTTATTACGTGGTATCGGATCGGTGCATAAACTCCGGTACTTCCCGATACCAGCGTTTTAAGCAGTATCAGAGCCGATACCGATACTGGTATCGGTATCGGAACATCTCTAGTTGCAACTACGGTAGCCATTACGTACCAAGAAGCTATAATTCCATTTTTCGCGACGAGGATTCCTTTTCCTGTGGCTCGGCATAAGTATGATCCTCCATTATGAACTAAAGTGCAGTGCAGGCTTTCAAATTTGCCGGGGCAGTGACAAGCGCATCTCACTGATCTCCTTCTCCGTTTCAGCTGGTTTCAGTCACGTGACGCTGGCTCTGAACGAAAACGCGTTGTGGATTCGCTAGACGGGTAGGCTAGTGCTTTATCTACCTCTCAGCGATTAAAGTTTTTCAAAACGGCGGGACGAGATGGAAGCCTCCTTGGACTTGCCCATCCAATGTAAATACAGCTTCGCTTACGAGGATAAGTCCGATCATTGGAAGAGGTAATTTTACACCAATGAGGACATATTTATGAATGACGACATCGATTTAAGCTAATAAAATACTACACTAGATAGTTGTTAGAAAAATTATGATACGTACTTTTCCCCTGATTAGTATTAAAACTGTTTGCATTATAACAAGACAAAACACTGTTGCTGCTGTCGCCATCTGGTATCTGGGAGCCACTGTCTTGTCCTTGTCTGGAGCACGGTGTGATGCGGAGGAAAGAACAGGCGTTCCTTGACTGAGATAACTGACGACATTGACTATGGACTATAGAGTTTTATCACATTCCACTTGGTATAATAAAAAGCGGCTGTAGAGAGCTATTCGTTAGGTCACTTCTGTACTCATGAGAGTACTGTAACTGCCTCCTTGTGTTCACAAGTAAAAATGAACTTTGATATATCTTCAGTGGTCCTGTCTAATATTTGATAATGTAAATTATTCTAACAATAGTTTACCTTTAAGTAACATTTTCAATGCTGGACTCTACTACAATTTGGAGGCAAATATGGTACCTTGTACCTGCACTACATTTATTTGATAACTCTGCTGATTCAGATTGATAATACAAAATATACTTAACAAATACATTCTGATGTATTACTAGAGGTTAAGATAAAACTTTACTGATCGCTTGGTGAAATGTACAAGCTACCCAGCAGTAGAGCTGGGCAATATATCAATATTATATGGATATCGTGACATGAGACTAGATATCGTCTTATATTTTAAGTGTTGTCTTTTCCTGGTTTTAAAGGCTGCATTACAGTAAAGTGATGTCATTTTCTGAACTTACCAGACTGTTCTATCTGTCCTATGATTTGCCTTTACCCACTTAGTCATTATATCCACATTACTGATGATTATTTATCAAAATTCTCCAAAAATAATCTACCAATAGTCAACCCTACAATATCGTTGCGGTGTCGTCATCGAGGTATTTGGTCAAGAATATCGTGATATTTGATTTTCTCCATATCGCCCAGCCCTACCCAGCAGCATACAAAGTAATTACAATGAGCTCCGTCTTCACCAGCCTTAAAGTGATGAACACCTTAATGAATCAATAATTATATTTCCAATAATATAACATATTATGGGTCATTCTACATAATGTGTACTTTTACTTTTGGTACTTTAAGTATATTTTGATGCAAATACTTGTACTTTTACTAGTACGCTTACACCTACCTCAATACTTCCTCCACCACAGTGTATTGATATTGACTTAAAGCAGCAGCAGCAGCCACCCTGTCAGCTTGGACTACCGGTCTGTCAAAGTCTGTTTCCTCTTACATTAACATGAACCTAACCCCGAAATTAATGACACGTTAAAGTGGAAACACTGACTGACAAACATGCAACATGTCAAGATTTACGTTATTGCTGTATGTGCTATTTTGGAATAAACCCCTGTCTCTTTAGCTAACGTTAGCTTCAATTACCAGCTGACGTTAGTTAGCTAACTAGGCTAAAATGAAAAAAAGGAAAACTTACGATCATGTCCTCGTGAGAGGTGTCCACCGTGTTGATAACGGAAACCTGAAATTCACAAACAAATAAATCAGCATTTAAATAGCACGGAAATATTGATATTATTGCTTTAAGGGTTAGCTAGCTCTCTAGCATTAACCTGTCTGCTAACGAGCTAGCTAGCTAGCTACTTGGGCACGTCAGCAACTAAACGGTCAACGTTAAAACAACACTAAAGTCAGCAAACGGCTTCACCTGCCGCTTTAATGAAACGCAATTACACTCACCATGACTGCAGCTAAAGCAGACAACACTGCAGAAAAGTATTCCTTGTTTTGTTGTGAATTAATAAACCAGGTTCAACAACTATTCCGACGTGGCAACAAGTACAGAAGCCGCTTCCCACACGGGGTCCGACAACTGTTTCGACCGGCTGAAACTGGCAAACTGGCAAACAAAGGTTCCACATACCAAAACTTGAATTTGCATTAGATAGCTATCTTAGAGCAGTAAATAACAAATAAAATAAATATACAAAGTGTTGCAAATGTTAAACGAAGACTGTAAATGTTAAACAAAGACTGCCAAAAACTCCTAAAACGGAAAACGAATCAACTTTTTAGCTAAGGGGAAGACGCAAATGTAACGCTGTTCAGAGGACGAGAGGGCTCTCTAATCGGCTCTGACTAAGTGGCAGGACTCCATTTATCCACACGGTGGCGCCATAACCCCGAAACACTTTCCCCTTCATATCTATTTTTATCTGAACCCACCAAGTGTCAAGTTCTCCGCCGGTTCGCTCTCCGGTGTTACTTCTCTCTGTCCCCTCCAGACTCGCCATGTTGTTGTCGGTTTAAGTCCGTCGCCCCAGTTTTCTCTTTTTAACCGTACATTCACTTGTCATAGCGCCGCTGACTTACTGTCAAAGTACCGAGATGTCGAACGTGTCCTACTACATCTCCAACTTGTTGGAGAAAATGACATCAACTGACAAAGATTTTAGGTAAGAAATAGTTAATGAACAGCTTGTGTGTCCCACAGTGAGATGACACTTTTTTAGTCCTGGCTCATTATTGTTGTCTGTCATTTTACTTTTTAAACATTTAATCTCTCTTTTGTTAAAGAGAGACAGATGTAATCTCACTGAAAGTCTACTTTTAACTAATATAATAAGTGTGTCAGCGTGTGTGGTGAGATAAGCAGAGGTGGAAGAAGTACTTTAACTGAAGTAAAAGTAGTAGGCTAATACTACAGTGTAAAAATACTCCATTACAAGTAAAGTCCTGCATTCAAAAGTTTACTTAATTAAAAGTACAAACGTTTTAGCATTAAAATATACTTAGCCTACTACAAAAGTAAAAGTAGGCTTACTCAGTCTCTTTGCAGGAAAGACTATATAATATTTTTGTATTATAACTATTGATGCATTAATGTGTGGATCTAATTTGAACTACTTTATATTCTGTTGGGTAGCTTGGGATTTTCAACAATCAATAGAGTCTTTAATAATTAATTTATAATACATCAGAATTGATTAGTTGGTTATTTTTAGTATCATATAATCTAAATCAGATAAAAGTGGAATCAAAAGTACAATATTTGCCTCCAAATTGTAGAGGAGTAGAAGTATAAAGTAGTGGAAAATTGGGAGTAAAGAAAGGTCCAAGTACCTTAAAATTCTACTTAAGTACAGTACTTAGTTACTTTCTACCGCTGGAGATAAGAGTACCTATGCCTACAAACAACAACCTGATAATACAGATTTCACTCAACTGATCACCTTAATTCATTGAGGAGTCTCTCTTTGCTGCCTATCTTTCAACTTATCTGCTCTTGGGGGGGAATTTCACCACAACAGTCACAACAACATCAAATCAGGCATTTTAATGAGTTTATAATGTATTTATAGCCAGTTTATTTATTTATAGCCAGGTCATTTAGATGTGTTTGCGTCTTTGTATTTACTTTCAACTAAATCTGTTCTGTACCTCCATCTTTGTGTGTGTTTGGTGTGTTTATGTGTGCACCTTTGTGTGTGTGTGTGTGTGTGTGTGTGTGTGTGTGTTTGTGTGTGTGTGTGTGCTGTGTTAAACACCAGGTTCATGGCCACTAATGACCTGATGCTGGAGCTCCAGAAGGACAGCATTAAGCTGGACGAGGACAGTGAGAGGAAGGTGGTGACCATGCTGCTCAAACTGCTGGAGGACAAGAACGGGGAGGTGCAGAACCTGGCTGTAAAATGGTAACAACAACACAGAGGATGGGAATGCTCTTCAGTCTATGGCGATGAAGAAGCAGTGCAGCCTGTGTTTTCTTATGTGGCTCTAATATTAATTCATTTATCTTTTCCTTTTTTTTACTTGTTCATTTCTATTCAGAGTGAATGGGGGTTTGATCATGGACAACACTGCATTTTCACATGAAATGATTTTGGCATTTGTGCAGAATATTCCAAATCAAATTTCATGTTGAAATTCATCGTTTGGAGATGGTAAAAAATGCATAGAAGCAATACAAAAATAAAGAAGTTAGTAATTCAGAAACAATCAATCTAAAGGCAGTGACACACCAACCCGATAATCGGCCGGCGAGGTCAGTGACCCGAGTCTGTTCGGTGTGTTCCGTGCCGTCGTCCATCCGAGGAACTGTCGGCCTTCATTTTGGCCGACCTGACTAGTTGCGTCGGAGGGCGGGCAGTCGGACTCCATGACCAATCTGATTTGGTGGAGTGCTAACCCAGAAATGCAGAGTGGGATGAGCGTGAATAAGCCTCTCAAAATCTGACGAAAATCTTTTAAACTGACCTTTGTCGAGCTGAAATGAAGACAGATTCAGCAACTGCATGGCCTATTTCTCGCTTAAAATGTTTTCAGAAACACGTTTCGGTGAACTATTTTAGTACAATATGAGATTGTATTCCGAACGAGCCGCCGTTATGATCTGGGAGCAGCCAGACCAACGTGACACGTTCGTCCAATCAGCTGCCGGTTTTCATTTTTTGGGCCACAATACAGATAAGCGCCACCTGCTGTTATGGAGATGTATTACACGCTCAAGTCAGCGTCGCTTTGGTGTGTTCTGAGGCACTTTTTGGACCTCGGGGAGCCGACTGATCAGTCCGACAGCCTTTTCTGCCGACGGTCGGCCGTCGGGTTGGTGTGTCAGGGGCTTAAGAAACAATATCACAACACCTAAATAATGCTACTGTAATACTGTATGTGTGCATCATCTCAGGGTGCTGTGTCCTGACTGTTCTCCCTCCCTAACTGTTTTTGGTTGTGGTTCGAAACTTCTCTCTCTCAACACACACATCAAACCAAACATTACCATCAACGTGTTCAATAAAATGAATGGAGACAATGATCCGTTCTAAGCTTATTTTTACTGAGTCATTTTTTGCTGCACGTGTGGTCCCAGATGCTGCCCAACCAGTAAATGGATGATTGTTATTCTCTAAAAAAAATTAAATAAAAAAATACAAATTCAGAAACAATCAATTTAAGAAACCGTACCTATATTACCTGTAACAATGCCTAAATAATTATACTTAAAGCTATAGTGAGTAGTTTCTGTCTCCCACATGAGGAATTCTAAGTAACGACAACAAAACTGTCGGCGCGTCCGCATGATACAAGCCTTCCGTGATCGCCCCCCCCCCCTCCACACAGTTGCTTGTAACCATGGATTAGCTTTAAGTACTTGTGCATCATCTTAAGGTGCTGTGTCCTCCTGATCTCTCTCTCTCTCTCTCTCTCTCTCTCTCTCTCTCTCTCTCTCTCTCTCTCTCTCTCTCTCTCTCTCTCTCTCTCTCTCTCTCTCTCTCTCTGGGGTGTATTTATTCTGAAACTCTGACATGGGCTGTAATGTTCTGATGAGGATCACCTGATATAGAGAACGATTGACATATTGTATGGGTGTGTTTGATTTTTTTTTTTTAGCCTGGCCCCTCTGGTGAGTAAGGTGAAAGAGCCTCAGGTGGAGACGATGGTGGACACGCTGTGTTCCAACATGATGTCAGACAAAGAGCTGCTGAGAGACATTTCCAGCATGGGACTGAAGACCGTGATTGCTGAGCTGCCGCTGTCTTCATCAGGTGAGGGCTGAAATACTCTCCTCACTGTTGTCATGATTTGTCTAAGGCTGGAAACCCAAAAGCAGCAAGGTAAGTAGGAATTACAAGGTGAGTATTTATTTGGAATATGAATATTGAAGCGGGTTGGTCCAGATGGTGGCAGCGAGGTGAAGAAGGAAGGCTGGAGGTTTTTGTGCTGATCCAAAAATGCAACAGTGAAGTAGACAGCCAAGCAGGTGTGAGTGACAATCCAGGTGAGTAACTGCAGACAGAGGAACAGGCGGCAGATTAGCGACAGGCAAAACGACAAAACAGCAAAAATACTTTCCAAAACTTGAAGCTTGATACGAGAGCTAAACATACTGGTGACAATCAGGACCGGGTGTGCAGATAGCAGCATGTGTGCGTAGTTGGGAAATCAGCAGGGATGCGTTCAGGAAACTTGGGGAAAATAGACTTCAGGTTAGAGCAAAAGCAAAACACAGGCAAAAACAGGCTCAAGATGCTGGAGTCATGACGACTGTCAGCTTTCCTCTTATTTTACATATGGTGACAACCTGCTTCTGATGCCATCTTTCCATCTCACATTAGAGATGCTGCTGGGCTTTAATTCAGAACCCAATTTTAACCTTTAAATAAATACAAAATATGGATGGATGTTTTAGGTGTGTTATTCCACGCAGCACATGGAGAAGACTAAAATGTGCATTAGATGTGTAATTTATATTTTAATGAATTGCCTAGTAAAGTTGCATATTGTTTGGTTTTGTTATTGAAAAGGGACATCCTGTAAATAATATGCCAACCACATGTCAAACAAAGAGAAAGAGTACTGTATACATGAAGCTGCACTTTTTATTTTCACCAAATACCCAACAATAACATCATTGTTTTTATATATAATTGTCTTCTACTTATATCATCAACTGATAAAGGTAGATTTTCTGTCTCCTTTTCGCCTTAAATCTTTTTATGAAGCAATACATTGAGCATTATTAAACTTTAAACATTAAAATTTTTCTGACTGCACTTGAAGGCAACAGAAGCTTAACTTTTCTCATCACCTTAAACAGAAAAATCATCACAATAAAACAGTCAGAGCTAACCTTGTTTTAAGGTGCTGACACACCAACACGATAATCGGCCGTCGGACAGTCTGGCGAGGTCGGTGACTCGAGTCTGTTTGGTGTATTTCGTACCGTCGTCGGTCGGAGGAGCCGTCGGCGTTCATTTGGGCCGATTTGACTTGTTGAATCGGCCAGTGGCCAGTCGGACTCAATGACCAATCTGATTGGTGGTGTGCTAGCCCTTGACTAGCGAATCAGTGCACTTATGTTAAAACACTTACCGGAAATTACGAGCGGGATGAGCGTGACGAATGCCTCTCAGCTCTTGTCGAGCTGAAATGAAGACAGATTCAGCAACTGCATGGCCTATTTCTCGCTTAAAATGTTTTCAGAAACATGTTTCGGTGAACTATTTTTGTAAAATACGAGATCGTATTCCGAACGAGCCGCCATTATGGTCGGCTTTGAAATTCGGGAAACACAGACCCATGTGACGCTTTCGTCATTTCCGGTTTTCATTTTTGGGGCGACAATACAGATTAGCGCCGCCTTCTGTTACGGAGATGTATTACGTCCCGCGCACGCGCAGAACGTACACTCAAGTCAGCGTCGCTTTGGTGTGTTCCGAGGCACTTTTTTGACCAACTCGGGGAGACTGATCGTTCCGACTGCCTTTTCTGCCGACGGTCGGCCGTCTGGTTGGTGTGTCAGAGCCTTTAAATGTCCCCTCTGGGTTCTTGTGTTTATGTGGGTTGCCAGGTTTGAGCCTGACAGTCAGTGTGTGTAAGAAGATTACCTCCCAGCTGATTGGTGCCATGGGGAAACAAGAAGACGTCTCAGTTCAGTTGGAGGCCCTGGACATCTTGTCGGACATGTTGGGAAGGTAACAACAAAACAATGTAAAACATAAATCAAACACCAAAACCATGGATGTTAGGTTAGTGCTGCTGTCAGGGCCCTATGACCAAAAGGCAAAAAGTCTGGAGTTGGTCACTGGGCGCCAGCGGCTGCGCACTGTGCCTATATAGGCCTATAATAGGACGGCTTTAATGCAGATGACAGAACAGAAAAATACTTTGCCGTCTGTAACGTGAGAAAGGTGTGTAGGAGGAGGACTATTAGGTCAAACGTTGCAAAGAAACTCTTTATTTGGCAAAAATAAATGTAATAGCTGGCAATGTTTCGGTACCAGACCATCATCAGGCAAATGGTGTTACATACTGAGAAACCATCTTTTATACGAAGTGACTGTTTGTCTGCACCAATCACAAACTTCCACATGAAATAAGGCATTCCATCATACATGGAAACAGACATTGATTGATTGAAATTTTGACATAGACTGATCAACAGTAAAAAAAAAAAAAATCTAATCTCTAAAATGGAACACAAACTAGTTGATTGTTCGAGTATTCAGCCACTGATCAACAACGTGTCACGATAGGAGCTCAGATTGAGAGAAGAAGAAGTCAGAGATGATGTTAGCGTTGATTGTTGTTGGGTTTTTATTTATTTTATTTATCTTTTTATATTTCATTCTCCAGGCTGAGTGGTGCCCTGGTCAGTTTTCACAGCTCTCTTCTCTCCAGTCTGCTCCCTCAGGTAAGATACTGCAACGCCAAATGACCAAAAACACACATGAATGTATTTGATCTTTTCTCATACACAGGACACAGAATAGTAGTCGCAGTAGTAGTAATTATACAATAGCTTTTTTTTCAGTGCTAATATACTAAATACAATTTGTAAATATGTATTTTTACATACAGAAATAATAAACTTTAAAGGTGCCCTGCCACATAAAACTGTACTTGTATTTTTTTTTAAATACGTTAGGTCCATATGTGTTTGTGTTATGTCGTGAATGTGAAAATGATCTGCTACCTCCTCTGTCAGCTCTAGCCACTGAAAAGAAATAAGCGGAGAAATCAGGCCAGTTACAAAAGCTGGTCAGTCTGACGTGGTGTTGCCTGAGCTCATTACTATTCGTGAGCTCGCCCAGTTGCGCTGGGTAAAGGATGCTGATAGCCAGGCTCTCATTGGCTAGCTGTTAGCCAATCAGAGTCAAGCAGATTAGCTCGTTGAATGTTAATGAGAACTGGCACAAATCTTCCTGCAGGCTTTCTATACCACGCTAGAATGGCCTGAAACAAGGTAACCAAGGCATTTTTTCCACAAAAAATGTTAAGAGTCCATGGTAGAACTTCAGACATTACCACAAAGTAATGAAATATGTGTGGCAGGGCACCTTTAACCAACTAAGTCACTGTTAAATATTGATTAACTGTAACATTTCATTGTGAAAGTTTTGTTATATATTAATTAAGTAATGAATTACAGTCACAAACATTATTAACCTCCGTTGTATTTATAAATTACATATTGTTTGTAATCTGTGTTGCTGTTTTAAGATTATTAGTGGAGGAATATTAACATTGTTTATCAAATGATATTAATAGCTAATATACAGTATATTATGAGTGATAGATTATACAGTATGTCTGTGAATGGATGAATGAATCATGAATGAACATTTTCACGCAAAACGCGTGCACAGTGTACACTGTTTTTTTATTCTTTTCTTTTTCAGCCGTTGTGGCATATTGTGCTATATTTTATTTTATTGTATTATACATGTATTTATTTTGTATCCATCCATCTTTCCTCCTGTCCGTGCGTGCGTGTTAATTCATTCATTACTTCCCTGTTCTCCGTGGCTCCCCGTCAGTTAACAAGCCCCAGGATGGCGGTCAGGAAGCGCTCCATCTTGGCTCTCGGCCACCTGGTGCCCTGCTGTAGCCCCGCCCTCTTCTCCCAGCTGACCGAACACCTGCTGACGGAGTTGGCCAAGGGCCCGCCCACTTCTGTGACGAGGACGTACATCCAGTGCCTAGCAACCATCAGTCGTCAGGGCGGCCATCGAGTCGGTGAGATCTGTAGCTGCGTTCATGTCTGCTGACGACCCATTTTAGAGTCATTACATCGGTTACCTGTCTGTGTATAAAGCACCTCAGGGTCCTGCACCATGCTTGAATTCACTCTCAGTGACTTGGTTGATACATTTTTCGGATGTAATTTGTATGTATTGGATGTAATTTTTTTTTTTTTTTTAAGATTATTTTTTTGGGCATTTGTAGGCCTTTATTTTGGATAGGACAGCTTAGACTTGAAAGTGGAGAGAGAAGGGGAATGACCTGCAGCAAAGGGCCGCAGGTCGGAGTCGAACCTGCGTCGAGGAGTAAACCTCTGTGTGTGTGTATGTGTGTGTGTGTGTGTGTGTGCGCGCGCGTGTGCGTGCGTGCGTGCGTGCGTGCGTGCGTGCGTGTGTGTGTTCTGTAGGTGAACATTTAGAGAAGCTGATCCCGATGGTGGTAAAGTTTACCGGTGTGGAGGACGACGAGCTGAGAGAGTATTGTTTCCAGGCCTTTGAAGCCTTCATACGAAGGTACACACACACACACACACACACACACACACACACACACACACATTGTCCTTTATGTTGTGTCCATTGATTGACAGGTGCCCAAAGGAGATGTCCCCCCATGTTGCCACGGTAACACAGCTTTGTCTCAAGTTCATGACCTTTGACCCGAACTACAACTATGATGACGAGGAGCAGCAGGAAGAAGACAGCATGGACGTAGAGGAGGGGCTGGATGAAGGTTTGTGTGTCTTTGCTTTCTGTTATCTTCTATTAGTTCGTCAATGTGTTTTGTGCTCATGTTCTAACTTTGCAAATGCTACTTTGTTGTACTACGACTTTAAAAAATTAAGTGGGAGTTGTTAAATTAATGCAAGCTATAAGTTGAAGTTCAGTTTGCATGCCAGTTGTTTTGGTGTCACCTTTTTCTTTGGAAGAATTATTCCAATCATTTACTTCAGTAAAATCCACTTCAAGTACAAGTGCAATCATAACCTTACTGAAGTAAAAGTACGTAAGTATTATCAGTAAGATGTACTTAAAGTATGAAAAGTAAAAGTCAGAATTTTCCTCTTCTATCTGATGTTTCTGGATTAATATTCCTGCTGCATTAATGTGTGTGTTCCATTTTACTGCTGTAGATGTTTAAGGGTGTGCTCATTTTAACTCCTTTATATACTGTTGGCTAGTTTAATCTACAGCCATGCATCATATTCTATAAGATCATCATATGCTTGTAGCGTTGCTGTCGTGTGAGAACCATGTATCTCTAAAGTCAACTTCTCATGGTGTCAGAAAAACAGCCCTGTTTTCAGCTTTGTGACGATGCATTTTCCAGCTGATCCAAGAGGCTTTTTAAAGACTTCATTTAGCTTAAGAAGGAGGAGAGTTTTCTCAACACATAAAGGAACGCGTCATCCTTCAGTTCATCACAAACATTCAACATCAACACATCTGAAGACACGTGGTTTTCACTGGACAGGAAGGGGAGGAAAAACGGTCACCTGAAAAGTACCTGAAGCTATCAGACAAATTTAGTGGAGTAAAAAGTACAATACTTACCTCTAGGATGTACAAGTAGAAAGTAGCGTACAGTGGAAATACTCAGGTAAAGTACAAGTACCTTAAATTTGTACTTAAGTAAAGTTCTTGAGTAAATTAATGTATTACATTCCACCACTGTTTTTGTTCAGTCTTAACCCTTGTGTTGTCTTCCCGTCGAGCTGCAACTTTGTGTTTTTATGGGTTGAAATTTCAACATTTTGTTGTTCATTTTCTACACTTTTCTCAACGTTTTTGTCGATGTTATTCTTTCCAATTTATTTCACTTTTTTAGCGTTTTTTTAAATTATGTTTTTGTCAATTTTTTAACAAGTTTTTTTGTCACTTTTTCCGATATTTTTTCTCTCACTTTTTTCCAATTTTTTTGTCAGTTTTTCAACAAGTTTTTGTCACCTTTGGCGATGTTTTTGATGTTTTCTTTGTCACTTTTTCCGATTTTTTTGGTCACTTTTTTCAGCATTTTTTCCTGTGTTTTTGTAGCTTTTTCCAACATTTGTCACTTTTTTCAACGTTCTTTTGTCATAGTTGGGGCTTTGTAAACTATAGAGTGTGGTCTAGACCTACTGTATCTGTAAAGTGTCTCGAGATAACTCCTGTTATGATTTGATACTATAAATAAAATTGAATTGAATAGTTCTGATATAGAAAGTTTTTGTAAACGGGTCAAATTTGACCCGAGGACAACAGGAGGGTTAAGCATCACCCTCCAGGGATGTCAGATTTTTACTTCAGATTGAGATTTTTTTTAAGATTACTTTTTTGGGACAGGAAAGGGGGAGAGAGAGATGGGGGATGACAGGTAGCAAAGGGCAGCAGGTCGGATTCGAACCCGCACCGCTGCAAAGGACTCAGCCTATATGGGGCGAACGCTCTTACTGGGTGAGCTAAAGGCTGCTCCATTGACATTTCTTTTAAAATTTAGCGTCTCTTAGCATCCTAATCAGTTTTTATGACTTTAGAGATATAAATTCGGTGATTATTTCTAACAGAGAGAGATGATTAGTAACGTGAACAGAGTCAGAGTGAATATTTGCTGAAGTCCGTCTACTTCCAGTAGGAAATAACGACTGTCTCATCCCACGACTCCAGAGTCAGACGATGAGTACAGCGACGACGACGACATGAGCTGGAAGGTGCGGCGCTCCTCGATCAAGTGTCTGGAGGCGTTGATCCACACTCGCCGGGACCTCCTGCTCTCCTTCTACTCCTCCATCTGCCCTGCTCTGCTGGCCCGGTTCAAGGAGCGCGAGGAGAACGTGAGGGCGGACGTCTTCGCTGCCTTTTCAACGCTGCTGAGACAAACGCGAGTGGGATCCAGTCACCACGGCAACATCAAGGCCGGCTCAGACTCGGCGCTGAGCAGGGAGGAAGAGCCGGCCGTCGCCATGCTGGAGACACAGGTGCAGAAGGATTTTACTACCAGTACAGAGTCAGTCACTCCCAGAATGTGAAGGTGTTCCAGTAGCTTTAACAGTGGATTTATTTTAGAATCGGCTTTATAGGCCAAGTATGTGAACATATATATATATATATATATATATATATATATATATATATAAGCTGGACAAAGGTAAAACATAAACATTTAACTACTATGTACAGGTAAAAAATATATTCTTAAAAAAAAAGAAAAGATATATATATATATATATATTAAAAAACAACAACAATGTGACTAATGTGGCTTTATAAGCTGCAAAAACCTAATTATCCTTAAGAAAAACATTAACAGAAAAGTAAATAATAGGTTAAAATAAAAACTCAAATGCAAGATTGTGTGTGTGTGTGTGTGTGTATGTGTGTGTGTGTGTGTGTGTGTGTGTGTGTGTGTGTGTGTGTGGTCTGTCCAGGTGCCGGTGATAGTGAAGACGCTCCACAGACAGCTGAAGGAGAAGAGCATTAAGTCTCGACAGGGCTGCTTCTGTTTGCTCACTGAGCTGTCTCACACAGTACCTGGAGCTCTGGAGCAGCACATACCTGCTCTAATACCTGGTATACACACACACACACACACACACACACACACACACACACACACACACACACACAAACACACGTACACCCACGCACACTCATTTATTTTACACGGCCTTTTTCCTGCTCTTTATTTCTCGCTCTTCCCTCCTAACATCTGTCTGTCTTTTCATCTGCTTCATTTTCTCCTCCCCCTGCTCTCTTTTTCCTCTACTTCCTCCCATCCTCCCTCCTCCAGGCATCGTCTTCTCCCTGACAGACAAGTCCACCTCCTCCAACATGAGGATCGATGCTCTCTCCTTCTTCCACGTCCTCCTCCTCTCCCACCCTCCTCAAGCCTTTCAGCCACACATGCAGGTTCTTTAAACATCTTTATAAGCTTTGCTTCAGGATATGCTATATGTGAAACGTGCATATTGTTTAAAAACATATGATTTGCTGTTATGAATAATGTAAACCTGCAGACTTACCGTTTAGTTTTCATATCTTGATGTTGTGGCTCAGTCAGTTAATTTCAGTAATCTGATTCTTCTCCGTTTTTGCATTTTAGATATAATACGTAAAAAAAAACACACAAGAAGTTTGTTTATAGATGTGTACACACTTGTCACACTGGTCAGAATCAGTCAGACTTGATCTGTTTTTGTCTGATATCGTATCCTGATTATCCATATCCTGAGAAATAATGAAAATGTCCCTAATGTTTGCATTAATGAAATTGCACATCAGTGTTCCTTATACAACTTTGGAAAGATCTTTGATAAAAGTTGTGACATTTCCGTTCCCTTTGAATTCTTTACCATAAAATAATGATTTTGCAAAAAGGCTAAAATTAGGCTGTAAAGGGTCTAATTTCCTCAAATCCTTCATTTGAGGAAATTAGACTTTTTACAGCCTAATTTTAGGAATTTTTATGCTCTGTCTAGAGATCGCAGAGACACAACATATATAAAAAAATTAAACTACGACTCGCCACGCTAACTAAAACAAACAGAAGAAAACAAGATTAACAAATCTGGCAGTCGTAGCATGTAGACCAATCACTTCCTCGGTCTGGTAACTATTAACATACATTAACATACATTCTCACTAACTCACCCACACACACTTGTCACACAAGCATTTCATCTTGGTTGTATTCATGACTTAATAAAAATAAAAAGTCTGAACATATAAAGACTTCTTTTCTTCCCCTGTGCTGTGCTTCCTGCAGGTGCTGCTGCCTCCGGTGGTGGCGTGTGTAGAAGATACTTTCTATAAGATCACCTCGGAGGCTCTGCTGGTCGCCCAGCAGCTGGTCAGAGTGATGCGACCGCAGGGACAGAGCGCCACAGCCGGACGATTCGACCCTAAACCGTTTGTCAAAGAGGTGGGAAGGCTCGGTTCGACCCATCTGTTTGGCTCCTCTGATCTGTCGAGCGTCAGTCATTTTGCTCTGATCTATACTTTCCCGACTGTTCATTACTTTCAACTATGGCTTTTATTCATTCATTCATTCATTCAATCTTTATTGATGCTCGAGAGATCATTGAGGGGCAGCCCTCATTTGCAATGACATTAAGTCAGTTACAAAGACAAGTAAAAAACACAGAAAAGAAAGAGACAGTCTCATAAGAACATACAATGGAAAAACAATGTCAGCGTCGAGTTCCAGTATACAGAGATACAGTAACATCCTGTTTTCATTATTAACACGCAGAAATGTAAGCAGCCTAAAGTCGGCCAGACACTGTGTGGATTCTGCCAGATCAGTTGTGTGAAGTGCAGTTTGAAGGGGGTAATGACTAATGTTTACAGAATTCTGGGAAAGTTCAAGGTGGAAATGAGTGGTATGTAAAATGTTGAAAACTGCAGTCTTGTCACTTCTGTGATATAAAAACTGAACATCACTGCAGAACAGACACCACATTGTAGGGCTGGGCGATAAGGGAGAAAATCAGATATCACGATATTCTTGACCAAATACCTCGATATCGATATTGCGGCGATATTCTAGGGTTGAAAATTGGTGCTTTAACAAAATATCTTCACACTTAGATTTTAGATAAATAATCATCAGTAATGTGGACATAATGTCTAAGTGGGGAAAAGTCAAATAATAGAACAGCTAGAACTCTGTTAAGTAGAAAGAAAGAAAAGTACATCACTTAACTGTAATGCAGCCTTTAAAACCAGTAAAAGACAACACTTAGTTATATCAGGATATTACGATATCCAAAATCGAAGACGATATCTAGTCTCATATCACGATATTGATATAATATCAATATATTGCCCAGCCCTACGACATTGTCTGCATCTTCTAGTTATCTGCATCTCTCTCTCTCTCTCTCTCTCTCTATCTCTCTCTCTCTCTCTCTATCTCTATATATATATATATATATATATATTTTTTTTTTTTTTTTTTAAACGTATTACTTTCCGTTCATAATAGAACTGCACAAGTCATGCTGCCTTTCTCTATTTATGTCAACATTGTGGACGCAGCTACCTTTGCATAAACTTTATTGAAATTGTCACTGGACACAACCGACCGGGGATTCCATGCAGCGTTGGCTGATACAGTGTTAGCATAAAAGGTGCAGGTTCTGGCGTGCAGAAAGGGCAGAATAAAATGTGCAGTTTGAACAAAACGTACACAAGCTCAGTAAAGGGTCAACAAGCCATCTCGTGGAGTCACAACAGGTTCTCTCTCCAAGGTGTTTTCTGCAACCCTGAAGAGGCTGAAGGCAACAGACATCGACCAGGAAGTGAAAGAGAGGGCTATTTCCTGTATGGGTCACATGGTGTGTCACCTTGGCGACCACCTGGGGGCGGAGCTACAAGGTGTTTTGGCGATCTTCCTGGAGAGGTTGAAGAATGAGATCACAAGACTGACAGCAGTTAGGACCATCACCCTCATCTCTGCGTCTCCATTAAAGGTTCAGTAGGAAACACACGTTATTTGACTTCTAGTTATTGATATAAAAGTACTTATTAAAAAGACTTTTGGAATGTAACAATTACAAGTACAAATTTGAGGCACTTTACTTGAGTATTTCCATTTTCTGCCATTTTATACCTGCACTCCACTACATCTCAGAGGTGAGTATTGTACTTTTTACTCCACTAAATTTGTCTGATAGCTTCAGGTACTTTTCAGGTGACCGTTTTCCCTCCCCTTCCTGTTCAGTGAAAACCACGTGTCTCCAGATGCGTTGATGTTAAATGTTTGTGATAAACAGGATGACGTGTTTCTTTATGTGTTGTGAAAACTCTCCTCCTTCTTAAGCTAAACAAAGTCTTTAAAAAGCCTCTTGGATCAGCTGGAAAATGCATCGTCCGAAAGCTGAAAACAGGGCTGTTTTTCTGACACCATGAGAAGTTGACTGTAGAGATACGTGGTTCCGGGCGCACGGATAGCTCAGTTGGTAGAGCGGGCGCCCATATATAGAGGTTTACTCCTCGACGCAGCAGCCGCGGGTTCCACTCCGACTTGCGGCCCTTTGCTGCATGTCATTCCCCCCCTCTCTCTCCCCTTTCACGTCTTCAGATGTCCTGTTGAATAAAGGCCTAAAAATAATTAAAAAAAAAGAGATACGTGGTTCTCACAGGACAGTAACGCTACAAACATATGATGATCTTATAGAATATGATGCATGGCTGTAGATTAAACTAGCCAACAGTATATAAAGGAGTTAAAATGAGCACACCCTTAAACATCTACAGCAGTAAAATGGAACACACACATTAATGCAGCAGGAATATTAATCCAGAAACATCAGATAGAAGAGGAAAACTCTGACAGGGAACATTTTACTGCACAGTCAGTACTTTTACTGCTGATAATACTTACATACTTTTACTTAAAAAAAACTACCGTATGTTATTACTTTTATTAAGTAAAGGTTCTGAAACCTTCTTCCGACACTGAAAAATAACCAGACTTTCTTCTGTCTTTCCTTCCTCCATCTCGTCCAGATCAACTTGTCGTCCATCCTGCCAGAGACTCTATCTGTGTTGGGATCTTTCTTGCGGAAGAACCAGCGAGCTCTGAAGCTCGGCACGCTGGCGTGTCTGACAGCGCTGGTCACGCATCATGCAGGAAGCATCAAGCCTGCAGCGCTGGAGCCCATTCTGAGCGAGCTTCCTGCTCTGGTGGACGAGGGCGACATGCACGTATCACAGGTAGGTACTGCACTGAGTTCAACACAAACACTCATTAACGCTTGTGTTGTCCCCGAGTCAAATTTGACCCCTAAAATAAGTGGATGCATGGACGTACATTGTATGGAACCCATACAACATTCTTCACAGGTAAAATGAATGATTACTTTCATTGGATTTTGGGTGTTTTATTCAATTGTATAGAATTTGAAAAAAACATTTAAATGGTTTCAAAACAGTGTCAAGACTATACTTTGACAGATGCCCATCTGTGATCCACTCAACAACCTAATTATTAGTCAAAACAATTCATCATTTCTGCTTTGTTTTGACTCAAAAATTAGGTATAATGTCATTAAAATTAGGTTTATTGAACATGACTATATAAAGCATCCAAAAAAGTGACAAAAACGTCGGAAAAAGCACCAAATATTCAATTTTGACACGGATGGGCAACGAGTGGATGGGATGACAACACAAGGGTTATTCATGCTCCTCCCACCATGTACAGTGTTAACATTTAGAGAAGAAATGATGCTGGCGTTGTCCTCTGTAGCCCGCTGCTCATCTCTGCTCCAGGTTACATTAGCTGCTGCTAGCTTAACGAACACATTTCCAACTGAACTGTTGGCGGTAGTTGCATTGTGGGTAATGTAGGAAGCAGGTTTTGACAAGGGAGTGGAATAAAATAGACCAGTGGTTCCCAAACATTTTCACGTGAAGGACCCATAAACTGACACAAATTAGTCCACGGGCCCCCTTTTGATAAGATTTTGATCCCAGTGTCCCCTGTCTGGTAGGATCTTAGCGTTCACATGTTTTATTACAGAAAGTGTATGAAACCAATGACCAAAGTAGGTATGGGTTACTTATGGATGGCATTATAGTGAAAATAAATGATTCCTCATTTTACTGGGGACCCCCTCCAGATCCCCTGGGGGTCCCCGGACCCTACTTTGGGAACCAGCGAAGTAGACAATATCTCTAATTCTGCTGCATCAATTTTGAACACTTTTGAAATTTTGAGTACTACTTCAAGTAGATTTTGAGCTATCCTGCAACATGTAAAAAACTAATTCCTGTATTCCAGCCCTGTTGTCTGACGACCCCAGCTGCGTCTAGCGCGCACCTGTCTCTCTGACTCGTCAGGAGCTCGTTAGAGTAACCTGGAACACCTGAGGGTGCCCAGCTTATTTAAGCCTGGCTGCAGTGCAGCCAAGCAGGAAAAACATCTTTGTGGCTGAGGAAACTGTTACGTCTTCTATGCAAGACCTGTCAATCCATCAATCAATCAATCAATCAATCAATCAATCAATCAATCAATCAATCAAGTATATACCAGCGGAGCAGCCGTTGAGCAGTAAACACCAATTTCCAAATGATCCTGGGAAGAAAAGAGGAAACGCTTACTTCTGCACGATCCCTGGCCTGTCAAACGTCAAGAGTGCTGAGGGTCTCCTCTAGAGTAGCGGGAGTGATGGTGCAGATGATGACTGTTTTAGTGTTCCCAGTCAAGGAGTTCTGTAGAAATGCGGGTTAGCCTGTCTATGTAAGAGTAGTAGTATTATTGCAACCTTCTTTGAGACGTGCGCCTTCAGCCCCTGTTTGACTTGCTCTCTCAGATCCAGCTAGATCAACTAAATTAAAATTCGACAAGTGTGGCTCCTTCAGCATTTTCACCTGATGCTGGGTCGCTCCGTTCTCAATCTTTCCAGGATCATTTGGAAATTGGTGTTTGAACGGCTGCTCCGCTGGTTCATACTTGTCTTTTTATAGTGACGGTTCTTTTCTCCTTTCCCAAATCCAGGCCAAGTCTTGCATAGAAGAAGTAAGTTTCCTCAGTTAAGTCAGCCACAAAGATGTTTTTACTGCTTGGCTGCACTGCAGCCAGGCTTGAATAACCTGGGCACCCTCAGGTGTTCCTGGTTACTCTGACTTAGCTCCTGCAGAGTCAGAGAGACAGGTGAACAGCCAGAAAGCAGGGGGTTGTCACATGTGAGTCAGTTTCCCTTCACATAGAGTGCTGTATAGAGATATTGTTGTATGAAACGTGTTGTAGTTGACGTGGTGTATGTCTCTGTTTAGGTATCCGTCACCTTGCTGACCTGCATGGCCAAATGGTGCCCCTCCTCTCTGGCTAAGATCAGCTCCTCCGTGCTGCCGGGAGTCTTCAGACTCGTCCACTCTCCACTGCTGCAGGGTGCAGCGCTGGCAGCCATACTGGACTTCCTACAGGCACTGGTGCTGTCCAAAACCAGTAACCTGGGCTACAGGTAAGCTGGTGTGTGTGTGTGACAACTATGTGCTGGATCTGTTTAGGCCCAAATGTCCCCCACAACAATAGAAAACTAGGAAAAGTGTATACTCTGTCAGTTATCTGGTGGGAAAAGTGTTTAGTGTAGACAATTGCTAATAGTTTGTTTCTGTTGGCCCACATGAGGTTTTTAATATGGATAGTTCTTTTTGCCAATATTTAAAGACGACCATTTTTTAGGGTTAGGTAAGGGTAAGGCAAAAACTCCAGTTTCCCTCAGGCTTGTTAACAACACTTATAAAGTGAAATGGAAAACTTTCCAAAAAACACAATGTTGAAACTATTTTGTGATTAGAAGCCCATTAAAAGGCATTACAAAAATAGAACTGCATATTTAGGCTTTTACGAGTCTGTACGCAAGTCTCAAGTTTCAAGAGTTAAGAAGTTGATATCCAGCTGATTGCAAATTAACTCTTACAAGTTTAATTCTACAGATTGTACACATAAATATCAGCTGTGATATGTCTTCTGTAGTTCAGAAGGAGCTTTGTCAAGTCTGAGAAAATTACTTCTGATTATGCCATCAGAGGTTATTTCAGCTTCAGCTGAGAATGAATAAACCCAGGATACATCTTTTGGTTTGATCACTGTTATGTGACCCAGATAATGTAATAACACAGGTACACAGCGTGTGTGTGTGATGGCGGACCTCATTATTTGCACCAGCAAGCGTTGCAAATGGTTTCAAATTTCCTCCAGTGGCATTTTTTGTGGTTAGATTGTGGTTTTATTCGTCTCTCCTTGTTTTCCTCTCGTTTTCTTTTCTCTCGTTTCCCCTCTCAGTCAGTTGCTGAAGTCTCTCACAGATCCGTTCCACCGCTCCCAGTCTTCAGACAGCACCATCATCCACAGACAGTCGTACCAGTCTGTGGCTCGCTGCGTGGCCGCTCTGTCCGCCTCCTGCTCCAAAGAAACTCCCGCCACGGTGGCCGGCCTCATGCAGGAGGTGTGTGCGAGTTTGTACATGTACATGGGTAAAATACAACACCCTGTGTGTCAGTTTCACTGTATCTCCTCTCTTCTCCTCAGGTGAAGAACCCCGGTTCTCCAGAGTCTGCCCGTGTCCTGGCTCTGTTGTGTCTGGGGGAGCTGGGGAGGAGCGGCAGCCTGGGGCGGAGTAAAGAGGTGCAGGGAGTCATCCTGGAGGCCATCTCCTCCACCAATGAGGAGGTAGGACATATTGCACATGGCTCCCAGGCTGCAAATAACCATTACTTTTATTGGTGAATTTTCAGTGTTGACAGATGTGAGCAGCCATGTCTGTAGTAATATCCCACATATTTTGGGGACATTTTATAAAACTAAAAATAACATTCTTGTATACCGGTGGTTGCAGAGGGCTCCAGCCAGCCAGGGATATAAGAGCAGACAGCACAGAAACAAAAACACGGACACATCACCACAGTATTAAAATAACATCAAAACACACAATACACGATAAATACTTTTGAATGAGTAGTAATTCTGCTCACAGTTGAGTAGGCGGTCCTTAATGTGGCCCAGGACGTGAATTTTTGTTGTTGCAGGATGGTAAGGGAAGACTCATCCCTGATTGGCTCGCCCTGACATTCTTACCCTAACCATAACCAATCCCGCTCCTCTTGCCTAAACATAACCAAAGCAGGCAACGAGTACTAGTCATTCAGGGATGAGTTCCCTAATGAATATTCATGAGTCTTCCCCTACCATCCTGCAAAAACATTTCATGCCCAGGACACATTCCTGCTATTAGAATGTGGACACGTGGTTTAGACCAGCGTTTCTCGAATGGGGGTACGTGTACCCCTAGGGGTACTTTGGAGGACTGCAGGGGGTACGTGACATTTTTTGATAAATGTTTTTCAGTTACAAGGCTGTAGTTCTTCTACATTTTTTTTTTTAAGTCTGTCGCTTATCTGAATTTGTTAAAGTTTGTAAAAGTTTTTTTATTACTATTTTCGACCTATTGTCTTTCTACTTTCTACAGTCTTTTTCCAAGGTTTTGTCATTTTTTTAAAAAGTTTGTCGCCTTTTTTATTAGCATTTCAATGTTTTCCAGGTACAAGGCTGTTTAGTAAATCTATTCTGACATCGCTGAATTGTTCCTCTTTATATCAACTTTTTAAAACATTTTTTTATTTGAGCTGGTTAGGGGGTACATGGCTTAAAAAAAATTTTCAAAGGGGGTACATTATTGAAAAAAGCTTGAACCACTGGTTCAGACCACCTCTAAATGTGGTCTGAGTGATCGGATCCCAATGAGTACTGGGTGCGTTTTCACCTGCACTTAAGCTGTCCACTTGTGATCCGACCACCTAGATGGGATCTTACCAGGTCAAAAGGGGTGTAGGATGCAGTTTTCAGTTAAACCATTTTTTTTAAACAAGAACAACTTTCTACATTTGCATATTTTTTGAATATGAATAGTATCTAGTTTGTGGTTTCAGGTGAAGACGGCAGCATCCTGCGCTTTAGGCAGCATGGCGGTCGGCAGCCTGGACGAATACCTGCCCTTCCTCCTGAAAGAGATCTCGGCCCAGCCGCGGAGACAATACCTGCTGCTGCACTCCCTCAAAGAGGTCATCAGGTGCGTGGGTGTTCACGGTTGGTTGTCTGCGTTTTTTATTTCACTTTTCCTCTTTCTCGCCTCAGTGTTACCTGCTCATATCTTTCCGAATTAAGTTATTTTACAAAGCAATTAAAGACAAATGTTCTACTTTATAGAAGAGTATAAAAAAAAATCATGCAGATTAACCTTCAAACTACATTTTGAAATTTTGGGAAAAATAAATGCGACCTCACGATATGTCAACCATGTTTACACACTGCCTCCGAAAATTTCTTCAGTCTTAAAAAAAAAAAAAAAATCGAACAGGTTAATTTCCTGTGTTTTTTGCATCCATAGAAAGTATTTTGGTGTGGTTTGACAAGGAGAAGGAATGAGTCTATCCAGAAATGAGGCACAGAAAACGCTTTCTTTTTATGAAGACGGATACAAGAAAACGCATGAAGATTTCGGACTCAGTGTGAAGGACCTTTAGTGTACAGAAGTAGCATAAGGATTCTTTTTTTTTTTAAACCAGATGGTGAATAATTTTGGCTAAATTTGTGAACTTAAAGGTTGTTTTTTTAAGTGAGGATGTGATTCTTTACTGCACCCCCACGTGTTTTATTTAAACTGGTAAAACAGACTTTTTTTTTTTGTTTTAAAAAGTCTTTCCCAAGTGCAGCGTTAACCGGATTGTCTTTCAAGTTGGGTGACAGGTTTGTCCCTCTGGTCTCAGTGCCTGTCCAGCCTCTAGTCTCTCGGCCCATGTGGAGTCTATCTGGGCCTTGCTGTTTGACAACTGTGAGTGTCAGGAGGAGGGGACCAGGAACCTGGTGGCTGAATGTCTGGGAAAACTGACTTTAGTCAACGCTGCCCAGCTGTTACCCCGACTCAAACAGCTGCTTAGAGCCGGTACGGTGTGTGTGTGTTTTGGTCAATATTGAAATCATGATTATTTAACACGGTTACTTGTCGACTTTTGGAAAGATGTTGCAATTATTGAACATAAAAAATAGTGAAAAAGTGAAAACGCCTTGAACTGAGAAATTTCCCCTAATACTTTTCCCATTTGAAATTTCTTTTTCATGCAGAACACAAGACAAAGTTTACTTTGAAAACGTAATGTGCAAAATAATTCTTCTCAATTACTTTTTTTGTGATCGTTAGGATCCAATAATTGTAATCACAATTGCAATTTTGATTAATTGCACAGCCCTAATATGTTGGTTTTTCGCCTGATCACTGTAATAACGACTGCACCAAAGATATTTGTGACGATTGAGATTTTGGTGGCCAGTTAGTCTCCCTCTCTCTTTATCCCTCCAATATTTTGTTCCCAGAGCTCTAAAAATACTGTTCAGATTGTCAGATTTACTTTTAGGTTTTGTTAGTTCTTATAGGAACAGTTTCAGTGCTATAAGCATTAGAAGGATTGCAACAAAGTTAGTCAATAATTGCTTTTTCTATCATCTAATAGTGTGAAGTTATTGTTGCTGCCCTTGGGACACCTTTTCTTCTTCTTTGGTTGTTGAAAGAAATCTCCTCCTGCCCCTCGCAGGTTCTCCTCTGGCTCGCAGCACGGTGGTGACAGCTATCAAGTTCACTATTGTTGACCAACCTGCTCCCATAGACTCACTGCTGAAAGAGAGCATAGGTAGGACGCACAGGCACAGAAACTCACTTATTTAAACTGACTTTTGAGGACAAACCTGAACCAAATCTTCTAGGGTCATCAAAGTATACCTTTTGTCATATTCAATATCTCTACACATAGAAGTCATTTACAAAACTGTCAATGCAACCCCCCGCCAAAAAAATAAAACCCTATTATAATTTCCCTAACATAAAAACATTTGCACCATAACTTGTTGCAGAAAAAATTACCAGAATGCAGAAAATGAAGTGTAGACGCTTAAAATTTCAATTTTGCTCAAAAGATCTCATGGAGATTTTTTAAAATGCCTTCATTTCATATTCCACACATTTTATTACATGTTCACAAAAAAATATATTTTTATGTGGATTATGATGATGTATTCACTTTTCCAATGTACATATGAACACATAGGGGTTTCTTGTAAGACAGACTTTAGTGACCCGATCATCCAACCTTGACCTTAAATCTAAACCTGTCCGGTTAGGAGAGCAGCTCAGTTCTACTCCAAACTTTTCCAGCTGAAATGGGCTCTGATGAAAAGTGCGCGCACACACACACACACACACACACACACACACACACACACACACACACACACGTTCTATTGGATAACAGTAATCTGATCAAATCATCTCTGTTGGGCAGGCGACTTCCTGAAGACCCTGCAGGATGAGGACATCAACGTGCGGCGCGTCGCTTTGGTGATGTTTAACTCTGCTGCTCACAACAAACCATCTCTGATCCGTGGTCTCCTAGCAACAGTGCTGCCTCACCTCTACAAGGAGACCCAGATCCGGAAGGACCTCATCAGAGAAGTGGGTTGGGAAGCCGGGGAAATTTAAACCTCCGTCTGTGTATTAATGCTAACAGATGTTTAATTCTGCGTGTGTACTGCAGGTGGAGATGGGTCCATTCAAACACACTGTGGATGATGGTTTGGATGTGCGTAAAGCAGCGTTTGAGTGTATGTACACTCTGCTGGACAGCTGCCTGGAGGGGCTGAACGTTCTGCAGTTCCTGGATCATGTGGAGGAAGGACTCAAAGATCACTATGATATCAGGGTGGGTAAAAAAGTAGAATCGCATTAGAGTTATGTGCAACGCTGTCTATATCGATTATATATTTCTGGGATTGTTCAGGTGCTGCTGGAGCTGCTTGATGTCCCTCATTTTCAGACAGAGGTCTGACACCTTCCTCTTTCGTTTGTGTTGGTATTCTAAACTCTGGATTTCTGAGGACTATGGTTAACTGCTCCTCAGATCTCTGCAGGGTAAATCCAGACAGCTAGCTAGACTATCTGTCCAATCTGAGTTTTCTGTCGCACAACTAAAACTTGCTTTAGAACGTACACACGTTCCACCAAAACAAGTTCCTTCCCGAGGCTGTTTTGCAGAGGCACCGTTGCTCCAAGGCAATTGTGATTGGTTAAAAGAAATGCCAATAAACCAGTGCACATTCTCCCATCCCTGAATGCTGTGTGGACTAGCCAGACCCTCCTCCGCTGTGGAGGCAATGCAAGACTGTGTGCAGCTTTCTTCTCCTTAAGCCCCGATCAGACAGAGCACGTTTGAGCACCTTGGGGCGACTCTTTGTAATTTTCAATAAATAACCTCAGGTTAAAAAAGATTTGATTTCATCTAGAAACCAGAACCACGTCAACACAGATGACGTCCTTTCATCCTCAATCGTCACTCTGAGATTTAAGTCAGGAAGTCATACAGTATACAGTCACACACAGATCAGTCAATCAGTTAATTAATTGCCAAAACACTGAATCAAAACTCACAAACAACCTTTTTAGCTTTTAGTTAACATTTATAGTATGTTTCAATAGCTGCATCATGTTATTTCTTATCTTAATATTGTTTAAAGATTTTGTAGATTTGGACATTGTTGCTAAAACGTTGCGTTTTCCAGTTTGACAAACAGCAAGTGTCGTCATTCATCTTCTTGACTTGATTCTCCCACTTTCTTTATTCTTGTGTTGGTGTGTGTGTTCGCGCTGTAGATGCTGACTTTCCTGATGTTAGCTCGACTGGCGTCTCTGTGTCCGGCAGCTGTTCTCCAAAGACTGGACAGACTGATAGAGCCTCTTAAAGCTACCTGCACTACCAAGGTACCAGCGCTCTTTAGAAGTCAATAATTCATACTGCGATTAGGATTCATATAAACGCTAATGTATGGCACTGCTGTCTATGCAGTGCCAATTGGCACAGCTGTACAGTACGTCACAAGTCCAATGGGCTTTGGAAACATGACTCGTATTAAAGACTATTTTGTCTGTTTTTATAGATTTCTATTCACCTTTCTTAACTTCAAATTAAGTAGCTTATAAATTACAAACTGCCCCTTTCTAGTGTCTTCTCTCCTCTGTGACAGTAAACTGAATATCTTTGAGTAGTGGACAAAACAAGACCATTGGAGGATGTCATCTTGGGCTTTGGGAGACACTGATCCAAATTTTTCACCATTTTCTGACATTTTATAGACCAAATCGATTTAATCGAAAATATTCGACAGATTAATCGGCAACGAAAATAATCAATAGCTGCAGCCCTAGTTTTGTGTGCACGCAGTTGTCATTGTAAACTAAGTACAATGCAAGAATGCAAAGCTCGGAACGGCAGTAACAAGATAAAGTCAAAGTTGTTACAGCTCAATATCACAAATTTGGCTCGAGGTGGTTGGAGCGTTGCCTAAATTCCATTATACAACTGCTAAATTACAGTGATGCAAACTACTGTAGATACTAAGATACTTAATTAGATACTTACTTAGATAGCTGCTTAGATGGATATGACCAAAACTGGGTGTATTACTTTTGTCATTTACATAATCAACCTAGTATTAAGGAGTACATTGTGAATCAGCGTGTGATGCTAGTCCCAGCACACTGCCCTGAATCTCCACCTTCCCTCCTCCTGCAGGTGAAGGCCGGTTCTGTGAAGCAGGAGTTTGAGAAGCAGGAGGAGCTGCGGCGCTCGGCCATGCGCGCTGTCGCCGCCCTGCTGGCCGTGCCCGAGGTGGAGAGGAGCCCCAGCATGACCGACTTCGCCGACCAGATCAGAACCAACGCTGACATGGCGTCCATCTACCAGAGCATCCAGGGAGGGGAGGGGGGTGGCTCAGGGCCAGCAGAGAGCATGGATATCAGCTAGACTCCCCATGTTTTCTTTTTTTTGTTTTGTTTTTCTTTCAAAGGCCTTTTTAAAGAAGCACAATGCTGTTCCACTTTCATACACAATCACAGCTGTATTTTGAAAACGGGACTTTTTAGTGTGAATTTCCTCTCTAGCAAAAATAAATGTAATTGACACGGTTTCTTTTTGTCCATGGTGTTCTTCTCTGCATAACACTGCTCCTCCTCCTTTTGAACTCTTTCATAACCCAACGTAACAGCAGTCCGATCACTAGAAGCACCGCACGAGGTGACCTTGTAATTCCATTCAGGAGAAGTACATTTGGCCAATTACAATTTTCTGTTACGGCATTACAAAACTGGAATTCATTGCCCACTACAATCAAAGATATACATACATATTCCACTGTTACAACACACCTTAAAACATGGCAGTCCGATAACTATTACTGCACGCATTAATCTGTCAGATGTGGTGTGTATGTTCGATGTGACAGTCATTGTTGCTGTCGCTCCATCTCTGCTGCCTGCCTCCGTTGTGTCTTGTATGTGCTTTTATGTGGCCTGAGACTTTTCTCCTTTCTCTTGTCTCCTTAGTATTGTATTAACTGCATGGTCTGCTTTAATGTCATTGCCATTATCTGTGTTTGTTTGTGTACCACTTCTTTGTATGTTTTAACCTTTTTTTGCTGAGGCCTGCTGTTATTATAGATGTAATGTAACTTATTTTAATGTTAACCATTGTATTTCAGGATGCCTATTGTCAGCTGGCCAAAGGGCTAAAGCTGCTCCTTTTACTGTATAGTTAATTAAAGGGGACTGTCCACGACATTATAAACCAAAACTAAACTAAAGGAACACGCCGACTTATTGGGACTTTAGCTTATTCACCGTATCCCCAGAGTTAAATAACTCCATACATACCCTTCTCATCTCGTGTGTGTCGTATCTCTGACGCACCCACCGCTAGCCTAGCTTAGCACAGATCCTGGAGGTAACCGGCTCCAACTAGCCTATTTTCCTATTTACATGTTGTGATTTGTATAATCACAGCGTGTACAAATAACAAGGTCACATGAGACACAGCCATCTTCTAACCGTATACATGCTACTTGGGCAGAGTGATTAGTGCAACACCTGAAAAGCAATCACTCCGCCCAAGTAGCAGAAGTAGCAGTGACCTGAGGCCTGTACTACGAATCAAGATCAACACGCCCTGGATTTATTTCAGTTACCTGGCTTCACCTAACCTAACAACCGTGGTCCCGCATAAGCTGTGTTATGACTTTATGTAGGCTTATTGTGTTAAATCTATTAGTCTTTCCACCTAGTTACAACATGAATGTTGTGATCCATCTCATATAAAATTACGGACTTGGTATGTGTCCTTCCTAACCACTGATGTAATGGGCATAAAGCTAATGTAGTGTGACATGTAATGATGTAATGGGCATAAGCTGACTTATTACCTACCTCTAATAAGTGCTATTAGCCATGCATAAAGGTGTCTCTTGTATGTATAGTGATAATACAAAACCCCTCTTTGACCAGTATTGGAACATACACATCACACATGTTAAGCGATATTAAAGCGACACATTTATCTTTATCAACAGGATGAAGCTTTAACTATGTCTTTGAAAAGAGTCTTCCACATGGTCGGCAATTTATAACATACTGTGGAGTTTAAAAAAAAAGACTATTTTAGTTTGTAAAATCAGAGTAAAATTTAGCATAATTATATTTTTAACTAGGGTGCTTAATTTGAGAAAGTTGATTAACACATTTTTATTACGTTTTTACCAATAAAATACAGAAAATCAGTTTTATCATGATGCTTTAAATTACACAAAATAATGACAATATATGACACGTGGATGATAACAGATATACTCGATGCCATACATAATATTTATATGTTTATTTTATTTATCTACTCATACTTGTCACTGAGTGAAAGTTATACAGTTAAATCACAATAAAAAAGCAAATTACACTTAGCAAACAATGTACAAAAGGTGTAAACTATAGCAATGGAATATAAGCAATATGATAAGTGAAAAATAAGGTTCTAATTTCAGATGTATTGGTATAAGCATCATTTCAATATTGTAGTTGGTCATATGGAAGCCGATTTTAGACAAATTAATAGACTAGTCCTATATTTTATTAGCTGATTGTATCTAGGCCTATGTAACATTAATGTAACTAAAGCTGTCAAATACATATTTAAAAACAGTATTTCTCTATGAGATGTATAGGGGTTATAAAGTAGCATAAAATGGAAAATCTCAAGTAAAGTCCAATTACCTTGAATTTGTACTTTAATAGTAACTTAGTAACTTATGTCGAATATTTTCTCTCTGTATGGTTCAATCTATTATTACTCTCTCCGTGCATGTCCAACAGGGGGCGCTAGCTGCACGCAGAGAAGAGAAGACACCGGAGAGACCGAGGGAGATAGGAAGATAGATGCAAGTTAGCAAAAATAATTATGAGTAAAAGTTGATACATTACTTCAAGTTACACAGCAAAGGAAGTTTATATTGTTTGGGGGATCCTGTGCTTCATATTGAGTTTAATAATTCGTCTAGTTTCGGTGAAGTTATTTGGTGGTGACTGACTGGTGAGTCTTTTTTGTGTGCTAAACCCTAATGTTAGCTTAATCGGGATGTTAGCTTAACCGAGATGTTAGCTTAACATTAGCTCTGTTGTCATATATTTGAGAAACGTCATGTTAACAAAAACGACTTAAGTCATCGAAATGAGATTTTGCCAGCAAAAAATACTCTTGAATTATTTTATTTTCTAGTCGCAGCCATGTGGGATACTTACATTTACTTTGAAATGGTAGCTAATTTAACGGCTGTTGAGGCGCAGCTGTTTCACTTCACTTCACCCTGAAACTAGAGGCATATTGTCTCATTCTCCTACATGTCAGTTAGAAAGTAGAACTATACATTATTGTTAGTGCAATAGACCTTTTTCACGGCAGACATGTTGACATGTCATAGTAGGGAAAGCACAGATGTATTCAAAACCATTAATGATGGCTGCATTCCACCAAAGAATTTCTAATATGGGAAGAAGTTCCACTCTCTCGTTACTTCCGGCTTCTGAACTGGTTGCAGTTCCACCAGAGTTCCATATAGGGGGCGCTCACAGGCCAGTGCAGAATGAATGGGACTCTATGGAGCTATACCCCTCAAAATCCACTTTTCTCAGAATATAATTTTTTGTCTAGTAATTTGAATGTTGCATTTGAAAGGGGAGGCTAAGAAAATACACACTGCTGGGTGTTAGATTTTTTTAAAGTGGCTTTTTTGTTCTAAAAAGCCTTTTAAAATGTCAATGACGTCATACACATATATGGCCAGAGATTCTGCTTTACGGCAAGCTCTGAGTCTCTTCCTTTTTTCTCTCGAGGCATCGACAACACAGCTGACAGATTAGACTCTCCTTGTTAATACACGTGCTAGAAAGAGGTTTGCTAATGTTTTATTAAAGACCACGCCGAAATATTCACTCTGGCATTCTGGTTCTGCTTCGGATGCTGTCAAGCGGGATCTCCGATCGTAATCAGTCCTTCACTGACCAATCAGCATTCATTAGCAGAATGCTAGCGTGTTATGGGCAACAACGACTCAACCTGTAACAAATCGAAAGGGCATAAGTACTCGTTCATTCAACTTTTGACCTATAATCCAGGTTGAACTTGCAAAAACTACAATCAAATCTGAGATTTCTCAACGACAATCACACGAAAGAGACAAATTTAGCCGTCTAGCTCCATAGGGTCCCATTAATTTTGCACTGGACCGTGATCACCACCAGTGGAACTCTGGTGGAACTGCAACCAAAGTAGGTACAATGGGGCTAAATAGGGAGTGGAACGGCTTTCCGTAGACGGGCTTTGATTCCACTTAGGAGAGGCCCTGGTATAGAGGGTTTTCACCGACGTCACATTCTGGGCGGTAACCTGGATGCGCGGCCATGTTGGAGGCACTCGGTGCAAACCAAGGGGGTAAGCTTCGCTCCAGAGCTCGAATCTCCTATGGCGCCATTTTGATGCTACAAAGCGATCACCTCCCGTTAGCATCCCATTGACTGCCATTCATTTTGGCGTCACTTTGACAGCGAATAACTTTACATCTGAAGCGTTTAAAGACTTTATTTGTCCATTGTTTATTTCTAAAGAAACACGACAGTGTATAAAAGGCTCCATTACCTTGTACCTCACGTTATGGCTCCGTAGCAGACGTTTTTGTAAAAATAGGCTAACGATTGTGTCATAACCACACGACTTACTGTCGCATAGTAGAGGAATTACCGTATAGTACAGGAGAAGCTCGCAGGCAGTTTGGACTTACATTAGCTGTTTAAGTGTAATTACTAATGTTAACTAGCATTTTAGTTAGCAATAATTAGCCTGTGTCCACGTTATCTCCTTACATATACCTACGCTCTCCGTCTCTGCAAGATTCGGAATGATTGAGATTTCTCTTGGCACAGCTACCAGAAGACTTCCAACTTTCAGACACGTTGCTCACGTCACATTTACGTCGTTTCTCTCAGTTGGAGGCTGCGCAGTAACGCTCAACGCTCACCGGAAAAGTGCTTCTAAAGGCCTTCACTGGTCTCCGTCCAGAGCAACGGGATCTGTTGGTCCATTCTTATATACAGTCTATGGTGTAAACAACTGAATGGAGTAATGGAGTATTGTGCACTTTGGATGCTTTAATAATTTATATCTAAACAACAGAAAAGCTCATCAAAACACGTCCAAGATGCAAAGGCATATAGGGAAGGACTTAGACCACAAAAAAGGCGTGATATTTTGAGAAATTACAGTTTACTGGCGGTGCAGATCCCTACAAGTTGGCTCCCTCTTCTTGGATCCATGGCGACCCGGTGATTCTTCCTTCAGTTGCATATCCCGATATAGTCAACTACCTGGTTTTCTCGCCGAGCCCATACACAGCGGAAGACCTTAAATCCTACAAAAGTTTGGAGGCCTATAACCAAATGGTGTGTGGATGGGTGAGGGAGACGCAGTACCAAGTCATTAATGACAGTTATGTTGTGAAGGCCTGAGTAAGTAATGCAATAACGTCTTTAATCAACCTAACCTTAACTGTATGATATCATTGCGATATAGGTGTAGCCAAGTGACTCTCAATCGTTTATTTTCATTTCAAAGACCGAACAAGACAGATTTTTCCCTCGTAGATCCTGGTTGAGCTTTGCCAACCACAAGCGCCTCCTTTCCTCTGATAACTTCTGGCATTCCTCTCCCTGGTTTTTAATAACTTTTGGAAGTAGATAATATTCCAAATGTTTTTCTTGGTCTGACCTATTGGTACAACCTAAAACACGGCAATAATTAACCATTTTCCTTGACGTCGTTTGGGATCTACTTCAGTGCCTGTGCTTTGTTGTGATGCGGAGTACCTCCAACATGGCGACTTCGGGTCTGATGACGCGTCTGATGACGCGTCGTGAAAACCCTCTATTGTGCATGCTGACTCACTGAAATAGCTTACTGGGACACTTGATGGAATTGAGCCATCGTTAAGGTTATCAATTTCAGCTGTGCTTTTCCTTCTATGACATGTCAAAATGTCTGCTGTGAAAAAGGTCCATATCTAATTTTATCTGCGTAAAGTAGAAGTGGATATTAATTGTAGTTATACTTTACAGTATGCGTGTTGTTCTCTCCATGGTCAAACTCTGTGAGAGAGAGACTTCAGTGGGCAGGAGGCCAGAGGAACTCTGCTGCTGCTTGTGGAGGAGCCGAGGAGCCATCCCATCATTTGGATTCGGACGTGCTGCCGTACTTGGATTTCAGGTAAGCTTTAACAAAGGGGGCCCTTGTTGAACTATCACTAAGTGGTTGTAACTAAACGTTTCTGACTTGACTGAACTAAATTAAAATACTGCATATGTGTTTTTGTAGCCACCTACGCATTTTACACCACCCACAGTCACTAGCTAGGCTACATATTACATTAACACACATCCTGGACTTTTATTCCTGACTGCTGTATACGGTATATGCTATGACATTTTGAACATCCAGATTGATATTTCGCACACCCTGCATATAAAACGGTACATCCTCTAAAACAGTTATATTGTACATACTTGTTATTGTGTCTTTAGCACATTTCTTTCTTATATCACTTCTGTTCTATATTTCTGTTTTTAACTGTTGCTGTACCTTACTCTATTGTTCATTGTTCATTCCATTGTTATTATTACAGTTTATTATATTCACCAAAAATAGCAAGGCAAATTCCATTAAAGCAGGTGTCTTCAACGTTTTTTATGCTAAGGACCCCTTAGCTGAAAGAGAGAAGAGCAGGGACCCCCTACTTATATTGTAAAATTGAGTTCAAAATAAAAAGCCACATTACAATAATGTGTAGGGTGGCCTAAGGTCTTTACACATAGCTTTTTATAGTGCATACAGTACTAAGCCATTAAATTCACAGAATTGAAATTCTGTCATTTGTAGCTCACTCCTGGAATGCACCCAAAGTACAAACGGCCAATCACTGTAAGTCAGCATGTGGTTGCATAATTTGTGTGGGTTCCAAACAGAGGAACTTGACGTTGTTGCATGTTTGGGGACTCTGGTGTCACGCTGATAGAGGAAATGACTTAAATGTGGAAGAAAATGCAGCTGAGAAAGAGCTGGTATAGAAAGAATGATGGTGATGTTCATGTTGACAAAACCCAGCTAAATCGAAATACTGTTGAAAAATAGTTGTTTCCTGAGGAAGCACAAACTTCTAATTGTTTCCTTACAACCATATCATACAGGAAGACAAGTAGCCTACATATCAAAGAGCAAGCTTTGTTAATCGGATAAAACGTCTATATCCTTGAAGTTTAGGGGTATCACGATTCTCCAAATCCTCGATTCGCTTACATTTTCGATTCTAAGGTCACAATTCGATTCTTAATTTTTAGTTTTTTTTAAAGCACAGGTTGCTATGCCATTTTTAGACTAGACTTGTATATAATATAATATCTGACCTTTGTTCGCAATGTACCACACTACATTGTCAAATTTAAAACATTTATTAACAACATAATGTAACAATAACATATCTTCAGTCAATTGGAAACTTGACAATTTTATCAATAAAGTAAAAAGAAAAAAAAAGTTTACCGACAATCCTGAGGGCAGACACTTTGCACCACACGGAGTTTGGTGTTTGAAGCCCTCAACGTCGTCTTCCAGGGAGCACTGCCTGGAAGGATCTAGGAACGGTCAATGGTTATGGTTGAAGATGACGGTCGCAGCGCTGCCTTGAAGGTTTAGTGGGGGCTTAAAACACAATCGACCCAGCACAGCAGCCGAGGAGACCGATAGCAAAGAGCGCTAACTTGTTGCTCTCTCTAATATAACCAGTATAAGCTGCTCTGTTTAGGCTACAAAACGTGCATGCAGGCTGAAATTCAACCGTGCGGTTTTGTTGGGATAAAGCTATAAACAGAAGGAATATCCGCTAGCAACGCGAACGTTGTCAACATAACTCGGACTTGGAAATCCAAAATACTTTCATACACTTCAGTGAAAGAGGAGCAGTCAAGTTCTGTCAATGGGTCTCTGTATCTGCAGTTGCCATGCTATCTTTTGACTGGCTGTAGTTAAGTTACAGGAGGTTGACTGACTCGCAGCACTCCAACACGTGCGTTTTTTTCCGCTTGACAAGCCGACCGGAAGTGACATGGTGTTTGAAGCCTGCGTGGCGGTATCGATGATTCCATTTTTTATTCGATATTCAAGATTGTGACTTAATTTCGATCGATTTCGATTTAAAATCAAAATCGTGACACCCTTATTGACGTTCCACTTCCGGGATTGCTCCGGTGCTGCTGGAAAAGCCGCCAGATTTCACTCATTTAGGCCGGATGTCCGTTGCCTTGGGCTTCCTTGTGTTGGTGTTTTAAACTCCGGTAGATTTCTGAGGACTATGGTTAACTGCTCCTCAGATCTCTGCAGGGTAAATCCAGACAGCTAGCTAGACTATCTGTCCAATCTGAGTTTTCTGTTGCACGACTAAAACTACTTTTAAACGTACACATGTTCCACCAAAACAAGTTCCTTTCCGAGCCTATTTTGCAGCGGCAAAGTAGGCTCTCTGGTGCTTAGCACCGCCCAAGACGATTGTGATTGGTTTTCCTCCCATCCTGGATGCTGTGTGGAGTAGCCAGACTCTCCTCCAGCGTGCTTTGGAGGAGGGTCTGGCAAAGCGAGACTAGATAAAATGAGACATTTGGTGACATCACCTTGGGCTTTGGGAAACTGTGGTTGGCATTTTCACTGTTTTCTGATGTTTCATAGACAAATGATGAATCAACTAACCGAGAAAGCGGTTTAATCGATGACAATTATTTTGTAATGCTTTTTTTAAAATCTTTACTTAATGTGTGACCTTGTTTTTTTAACCGCAAAAAAAATAGCTATATGAGGTATAGTATTTGTATTGAGTATATTAAAGCAAAAGCAGACAACGAAACATGAAAAATAACTTTGGTGTTATGTTATACCGTTGTTGCAGGCAACATATACTGTACAAAATAAAGGAGAATAATTCTGACCACTGAGTAGTTGTATTGGTGATGAGTACATTGGATTTGTCAGAGTTGTTGTTGTGGAAGTTGAAGATGTTGCGGCGCCGTCGTAGAGCTAGAGGGGCTTGTTGGATCAGTGATGTCATTCAAGTGATGCTCCTCAATCTGGCTTGTGGGTTTGTTCCTGTTTCTTCTCATATATTTGATTCCACCTGGATAAGAATATAAAATGTAAAGTCTCAGTAGCACATATGTAATAGTGACAATAATCTCTAATCATACTGACTGAATGATGTAGTTTTCAGTAAACAAACAAACAGCCCAGCATCATACTGGACCGATCCGCTACCACAATTATTATTTATTATGTCTTAATCTAATCTGGACTTGATCCGTGTCTCTTTGTGTGTGGCTTGAGGTGTTTGGTGGTGTGTAAACCAGTGAAGAAATCTCTTACGTCTGCAGGCAAAATATGTGGTGAACATGAGCACCACCAGCAGCACATCCAAAGAGAGAGCCACAGCAATCGTCAACACAGAGTGTCGCTCTGCATTAAAAAAGCAGACATCAAAATGACATCCAACATTAAGAAAATGACATCAAGAGCATCAACACGTAGCATTAGCATCCACATCTGCCACTGTAAAGGGATTTGACCTCTTAGTGACCAAGATTTAGGCCTTAGGGTTTAAAAAACAACCAACTTTCTTACCAAAACCTTCATAGGAAACAGTAGCAGGCTGTGTTAAAGATGGTGGTGAGGTTGTAGGGGGAATTGTAGGCACTGAAAACAAATAGAAATGCATTTAAATTGTGACTGCAAGCAACAAGTGAATTCAATTTTTTAAACAATGGACTTACAAACTAAGAAGGACTAAATAAATCAAAAGAGGGAATCTGAAAGATAAAACTTCTTTTTGAAATGTTAAATTATATTTCAGCGAGTTGGTCATTTCTCTTTTACCTGTCAGTTGCATTAGTATTCAGTCATTTAAAAGTGTCACTTAGTCACAAAATGATAACACAAAATATTAATTTTACAGTTAAATATATTTTAACATAAACTACTGCTATATAAGACGCATATCGTGAACTCACTATTGAGTAAGCTACAATGGAACACATGATGTGATGAAGTGAAATAAATGCAAATTTGAAGTTATATGGAGTTCAGTGACACAGTTTCTTAGACATCCGTGTGTCTCGGCTCAACAAAGATAAAGGAGAAATATCATTATAATGGCTAAGCCTAAAACTTAAAGCCACTGAGGGGCTGCTATGCGGACTTAAAACAAACAATCAAACAAACAAACAAACAGTCTATGGCTAGTAGACTACCTGACGCGCTCTCTTGTACCTGACACCGCTCAATAGTCTCTTGTTGATCTCACAGACTCCAAAGTCATCGTTGCGTTTTGCTGGGCATTTATTGATCACAAAGTTCTTAATATCAACGTACAAGAAATCATGTGTCCATCAAGCTCAAGCTCCAAACATTTCATCATACACATGAGCGTTGCGCACTGTAGCAATTTGATGCGGTCAAAAACTGTTTGTGCTCCTTCACCCCTAGTTGCCTGATGAAGGTTCCTACCTATATAGACTTCACTCATATGCCTACCAGTGCCACCAGTGGACAATCTGTGTCCTACACCCAAACCAATGAAAATGGCTCTTACAATAATTTTGGTAAAGTCACTCTTGACTACTTTTTTAAATGTTTCGAGTAAGGTGGAGATGTCTAAACAGGTTTTGTTGGCTGAGAAGGCAGCGGTCAAGAATTGTTGTAGCTTTCTCTTCAAATAGATGAGTTACTCCCTCACAATCTGAACCAGGGTCAGATAGCATCCACAAAATAAAATAACTCGACTCACCAACAGTCATCATGAGCCTGTGGAAGAATGGGTTGCTCTGTTTTGGGTCATTTGTTTCTGCTCCACACCAGTATGTCCCAGTGTCTTCTGTTGTTACGTTTCTCACTGTTATGGTGATATTTCTCTTCACTTTGTCATCCATCATAGAAAACTTTCCAGCGTTGCTCTGTGCGGTGCTTACTATCTGTATACATATAGATGGATCTTCTCCTTTACAGATGATTTTTTTTATCGTAGTACCCTCTGGATATTTACACCAGTATGTGAGATTCTGTCCAACAGTTAGAGACTTAGTGGAGTTAGTAATAGTATCTGTAGGCAGACAGAAAGACAGTGTTGTTCAGTAACTGTATTTAACATCATATTTCAGAGACACCTTCATTATATGTGTGAGTAAATCAAACCTAAAAGTGTTGAATGTTTGTTTCTCACCTTTAACCTCCAGCTGTATTTTTCTGAGTGCAGCTCTGTTACTTCCATTATCTGTTTCCACTCCACACCAGTAGACACCAGCATGCTCTGAGGACACATTACTGATGGACATGTTGAAGCTACTGCTGGTCTCTGTGAGAGTGAAGGACCCGTTTGACTTCGGAGAAGATTTTGTTGATAAAATATCCTCACAGATTGAACCATTCTCTTTGCAGAAAAACATGACTTCAGAGTTTCTTTTGTCACATGAGATGGTGGTGTTAGCTGTTCTGTACGCAGTTTGATGAAATGGTGTCTGACAGCCGCCATCTGTAAATAAACAAGAAAGGTAAAACGTGTGAAATCTTTCCATCATGTCTAGTACTATGTGCTTTGTGTCAAAATTATTTCCATTTTTTGTAACTTGGTTAGTAGATGATGACTTGATATAGAAGAGTATATCCATAGGCGTTGATTGGTGGGTACGCGTACCAGATTTTGTCATGAGTCATTTTGTACCCACCACTGTTTTGAAAACCTCGAGCTCAATTTAGTTTAAAAAAAAAAAAAAAAGTCCATAACACATAATTCTTGAGCGACAGATGCCAAAACATCCACAACAATCTCTATCCCCACAGGGCAGGCACAGACACAGCTGCTCTGCTGCTGCGCTGGCTGCACGCTTCTCTGTTCACTACACTGCCTGTCGGGACATTCTGCTTAACGTGAGAAAAAGCTTAATGTGGTTTAATGTACCTAAACAACAATCAATGATCACCAAATTTCTCACATTAGCGTTGTCTTCTTCATTGGCGCCTATGGCGAGGAAAAAGCTTGTACCTATAAACAATGATCAGTGATTACCAAATTTCTCTCTCATATTGCTCCTCATAACCACTGAAAAGTGGAAAAGTAGATGATTGGTCGTTGTTTAGGTACATTGCGCTGAAAATGTGTAGAAGAAAAATTTAAAAAATGTAAACATTGGAAAAAGCAAAAACAAACGGGCGTCAACAACGTTGAAAAAAATGTTTTTTTTTTTCAAGGTTGAAGGGAAGACAACACAAGGGTTAATGTCAGCTAACGTCCATAATAATAGGACTTTGGGTTAGATGACAGTTTTCAGTGGTTATGAGGAGCAATATGAGAGAGAAATTTGGTAATCATTGATCGTTGTTTACGTACATTAAACCACGTGTTTATTCATTAGTAAGCTACAGGACAGCGTCTTTCAAAACATGACCTGCGCGAAAGAGAAAAAAAAATGAATGCGTCATTGTACCCAGCACTTCTGGAAATGTACTTCCGAATGCATCTCTTTTTCAAACCAAACTGACGCCCATGAGTATATCTGAGTTTGCATCTATGATTCCTTAGTTATCTGAGGGTGTAGTTACTCTTTAACACAGTTACAAAGTGTTTTAACAAAGGACATGAGAGACAGTGATGAAAAGAGGCAGCATTTCTTACCAACTATCAAGTCCACTTCATCATTGCCAGATTTCTGTTCAAATATAAATTTACACTTGTAACCCTCAAAGTCCCCACGTTGAAGTTGTTTGATGACCACTCTGAGCTTTTTATTTTCTCTATCATAGTAAACAGAAAATCTGCCCTTGGTCTGCCACACATTGTTTTCAGTACTTTGTATGATTGTTTGCTTGTCCTTAACTACATCAACTCTTTGATATTGATGACTTGTTTTATGCTGGCAGGTGAATTCCACCCATCCGTCTGTGCATCCCTTCACATCAGATGAGGCCTCCCAGCCTGTAGATCAGAGAGAAAAGTTCACATCATGTCAGATTCTGAAACAATCTCAGAGCTGCAGTCTGAATATGATCTCTATCAACAAAACATACACTGTCTGTCTGGAACATGATCGGAAACACACTCTCAGGATTAATCAATAGATCACAGATTAGTCCTATTAAACTGGTTGATTGTATATTTTTCTAAATCGCATTCAGTATAGCTTTAATAAAATAAATATAGATAATTTACAATATTTCTTTGTATTTCTTACTCGACAGAGGTTGTGACTACCTGTAAATGTCTTGTGTAACATGCAGATTTTTATGAAATAGTGGTGTGTTAATAATCATCCATGGCACCCTTGTATTGTATCCTTTACAAATATTGTGAATTTTTATTTTTATTTTTTTTAGTTGTGAAAAAAACAACCAAAAATGTTACTGCCAGTTCACCAAAGGGGTTTTTAATCTAAAATAATATTTCTTTAACTGCTGTGTTACATATAAATGAGTTATAGTAAAAGTGAAACAGATAAAAAATATAGTACACTGTGTTTTTACTCTGTATTTTTTTTGCAATTACTGGAGTTATGGAGCAGTACAGTACAGTAGTACAGTAGCAGTACAGTATGTTACTGTTGAATTTCTTATATGGATTTAATAATGCATTGTAAAGCACTAAACAATTAGCTCAAACTGAACTAAACTGTTTTTCATTTGAAGTATTGTATCTATCAGTGAGGAGGTATTAGTTGTACCTGTTATCATCAGTGAGAGGATGAGTAGAAGAAAGCTCTTCATTATGTTGCTGTTGGATGCTGAGGTCCTCCGTCAGATTATTAAACTCCAGCTGGTTATTTCACTTCTGTCTGATCGCTGCGTCTCTACAGTTGGTCGGTCTCAAGAGTTGGGTTTCCTTAAAAACGTACCGCCCCCATCTGTCCATTCTATCCTTCCCCTTCTTCTTCTTCCTAGTTATAACTTACTTATCATACGTTGCTTCTTGGCAATGACAGTAAACAGGAACTACATTGTGAGAAAGAGAGAGGGTTGAAGAAAGAAAATACTTTTTGGATCAATAGGAAGTCCCTGACACAAACACAACATGTCAGAAATAGTAGAATAGTCGTATAATAGAAGCCTCATCATTGTTCATTATTTGGCTTTTATTTAATAAGTAAATCATATCAACATCTGCATCCACTGACTGGAGAAAATAAAATTAAAATAGAAGCAATAGATTTTATTAATCCATAAATGGGGAGCTGCAGATTTCAGCAGTGTTAATGTCAGAAGATATCAGCCTTTTTAAAAACATTACCTGTTATAACAACACCAGTGGTTATGACTATGATAATAATAGTTATGATGATACATCCCCCACTGTCTACAAGTTTCACAGCGTTACATCATCAATCTTGCAAAACTATTTAAAGCCATTAGGATGTGACACATTGAATTTCCAGCTAACAGCACAACACCACAAGAAACTGCTGCTGATGACGTGGTGTCATATACTTCACTTTTCATATTCCATTACGTACGGGATAATGTAAAGCGAGCTGGTAATTATAGGGAATATAACCCTGACAGGGTGATGCAGGACCCCGACGCCAAGGGGTGTTAATCATTATAATGACCTGCTCGCTCTACATGATCCCACTTATTACACGGCTACTTACCAAATAAATCAATAATTTGACGCAAAATATTGATTCAAAAAGATTTTATTGATTCAAACACGATTGTATTGCTTCTGCTAAAGAAAATAGTCCGTTCCGTCTCTACCGTTTGAAAGCTGCGTCCATAGCAACGTAAACTCTGTAGCGTACTTAGTCTGCTTTTAATTCACATTAAACTGAACAAACTGAACATTCCGATTAAACTGGTGGATTGTATATGTTCTTCTACTGGTATTTCCTGCTCTTAAAATCATATAATTTATAATAGAGATGCACAATTAATCGCGGTTTTATCGAAATCGCAATATGGACAAGTGCAATATCCCAACTGCGGGGGGGGGCACAATATTTGTTAAAGGCAAATATGTGTCAAACCATTCTGAATGAAGTATTGTGGTGCTGGTGCGAGTCCCGGCCTATCCTACAGACTAAATTCTCGCAAAAATCACACTATAATCATTGTAATTTTAATATTTTTCAATGGAAATGAGAATGATACAAAAATGATCATTCCCTCCAATACCGTGAATCATATCGCAATCGCAATATCAGTCAAAATAATCGCAATTACATATTTTCCGTGCTGTATCGTGCAGCCCTAATTTATAATATTTTACGTTACAGGAGATGCTTCGGCAGATAGAGAGAATATGGCGAATCAATTCTATGCCATACATCAAGTTGATAATTACAGACGTGTTTTTTTTTGTGCGTATTTTCCTTGTTTTGGTAAGAGCAGGTTTGCTGATACAGGCACCAGCTGAGCCAGCCAGCGGTTCATGACCAGAGGGGTATTTCAGAAAGCAGGTTTAAAGGAACACGCCGACTTATTGGGACTTTAGCTTATTCACCGTAACCCCCAGAGTTAGATAAGTCCATACATTCCCTTCTCGTCTCCGTGCGCGTTGTAACTCTGTCGGACGGCTCCACCGGTAGCTTAGCCTAGCACGGATCCTGAAGGTAATCGGTTCCAACTAGCCTACTGCTCCGAATAAGTAACAAAATAACACCAACATTTTCCTATTTACATGTTGTGATTTGTATGGTCACAGCATGTACTAATAACAAGGTCATATGAGACACAGCCATCTTCTAACCGTATATGAACTGGGAACTATATTCTCAGAAAGGCGAAGCATTGCTGATCTGCTCGGGGCTTCTCAGGTGCTGCAAAGCATATCACTCCGCCCAAGTAGCAGAAGTAGCTGTGTGTGTGTGTGTGTGTGTGTGTGTGTGTGTGTAAAATAAGTATTTGAACACCCTGTTATTTTGCAAGTTCTCCCACTTAGAAATCATGGAGGGGTCTGAAATTGTCATCGTAGGTGCATGTCCACTGTGAGAGACATAATCTAAAAAAAAAATCCAGAAATCACAATGTATGATTTTTTTTAACTATTTATTTGTATGATACAGCTGCAAATAAGTATTTGAACACCTGAGAAAATCAATGTTAATATTTGGTACAGTAGCCTTTGTTCGCAATTACAGAGGTCAAACGTTTGCTGTAGTTTTTCACCAGGTTTGCACACACTGCAGGAGGGATTTTGGCCCACTCCTCCACACAGATCTTCTCTAGATCAGTCAGGTTTCTGGGCTGTCGCTGAGAAACACGGAGTTTGAGCTCCCTCCAAAGATTCTCTATTGGGTTTAGGTCTGGAGACTGGCTAGGCCACGCCAGAACCTTGATATGCTTCTTACAGAGCCACTCCTTGGTTATCCTGGCTGTGTGCTTCGGGTCATTGTCATGTTGGAAGACCCAGCCTCGACCCATCTTCAATGCTCTAACTGAGGGAAGGAGGTTGTTCCCCAAAATCTCGCAATACATGGCCCTGGTCATCCTCTCCTTAATACAGTGCAGTCGCCCTGTCCCATGTGCAGAAAAACACCCCCAAAGCATGATGCTACCACCCCCATGCTTCACAGTAGGGATGGTGTTCTTGGGATGGTACTCATCATTCTTCTTCCTCCAAACACTTTTGGTCTCATCTGACCACATGACTTTCTCCCATGACTCCTCTGGATCATCCAAATGGTCATTGGCAAACTTAAGACGGGCCTTGACATGTGCTGGTTTAAGCAGGGGAACCTTCCGTGCCATGCATGATTTCAAACCATGACGTCTTAGTGTATTACCAACAGTAACCTTGGAAACGGTGGTCCCAGCTCTTTTCAGGTCATTGACCAGCTCCTCCCGTGTAGTTCTGGGCTGATTTCTCACCTTTCTTAGGATCATTGAGACCCCACGAGGTGAGATCTTGCATGGAGCCCCAGTCCGAGGGAGATTGACAGTCATGTTTAGCTTCTTCCATTTTCTAATGATTGCTCCAACAGTGGACCTTTTTTCACCAAGCTGCTTGGCAATTTCCCCGTAGCCCTTTCCAGCCTTGTGGAGGTGTACAATTTTGTCTCTAGTGTCTTTGGACAGCTCTTTGGTCTTGGCCATGTTAGTAGTTGGATTCTTACTGATTGTATGGGGTGGACAGGTGTCTTTATGCAGCTAACGACCTCAAACAGGTGCATCTAATTTAGGATAATAAATGGAGTGGAGGTGGACATTTTAAAGGCAGACTAACAGGTCTTTGAGGGTCAGAATTCTAGCTGATAGACAGGTGTTCAAATACTTATTTGCAGCTGTATCATACAAATAAATAGTTAAAAAAATCATACATTGTGATTTCTGGATTTTTTTTTTTTAGATTATGTCTCTCACAGTGGACATGCACCTACGATGACAATTTCAGACCCCTCCATGATTTCTAAGTGTGAGAACTTGCAAAATAGCAGGGTGTTCAAATACTTATTTTCCTCACTGTATGTGTGTGTGTGTGTGTGTATATATATATATATATATATATATATATATATATATATATATATACACACACACACACACACACACACACACACATTCAGGGAGTTTGACACCGTAGCCCCAGTTAGGTTACGTTTAGGCAATAGAAGAACTTTTATAAAGGTTAGGGAAAGCTCACTGCGATCTTGCTCGATACTGGTGTCATCAGTCTATTAGACACAAATGCATGGGGAAATGGAGTCCAGGTTGAAAAAAAAAAACTAAATTACCCTTTTTTTTTAAATGTTTCCTTTGTATTCAAGTGTTCCAGTGCGAGTGACAGTGAGCCAGCATGCACGATGCCAGGACCCTGACATCAGAGCAGCTAAATGGAATTCAGCCATCATTCATGTTATTATGTACACCTATGCTTTTCCTCCTGTGACAAGTCAAAATGTCTTCCGTGAAAAAGGCCTATTGCTGTCTTCCACCACCAGATGGCACCAAGGTAGAAAGTAAAAAAGTCAAACACAGCATACATTTAATGCTGTGTTAAGATTAAATGAGGAGACTGTTGTACCGGTTAGTTGTGCAGCTATTTGGTCATAAAGTATTAGGGTTAAGGGTTCGAATCCAGCTGATCACTAAAGTTATTACATTCTGAACAGTTCCTCCAATCCATACAAATTGTACTCAACATTGTAGACAGAATTCAACAAACTTCCTTATAATTCTAATGCAAACATCAGAGCGGGTATGTACAAAGCCAGGAGTAAATTATTTAAATGTGTCAAATGTATATAAACTTCTACAGTATAAAATAACTTTATTTCATATCCGTAAATTTCTGGTAGCCTAATTACTGAAGTCTGAGAAGGATTTCATTGTTAACAAAAGCATGTGGTTTTTGACTAGAATAACCTGTTGAAGTCTGACATATTTAATCTCTCTAGACATAATGTCCAGTGAAAGTTATTCCCCCTAAACTGCATGCTTCACTGGTGCAAAAAAAGCGGAAGAAGTAAAATGGTATGTGCCAGCAATAGTTTATGGTTAATATTTTTGTTTCGAAGATTTTAAATTCTATATTTCATCTAAGAAAATGTCTATAGTGAACACAAATGATTTGATTTGAAGTTGGCGGCAGAAAGCTAAAGCAAGATAGGCAGTCGCCAAGAGTGTCATAATGAACACCAAAATATTTGTACACTTCTTTTGGGTGATTCAACTTGCCAGATCATGGCATAATTATAAAAATAACAATTTTAAAAAGAAATTTACCAGGACTAATAGATGACGTTGACCATAGTAATTAAAAACAAGCAGTCTAGCAAAAAAAAGGAGCGCCAACAGCCTCTCTCTCTCTCTCTCTCTCTCTCTCTCTCTCTCTCTCTCTCTCTCTCTCTCCTCCCCAGCACACACTCAGACAGAAGCAGCAGCTTAGGCACATTTGCACATAGTACAATCCAACTCTAGACACTCATACATACACGAATACACACACACACACACACACACACTCACTCACACACTCACATATACAGTATCTTATAGGTGCAAACTTGCTTTCTCAACAACCAACTCTTTGTTAGGCATGAAAACGTGTGGGAATTTGTACATAAGATATATTCCGTGGGAAGGGCATTCCACTGCCTCAAACAGAAAGGGCCGGGGTGAAGGTGGCTCACCCGGACCTCGCTGTGGACTAGTACTCGCTGCGTTCTCTGTCCGTGTGCGGACTGTCCTCAGTGTGTCAGGGGTCTGTGTCGATGTCAGAAACCCACCCGACCTGTCTTAAACATGGACCCTGTCTCGTTTCCATGCTTTGTGGGTATGGATATTTCTTTGTCAACACTACGTAAAATTTCGTTTATTTTTAAAATACCGTTATTTTGCACTTAAAGCGTAACTCAAGCCAAAATGCAACCTAGGGTCTTTTTGTGAATGTACCCGAGTCAAACTTTCGTTTAAAAGCATATTTAGGACGGAAGCGCCACTTTTAAGATTTACTGTATTCTCGTTTTTCGGTCAAATGGACTTTTGAATGAGAGAGCTTGGGAGGGCACTACTATGATAGCATCAAAATCACTATTTTTAAAACACTAAGAAGGCTCGACATAACATGAAACTTTGCTCCAAGTATCACCAGGGACTCTACACATGAACTCGAGCATTGAGAACATTGGGCCTCATTCACCAATATCTTCTGTTGTTTTCTCTTAAATATGTTCTTAAGAAAGTCCCTAAGAAAAGTCTACGTCAGATTCATGACGTGTTCTTAAACAACAGAATTGTTCGCACCTGTGTTCTTAGGATCGATGAATCCCACGTTTCCGTAATTTAAAGCGCGTGCCAGTTGTTCCTAATTAGCATAAGAAAACGCCCCGCAAATTCCCATATAAGGACATGACACTTTGCAGATGACTTGTACATTGCAGTGGTGGAGGAAGTACTGAATCTCAGTACTTAAGTAAAAGTACAAATAACCAGAGACATATTTACTTTAGTAAAAGTAGAAGATGTCCACTATAACAAACAAGGACTGGCTTTTGAAGTTCCTATCCTAACCAGCATAAAACGGAAATATGTTGTTAGAATCGGAATGCGGTTGGTTTTATTCATGGATGTATTTTAAGACGGTTTTATTTTCTTTAACCATGCAAGTAAGCAAATAAAGTGTGTGAAGCAGCGAACATGGGAAGGCGATGTGAAGAGGTCCAGCCAAATAAATAAGATATGAGTAAACAACGCTGTGGAGAGAAATAGATGGCAACTATGATTTAAAAACGGGAATAATAAAAAACAAACCTTTTCATTTTCACTTTTACCGGAGGCTGTATTACCGAGGGTCAGCAGCGCTGCGCCCAGGCTCTGGAGCACCGGAGCTGGCTTGGAAGCCAACGAAGGATTGGCGGTGCCCCATATCTATGGTAACCAAACTTCACTGGTGAGACAAACGTGGGACGGTCAGGAAGACGTTTTGGCAGGGGAAAAAACTGATCAGAAAATGTAACGGAACGTTGTAGAAATGTAGTGGAGTAGAAAGTATAGATAATAGCTGCAAAATGTAACTGCACTTTTGACTTTTACTTAAAGGGATACTTCACCGATTTAGCATTTAGGTAGTATTTTTGAATGACCGTGCTTCCCTCCCTCATGTCCCCCTGAGACTAGAGATCTCTGTATTGTGGGTCTGGAAAAATGCCTCCGATGACGCAAAATGACGATTTTTGCATCATCGGAGGCATTTTTGCCCAGAGGGTATGGACTACAGCCAGTAGTAGGACCTACTTCCGCAGATCGGAGATCGCCTATTTTTGACAGGGAAAATGGCGGATAGCGTAAACAACAACAACTGCTAACGCGAGTTGCTCAAAACCTTTCTTTTTAGTAAACTCTGGGTACACAAACAATGTTCTCAATGTTCGAGTTCATGTGTAGAGCCCCTGGTGATACATGGAGAAAATATTCATGTTGTGTCGAGCCTTCTTAGTGTTTTAAACATAGCTATTTTGAGGCTATCATAGTAGTGCTCCTAGCACTCCCATTCAAAAGGCCATTTGACCGAAAAACAAGAATACGGTAAATCTTAAAAGTGGCGTTTCTGGCCTAAATATGCTTTTAAATGAAAATCTGACTCGGGTACATTCACAAAAAGACCCTAGGTTGCATTTTGGCGAGAGTTATGCTTTAAGTCTATTGACGAGACTGATTTTATTTGGAATATAATACATGCAATTGTCGCATTTTAAAACAACGTATCTATCTGCCTTTATGATGCCATTCTTTATTTAGCCTGCTTGTCAATTGTTTTTAAGCTGTATAAACACAGATACTATTTGATCAGAATTTCTCCCATTTGTCCAAGACATGGACATCTTCCACTGTAAAACCCCAGACTGATCTTTCCTCATTGCTGCCGTGACTTGTTGACTGTTGAGTAGAGAGGATCCTCTGAAGATGGCTGGTTGACAGTAGAGGAGGTTTGACTTTGGCTGTTTTTCACAGTCGAATATTCACAGGCAGAGGAGCTGGGTTTGGTGAGCAGTATCTCAGCACCAGCTTTGTCTGAGCGGTTTTTAAAATTGACGGTCGAGTAATGCAGCGAGGCAGAGGGGCTCGTGGGAAAGTTGGCAGTGGCATACATCGTGTTCATTGCATTTCCTGAGTCTGGGTTATGGGGCTGCTCCTGTATCTCCTCGTAGATATATTCCTTTCAGGGAAGAATGAAAAATACATTATGAACAGTTCATCCAATCCAAACAATAAGCACTGACCATACACACTGTACTAAAAAATGTAGACAGAATTTAATTACAACTGTTTAATTGTAGTGCAAATATGAGAGCAGGTACAGTTTGTACAAAGCCAGGAGTAAATGATTTTAAAAGCTGTCTCGGATAAAATTAAATAATAAATAAAACCTTTTGCTGTGTTGGTTGTCACCTATATATAAACTTTCACAGTTTAAAATAACTATTACAGATCTGTACATTTTAAGTTTCCTTGTGCATATCAAATAAAAACTTGTGTTAAATTTTCATTTATTATATTTCTTTGTTGTGAAAACAAGATCAATTTAGCAGACCTATATACAAAAATTTATTTAGTATTTTAAAGAATTCCCATGTCTTCTAACACATTTTCAGTTGTAGCCACTCAGTGAGTTTACAATATTTATTTCACATTGGAACAGTATAATACAATATGGGGTAGACAAGTATTGTTTTGTATATTATTATACAAATAATATAGGTATTCTGGGTTTTATTTATGCACTAACCTCTTTGTGCTGTGCTGCTGCTGCATTTCTTTTGTTTTTTGAATGTCCTGGCAGAAAGAAAAGGCAGAGAACAAAAAAATAAACCAGCAGAAGGCCATAAAGTGGATAGATTTCACCACTTTCCATCAGGTTGAGACACAGTTGCTACAGCCACCAAATGTACAACCAGCGCCTGATGCACTGTTCAGTTAAAAACTGACAAGAGTTGCACATGTTGATGGTTTAGTATTTTCCAGTTTGGTTTCATTGAGTAGGACACCTAACTACCACTGTGTATCCCCAGGAGTGGTATAGTCTAGTCTTGTATTTGTCTGCTTTGGCTTTTCTACACACCACATCCATACAGGATGGAGATATCGTCCATGTGGTTTTGTGTGTACCATATGTGCGTGTGTTTGGTGTTCCGCAAACCAGTAATAACTCTTACGTTTGTAGATAAGAATCAAAATGAGTACAAACAGCAGCAGCAGCACCACCACGGATACACAGACAGTCACAGTGATGATTTCCTCACCTGCAAGATAAAGCACACAACAAAGAACATATCCAGACACATGTCATTACTACAGCTGTCTCTGATTCTGATACATTGAATTTGATCTATATTAGTGCTGTCAAACGATTAAAATATTTAATCGCGATTAATCGCATTATTGTCATAGTTAACTTGCAATTAATCGCACATTTGTCTCTATTTTAAATGTCCCCCTAAATGTCTTTTTGTCCCATTATTTTTTCTCATTTTAATGCTCTTAACATGATACAATACTTTTAAAACGGTGCCTGAACCGATAGATAGATAGATAGATAGATAGATAGATAGATAGATCGATAGATAGATCGATAGAATGATATATATATATATAAAAAACGAGCACCTTGTTCAATTGTATTTGTCTGTTCTGTATGTTCAAAAATATAAAACAATAAAAAGAGCACAAAACGGCGAAAACAACCACGGGATGGGAAAAGGGTATTTTACAACAACTTTGAATGTACCACGAGGCTGGCGAGGCTGAGTCTGTGTTTTTCAGACAACGGCAGCTACAGTGTGGTGTTAGAATCCTCTACAGTGAAATACAGTCACACTGTACACCGTTTAGCTGTCAGCATTTTAACCGTGTTTACTCCAGCTGCTAGCTAACAGTAGGTTAACGTTAGCTGCTGCTAGCGTCCCGTGCGGCGATGTTTCAGTTCCCTGTAACGTCTGTTTTCGGAGCATCAGAGAGAAGCGCAGGCATTTAAGTGGCACTAAATAAGGCACAGAAATCAGTGTTGCTATTCGGTCCGGTAGATAACAGTCGTTAAGGCACCGGTGCCGTATTAGCACCGGGTCTCGGACCCCCCCCCCCAAAAAAATTAAAACGCCGATTTTCGCCGAAAAGCGACTAGTTTGCAGGTATGTACTACTCTTTGGCTGCCTCACAAGCCCAAACAAGTGTATCTGTCTGTTTTGTTTCCGGTCTAGCTAGATCCGGTGTGGTGTTGTAGTTTTTCTAACGTTACTAGTTGTTGCTAGGTTTGCTAGGCCAAAAAGAACGTTAATCTCGCGATAAAAAAATTGACGGTGTTAAAATGGGCTTGCGTTAACGCCGTTAATAACGCATTTAGCTGACAGCACTAATCTATATATATATATCGATTCAATGATCAACGATCCAATATAATCAATGCCAAGTGAAAATATAGATTTTTTTTTTTTTTATTAGATAGTGCAGATAGACAGGAATAAAGGGAAAGGGATGGGGATGACGCACAGCAAAGGGCATCTATAAGATGCGGTGCCTTTATTTTGAAATTCCCACTTTATATTTTTTATTAAAACAAAAAAGTTTACTTTTCATTAGGGCTGTTAAAAAAAATAACGCAGATTAATCCATTCCATATTGAACTTTGACCCGGAGCCGTTCTAGCCACCATTCGACTGTAAAATGAAGGAGGGAGATGAGAAAGCACTGCCTGGATCATTGTTTGGAACATTTACTTATAAAAATCTTCTTCCTGATTAGGGTTGGGTACCGAAATCCGGTGCTAATATGGCACCGGTGCCTTAACGACCGGTATCTACCGGACCGAATAGCAAACGCAAATTCGGCTCCTCATTTCGGCGCCACTTATATGTCTGTGCTGCTCTCTGATGGTCTGAAAACGGACGTCACAGGGAACAGAAACATCGCTGCACGTGACGCTAGTTAACATTATACTCGACAGCAGCTAACGTTAGCCTACCGCTAGCTAGTAGCTGGATTAAACCATGGATGTATTAAGAGGATTAAACAGGGAAAATGCTGACAGCTAACGCTAAATGGTGTAAAGTGTGACTGTATTTCACTGTAGAGGATTCAACACCAGGATGTAACAGTCTGCAGCTGCTGTTGTCAGAAAAAAGAACCAACAGATGGTGCGTTCAATGAAACTGGTAACCTACAGCTTCGTGGTGCATTTAAAGTTATTGTTAAATGCCCTTCTCCCATCTGGTGGTTGTTTTTGTCATTCAACAGCAATTTACTAGTGAAATAAGTTATTGTTATAGTTATTACATTATTATTATTATTAAATCATTTAATTGTGACCATGTGGCCTAGAAATAAACAAGCTGTTACTTAATGTCGCCAACTGTTGTTTAGTACCCTTTTTTCTTTTCTTTTTTAACTTTCTTAAAGAGAATTGGTTCAGGCATCGTTAAGGCACCAGGCAAAAATTATGTATGCGATTAATTTAGATTAATTAATCACAGAGTATGTAATTAATTCGATTAAATGTTTTAATCGATTGACAGCCCTACTTTTCATTTAAATTGCTGAAAGAGCTCTGTGATAAAATGGTCAAATCCTAATTGAGTTGCTTTTTGTGATCGCAGGCCCCTGAATTGCATCAAATCAAATTGTTACCATGGCAGACTTGGACTGGATAACGATACAATTGTTAATATCACAAAGAATTGATATAATATTGTATCGTAATAAAAGTTGTGAGTTACACCTCTAGTCATTTTATCCAGGAGTATCTGTGTTAATGTATCTAAGAGGAATTTTCAGAACTTAAATGATAAAAATGCTCATCTGCAGCAGACATTCCACCTCTTACCATGTCTCCCAGCAGGTGCAGGAGTTGTTGTAGTTGACTGGGTTGAAGAAACAGGAAATGTGGGTGGGGTTGGTCTTGGTGGTTTTTTTGCTGGTACTGAAAGCAAACAAAAGTGCTTTCAAGTTGTGCACGAAAGCATAGAGATTAACATCTCATCAAAAGAAAGAAAAATGGAAAGAAAAACTTTTAGACTGAACATACATTAATACAACCAGCAAGCACAAATGTGCGTGCCCAGTCTCTATTTCTAACTCTTTTTCTTCGTTACAGAGACAAAGGCACACACATAAATCTTATTGAACATTTTCGAATAAACTTTATGAGTGAAGTTGAGTGAACCTAACGTTATTGAATAAAGAGATTTTGACACGTCGTCACAGTAGTAAAAACCCAGGTGTAAATAATAAAATGAATGAGACTAGGGCTGGGCGATACGGAGCAAATCAGATATCACAATATTCTTGACCAAATACATTGATATTGCAAATATATTGTAGGGTTGCTTTCACTAAATATGTTTTACAATGAGATTTTTAGATAAATAATCAATGATGTGGTAAACAGTTTCAAGTGAAATTATAAAGAAAAAATAAATATTTGTTGCCCCAGCCATATACTGACTATGTTTACATGCACGCACAAAAATACTGTGATGTTAAATCAAATCTTTATTGCAATCTGCAATAAAGATATTCCCTCAAAATGTTTCACAACAGACGTTCTGAGACAATTGAGTTAGTATGTGCTTGTTATTATGAATTTAGACAAAAGAATTGTATGTCACCATATCTCGATATATGATTTAATCACGATATGATTCCATTGAAAGACGATAAATTATCATATTGTATTATTGCCCAGCCCTAAATGAGACTGAATTCCATTTAGCTGCTTCAGCTTCAGGGCCCTAATATTGTTCACATTGTGGTGACTTGCTGGGTCACTTTCAGCCATTGTTAATGCTATTACTTAGTGTTTTTCCTACTTGGCAAGTCAAACTATATCTGCTGTGTAAAAGGTTTAAATAGCCTTTTTTTTGTTTAAGAATATTTTTGGGGCATTTTCAACCTTTATTTTTGACAGGACAGATGAAGACTTGAAAGGGGAGAGAGAGGGGGAATGACATGCAGCAAAGGGCTACAGGTCGGAGTTGAACCCACGGCCGCTGCGTCGAGGAGTAAACCTCTACACATGGGCGCCTGCTCTACCAACTGAGCTACCTGGGCGCCCTTATATAGCCTTTTAATGGAATACTTTAACACTGTGGGGAATGTGTTTATTTGCTTTTCGGCAGAGAGGAGATTGATACCACTCTCACATCTCTCTGATACATTTGAAGCTACAGCCAGCAGCCGGTTAGCTTAGCTTAGCAAAACGACTGCAAACAGGGAAACAGCTAGCTTGGCTCTGTCCAACGTTTACAAAATCAGCCTAGCAGCACCTCTAAAGCTCACTGATTAACATGTTATAACATGTTTGGAAAAAAAACCTCTGTATTATTAAAATAAAAAATTTGATGGTTTTTGGAGGTTATGTCTTGGAATATTTCTTGGCCTGGAGTCTTCGCTGGTTGCCTGGCAACTGCTCTGAACAAAAAAATAGTCCAGCACATAGCCTCATATGAGCTTCAGTTAAACTTCAGTGTTTTTTTACAACCTACTGTACAGTGTGGGTGACAATTACAGTGACCGATAACACTTTCAAAAAGGAATAAATAGGAATGTCAGTATTTAGATAAAAAAAAATAATGTGAATTAACATAAAAGATAATGAAAAACTCGTTTTAAAATGAAGACACTACATCTGTGGGGATAAAATCAGTAGAAACTTGAAAGTGTATCAGTTGTTAAAGTTGTTGCTGATACAGTCTGTCACATCACTGCAGCACTCTCCTCTGAATGTGAAAGGGAAGAACAGGAAATGAACACAAGAACATAAATAGCAACAAGCTCAAGTATCCGTCAGCATCAGGATATCACAGCTCACTGCCATTTGAAAAAAAAGTCTTTCTCAAAGTGGCTGATCACAGAAAGCATATTACAGTGACTGTCCTCAGTAAATGATGCATGTCTGTAGAGGAAATGGAATCATTTACAGTTCTGGCAGCATGTTTATAAAAGGAACACACGCCCTGCAATGAAGAATAAATGTTGTGGCAGCAGCTAATGCAATTACTATTAGTTATTATTATTATTATTATTATTATTATTATTATTATTATTACTATTATATACATTTATCATCTGTGGTTATTGTGTAAAGAGTAAATGTTCAGTTTACAGCTGATATAAAGGATTTTAAATAAGTTGTGGACATAGATTATAGTAACATTAAGATCATAATCTTTGGTTACAAAGATTTGGTGTAAATCATTAAAGCTTTGGTTAAGTTTGACAAGTGTTTTTAACATGATACATTTTATGATTATAAAATGAGAACTTCTCCAAGTATAACAGTTGTTAGGACTGAGTAGACGCACATCACACCTTTTTATCTCACCCACCCTCACATAACTTAATAAACCACTTCCTTTTCTTGTTTTGCTCTTGTGTAACGCCTTTAATGGTTTAGAGATGTATTTGCTTCTTCAAATACAGTATGAAGGGGCTCATTACTTCTACTGTTAGTAGTCATTTTGGAAGAATTGTGTTGGCTGAAACTCAACAGATCAAAAACACACAGTTATTAAATAACTTCATAAAATTAAAATATAAGTCCAGCACTGATCAAGAATTGTTGTAGCTTTCTCTTCAAATAGATGAGTTACTCCCTCACAATCTGAACCAGGGTCAGATAACATCCACAAAATAAAATAACTTGACTCACCGACCGTCATCATGAGCCTGTGGAAGAATGGGTTGCTCTGTTTTGGGTCATTTCTTTCTGCTCCACACCAGTATGTCCCAGTGTCTTCTGTTGTTACGTTTCTCACTGTTATGGTGATATTTCTCTTCACGTTGTCATCCATCATAGAAAACTTTCCAACGTTGCTCTGTGCGGTGCTTACTATCTGTATACATATAGATGGATCTTCTCCTTTACAGATGATTTTTTTTATCGTAGTACCCTCTGGATATTTACACCAGTATGTGAGATTCTGTCCAACAGTTAGAGACTTAGTGGAGTTAGTAATAGTATCTGTAGGCAGACAGAAAGACAGCGTTGCCTATCAGTTACTGTATTTAACATCATATTTCAGAGACACCTTCATTATATGTGTGAGTAAATCAAACCTAAAAGTGTTGAATGTTTGTTTCTCACCTTTAACCTCCAGCTGTATTTTTCTGAGTGCAGCTCTGTTACTTCCATTATCTGTTTCCACTCCACACCAGTAGACACCAGCATGCTCTGAGGACACATTACTGATGGACATGTTGAAGCTACTGCTGGTCTCTGTGAGAGTGAAGGACCCGTTTGACTTCGGAGGAGATTTTGTTAATAAAATATCCTCACAGATTGAACCCTTCTCTTTGCAGAAAAACATGACTTCAGAGTTTCTTTTGTCACATGAGATGGTGGTGTTAGCTGTTCTGTACGCAGTTTGATGAAATGGTGTCTGACAGCCGCCATCTGTAAATAAACAAGAAAGGTAAAACGTGTGAAATCTTTCCATCATGTCTAGTACTATGTGCTTTGTGTCAAAATTATTTCCATTTTTTGTAACTTGGTTAGTAGATGATGACTTGATATAGAAGAGTATATCCATAGGCGTTGATTGGTGGGTACGCGTACCAGATTTTGTCATGAGTCATTTTGTACCCACCACTGTTTTGAAAACCTCGAGCTCAATTTAGTTTAAAAAAAAAAAAAAAAGTCCATAACACATAATTCTTGAGCGACAGATGCCAAAACATCCACAACAATCTCTATCCCCACAGGGCAGGCACAGACACAGCTGCTCTGCTGCTGCGCTGGCTGCACGCTTCTCTGTTCACTACACTGCCTGTCGGGACATTCTGCTTAACGTGAGAAAAAGCTTAATGTGGTTTAATGTACCTAAACAACAATCAATGATCACCAAATTTCTCACATTAGCGTTGTCTTCTTCATTGGCGCCTATGGCGAGGAAAAAGCTTGTACCTATAAACAATGATCAGTGATTACCAAATTTCTCTCTCATATTGCTCCTCATAACCACTGAAAAGTGGAAAAGTAGATGATTGGTCGTTGTTTAGGTACATTGCGCTGAAAATGTGTAGAAGAAAAATTTAAAAAATGTAAACATTGGAAAAAGCAAAAACAAACGGGCGTCAACAACGTTGAAAAAAATGTTTTTTTTTTTCAAGGTTGAAGGGAAGACAACACAAGGGTTAATGTCAGCTAACGTCCATAATAATAGGACTTTGGGTTAGATTTTTTTTTTTTTGACAGTTTTCAGTGGTTATGAGGAGCAATATGAGAGAGAAATTTGGTAATCATTGATCGTTGTTTACGTACATTAAACCACGTGTTTATTCATTAGTAAGCTACAGGACAGCGTCTTTCAAAACATGACCTGCGCGAAAGAGAAAAAAAAATGAATGCGTCATTGTACCCAGCACTTCTGGAAATGTACTTCCGAATGCATCTCTTTTTCAAACCAAACTGACGCCCATGAGTATATCTGAGTTTGCATCTATGATTCCTTAGTTATCTGAGGGTGTAGTTACTCTTTAACACAGTTACAAAGTGTTTTAACAAAGGACATGAGAGACAGTGATGAAAAGAGGCAGCATTTCTTACCAACTATCAAGTCCACTTCATCATTGCCAGATTTCTGTTCAAATATAAATTTACACTTGTAACCCTCAAAGTCCCCACGTTGAAGTTGTTTGATGACCACTCTGAGCTTTTTATTTTCTCTATCATAGTAAACAGAAAATCTGCCCTTGGTCTGCCACACATTGTTTTCAGTACTTTGTATGATTGTTTGCTTGTCCTTAACTACATCAACTCTTTGATATTGATGACTTGTTTTATGCTGGCAGGTGAATTCCACCCATCCGTCTGTGCA
>NC_050178.1:18496650-18609150 GCF_008315115.2 Sander lucioperca | reverse complement strand
TCCGTGGGAAGGGCATTCCACTGCCTCAAACAGAAAGGGCCGGGGTGAAGGTGGCTCACCCGGACCTCGCTGTGGACTAGTACTAGTACGATGTCAGAAACCCACCCGACCTGTCTTAAACAGGGACCCTGTCTCGTTTCCATGCTTTGTGGGTATGGATATTTCTTTGTCAACACTACATAAAATTTCGTTTATTTTTAAAATAGCATTATTTTGCACTTAAAGCGTAACTCAAGCCAAAATGCAACCTAGGGTCTTTTTGTGAATGTACCCGAGTCAAACTTTCGTTTAAAAGCATATTTAGGACGGAAGCGCCACTTTTAAGATTTACCGTATTCTCGTTTTTCGGTCAAATGGCGTTTTGAATGGGAGTGCTAGGGGCACTTTTATGATAACATCAAAATCACTATTTTTAAAACACTAAGAAGGCTCGACACAACATGAAACTTTGCTCCGAGTATCACCAGGGGCTCTACACATGAACTCGAGCATTGAGAACATTGGGCTTCATTCACCAATATCTTCTGTTGTTTTCTCTTAAATATGTTCTTAAGAAAGTCCCTAAGAAAAGTCTACGTTGGATTCATGACGTGTTCTTAAACAACAGAATTGTTCGCACCTGTGTTCTTAGGATTGATGAATCCTACGTCTTCGTAATTGAAAGCGCGTGCCAGTTGTTCCTAATTAGCATAAGAAAATGCCCCGCAAATTCCCATATAAGGACATGACACTTTGCAGATGACTTGTACATTGCAGTGGTGGAGGAAGTACTGAATCTCAGTACTTAAGTAAAAGTACAAATAACCAGAGACATATTTACTTTAGTAAAAGTAGAAGATGTCCACTATAACAAACAAGGACTGGCTTTTGAAGTTCCTATCCTAACCAGCATAAAACGGAAATATGTTGTTAGAATCGGAATGCGGTTGGTTTTATTCATGGATGTATTTTAAGATGGTTTTATTTTCTTTAACCATGCAAGTAAGCAAATAAAGTGTGTGAAGCAGCGAACATGGGAAGGCGATGTGAAGAGGTCCAGCCAAATAAATAAGATATGAGTAAACAACGCTGTGGAGAGAAATAGATGGCAACTATGATTTAAAAACGGGAATAATAAAAAAACAAACATTTTCATTTTCACTTTTACCGGAGGCTGTATTACCGAGGGTCAGCAGCGCTGCGCCCGGGCTCTGGAGCACCGGAGCTGGCTTGGAAGACGATGAAGGATCGGCGGTGCCACATATCTATGGTAACCAAACTTCACTGGTGAGACAAACGTGGGACGGTCAGGAAGACGTTTTGGCAGGGGAAAAAACTGATCAGAAAATGTAACGGAATGTTGTAGAAATGTAGTGGAGTAGAAAGTATAGATAATTGCTGCAAAATGTAACTGCACTTTTGACTTTTACTTAAAGGGATACTTCACCGATTTAGCATTGAGCTTTGTATCAGTAGAAACCCGGTAGTATTTTTGAATGACCGTGCTTCCCTCCCTCATGTCCCCCTGAGACGAGAGATCTCTGTATTGTGGGTCTGGAAAAATGCCTCTGATGACGCAAAATGACGATTTTTGCATCATCGGAGGCATTTTTGCCCAGAGGGTATGGACTACAGCCAGTAGTAGGACCTACTTCTGCCGATTGGAGATCGCCTATTTTTGACAGGGAAAATGGCGGATAGCGTAAACAACAACTGCTAACGTGAGTTGCTCAAAACCTTTCTTTTTAGTAAACTCTGGGTACACAAACAATGTTCTCAATGTTCGAGTTCATGTGTAGACCCCCTGGTGATACATGGAGCAAATATTCATGTTGTGTCGAGCCTTCTAATGGCGTTTTTCTATTACATGGTACCTGCTCGACTCGCCTCGACTCTACTCGCCTCGACTCGACACACCGTGCGTCCATTTTCCATTGCAGATTTTAGTACCGCCTCAGTGTGGCTGGTCGTCTGCCGGCTCGACACACACACCAGCGCACAAGTATAACATCAGGCCACTTGAGCTTGTTTTACAGTTCTGTGGAGGCTCCACGCAAAGCTTTCGCCGTAGCCTATGTAAAAGTGGCCTGATGTTTATACTTGTGCGCTGGTGTGTGTGCGTTGAGCCGGCCATGTGTGTGTGTAGTTAGGCTACGGTGAAAGCTCTGCCGGAGCCTCCGCAGAAAAACAAGCGGCGCCGCAGTAGACTGCCGTGACCTAACGCGACACACACACACACACAGAACGTCGAAGGTGTGTGTGTTGCCAGAAGACACATTTTGTTTCAAATGAAGTTGGAGGCAGCAAGAAAAAACAGCTGGCTAAACTGTTTAAAAATAGCGGGTTTGTTCAGGACACCCCCGTCTGTCGCTTTCACGTCACCTTTTCGGCTCGCCTCAGCTCGCTTGGAACTTCGACTGAGGAGGTACTAAAAAAAGTACCTGTTAGCAGGTACCAGGTACTTTTTTTCGTAATGGAAAACCAAAAAAGGCGAGTAGAGTCGAGGCGAGCAGGTACCATGTAATGGAAAAGCGCCATTAGTGTTTTAAACATAGCTATTTTGAGGCTATCATAGTAGTGCCCCTAGCACTCCCATTCAAAAGGCCATTTGACCGAAAAACAAGAATACGGTAAATCTTAAAAGTGGCGTTTCTGGCCTAAATATGCTTTTAAATGAAAATCTGACTCGGGTACATTCACAAAAAGACCCTAGGTTGCATTTTGGCGAGAGTTATGCTTTAAGTCTATTGACGAGACTGATTTTATTTGGAATATAATACATGCAATTGTCGCATTTTAAAACAACGTATATATCTGCCTTTATGATGCCATTCTTTATTTAGCCTGCTTGTCAATTGTTTTTAAGGTGTATAAACAGATACTATTTGATCAGAATTTCTCCCATTTGTCCAAGACATGGACATCTTCCACTGTAAAACCCCAGACTGATCTTTCCTCATTGCTGCCGTGACTTGTTGACTGTTGAGTAGAGAGGATCCTCTGAAGATGGCTGGTTGACAGTAGAGGAGGTTTGACTTTGGCTGTTTTTCACAGTCGAATATTCACAGGCAGAGGAGCTGGGTTTGGTGAGCAGTATCTCAGCACCAGCTTTGTCTGAGTGGTTTTTAAAGTTGACGGTCGAGTAATGCAGCGAGGCAGAGGGGCTCGTGGGAAAGTTGGCAGTGGCATACATCGTGTTCATTGCATTTCCTGAGTCTGGGTTATGGGGCTGCTCCTGTATCTCCTCGTAGATATATTCCTTTCAGGGAAGAATGAAAAATACATTATGAACAGTTCATCCAATCCAAACAATAAGCACTGACCATACACACTGTACTAAAAAATGTAGACAGAATTTAATTACAACTGTTTAATTGTAGTGCAAATATGAGAGCAGGTACAGTATGTACAAAGCCAGGAGTAAATGATTTAAAAGCTGTCTCGGATAAAATAATAAATAAAACCTTTTGCTGTGTTGGTTGTCACCTATATATAAACTTTCACAGTTTAAAATAACTATTACAGATCTGTACATTTTAAGTTTCCTTGTGCATATCAAATAAAAACTTAATGTGTTAAATTTTCATTTATTATATTTCTTTGTTGTGAAAACAAGATCAATTTAGCAGACCTATATAAAAAAAATTATTTAGTATTTTAAAGAATTCCCATGTCTTCTAACACATTTTCAGTTGTAGCCACTCAGTGAGTTTACAATATTTATTTCACATTGGAACAGTATAATACAATATGGGGTAGACAAGTATTGTTTTCTATATTATTATACAAATAATATAGGTATTCTGGGTTTTATTTATGCACCAACCTCTTTGTGCTGTGCTGCTGCTGCATTTCTTTTGTTTTTTGAATGTCCTGGCAGAAAGAAAAGGCAGAGAACAAAAAAATAAACCAGCAGAAGGCCATAAAGTGGATAGATTTCACCACTTTCCATCAGGTTGAGACACAGTTGCTACAGCCACCAAATGTACAACCAGCGCCTGATGCACTGTTCAGTTAAAAACTGACAAGAGTTGCACATGTTGATGGTTTAGTATTTTCCAGTTTGGTTTCATTGAGTAGGACACCTAACTACCACTGTGTATCCCCAGGAGTGGTATAGTCTAGTCTTGTATTTGTCTGCTTTGGCTTTTCTACACACCACATCCATACAGGATGGAGATATCGTCCATGTGGTTTTGTGTGTACCATATGTGCGTGTGTTTGGTGTTCCGCAAACCAGTAATAACTCTTACGTTTGTAGATAAGAATCAAAATGAGCACAAACAGCAGCAGCAGCACCACCACGGATACACAGACAGTCACAGTGATGATTTCCTCACCTGCAAGATAAAGCACACAACAAAGAACATATCCAGACACATGTCATTACTACAGCTGTCTCTGATTCTGATACATTGAATTGGATCTATATTAGTGCTGTCAAACGATTAAAATATTTAATCGCGATTAATCGCATTATTGTCATAGTTAACTCGCAATTAATCGCACATTTGTCTCTATTTTAAATGTCCCCCTAAATGTCTTTTTGTCCCATTATTTTTTTCTCATTTTAATGCTCTTAACATGATACAATACTTTTAAAACGGTGCCTGAACCGAAAGATAGATAGATAGATATATATATATATATATATATATATATATAGATAGATAGATAGATAGATAGATAGATATCTATATATATATTTAAAAAACGAGCACCTTGTTCAATTGTATTTGTCTGTTCTTTATGTTCAAAAATATAAAACAATAAAAAGAGCACAAAACGGCGAAAACAACCACGGGATGGGAAAAGGGTATTTTACAACAACTTTGAATGTACCACGAGGCTGGCGAGGCTGAGTCTGTGTTTTTCAGACAACGGCAGCTACAGTGTGGTGTTAGAATCCTCTACAGTGAAATACAGTCACACTGTACACCGTTTAGCTGTCAGCATTTTAACCGTGTTTACTCCAGCTGCTAGCTAACAGTAGGTTAACGTTAGCTGCTGCTAGCGTCCCATGCGTCGATGTTTCAGTTCCCTGTAACGTCTGTTTTCGGAGTGTGGTGTCTTAAATAGTAATGCTGTGATGCTGTATGAAGAGGAATCTGCCGACACTGTTCTTGATTATAAAAAGGTTTATTACAAGCAAAGATTCAGCATCAATTTTACAAACTCCTGCAGGAAGCTTGGAGAACGACCAACTCAAATTCTTCCAAAAGTCGTTCTGCCTTTCCTTTGTGTGAGCAACGTATATATCTTATGCATTGTATGACCTAACGTGGGAGGGTGTATGTGTTAGTATATGAACTGGCCAATCGTAGCCTGTTATCTGGCACAACTCCAAAAAAGGTCCCTTCTGTCTTGGGGGAAACTCTGCTCATGTTAACAGTTTCCAGATGTTCTCAGTAAGTGTAAAGCAAAGTTCATTGGACTCCCTTATAACAAACATTTAAGCAAAGTTTATAGAAAGTTATTGAATAGTCATATACTACATATTTCCCCCCTTCGAGACTTAATAAAGTCTCGAAAAACAAGAAGAGTAGGAATAACATTTCTCATTATAACATGTTCCTTATAATATAACTTTCGGAGTGTAAACAAATTCATAGAATGTAACAAAATGAAATCGTTGGAGTGTGAGAGCGAAAAACCCATCTGGCAGCTTCCTTTCCAAATAGCCATCAATCAATCAAGATAGGAAAACTCTCTCACGGTCCCTCTGCCTAGGCGACCACCTTAGTACTCCAGATCAATTAGAAAATAGATCTTTATCAATTTATGTAGAATTATGGTTTAAGCAAATACATGTAAAAACCTCAGAAAATGAAATAAAATCAAAACAATGTCCAAATTCAGGCAGGTCGACCCTTCGGATCTGAAAAAGGACTTCTATTTCCTAGACTCCATTTCCCTAAGCGTCAACAAAAAAGAAAAACATCTGAGATCTCCATATATTCCCTCCATGACAGAAAACATCATTCTTCAAACAATTGATGCAAGAATATTATACAAAGTATGTATTACTCTGCAAACATGTATATATATATCAGACAAACACAGGAATGTAGTCCACTACATTGCAGCTTCTCAGCAATGTTGATGTGGTGAAATCTGAACAGATCCACACCATCCTGGTTCAGAAGTCTCCTAGGTCCTTCATATTGTCCATATTTGTATCTGTATCTCCCTCTGCACATTACCCCATATGCTCTGGAAGAAAAGAAAACACTGACCAGTATCGTTTGCAAAACAACACATGAAAATTAAAAACATCAAATAAGAATAAAAATTAATAATATCAAAAATAATATAATAATATCAAAAATAATATATGATAATATGAATCACATTCCATTTCCATTTCCCCCCTTTGATTAATAACAAAATCCAAAGAAACGTGAAAAAAAAAACATACAGTAAAAAACTAAAAAATTAAACCAAACCCTCATTTTAAACAAAATGTCAAATTCCCTCTTTGCCGACCATTGATAGTCAGCAACAAAAGTTATGATTTCTAAAAAAAAAATAACTCTTATCCTGATGCAGCAATCACACCTTCAACAAATTAAATCAAACAAATCATAAACATCCCTTTTTAACACGTCTTGGTGTAGTCAAGTGGGGATTAGAGAAGACCAAATTTATTTTAAGAGCCAATCATTTTATAGCATGTAATTACTCACTTTTTACAAAGTACCACACAAAAGTCTCTCTTCACTGTTTGGTTACCAGATAGTGGGTGTAATAAATCTCCTCATGTCCAACTCTGTCAACCTCATCTATGTGACATTCCTGTTTAAATTAGACACAAGACAAACCAAGTCTGCTTGCTAATGTAATATGCAGAATAATCGTTCCATTCCATTAAATTGTAATCACTATCAAAATTCAATAAACTACAGAGCTTCACTCTGGAGTTTTTGTAAGTTATTTTATTTGTTTTTTACCCTTTAACATTTACAACCTTAAGTAACACCACTGCAACTTATGCAGAATAGTGAAATTCAAATCAGATTTCTAAACCTCTGTATCAATAACAAAAGATGCTGATCCATCATTGGGCTATAATAACTGATTTCCATTCGCAGATCTTAGAGAGAAATCATGAACAGATGACTGGTACACTATAAACAACAAATTAACCAATACAAACAACTTTTAATTTGACTAAAATATATCTCTGATTGGGAGTTGTCTTATCTTTTCTCACATTATCACTGCTAATGTTTTTATGCATTCTCTATGCATCCCTATTTTACTTATAGTTACACAATTGTTCTAGCTTACTTTTAACTAAATTCTGAGAACAGCACTCTCAATCTGCTGTTTGTAACAACTTTACATCAATCCAATTCAAATTCATACATGAGATTACTTCCCAATAAATTATCTTGGCAACAATCAAATAATAGAAACATCTTCAAAAGTTGTAAACTAAATGCACAAAAATAAAACAGTGAAATGTTCTTTTAACATTTCCTGACACAGCAACCAAAGTAGCATATTTGTCACTAGTCTTGTTAGACGCTGTCACAGGAAAATCATTACAAATTTAACAAAATAGATTTCACCAGATACTGACAAAATGGAAGGTTTTCATACCAAGTTGCTTAATTTAGATGTCTTAACCATTCATATAGGTGTGTTCACATAGGAGTAACTCTATTTTAAAAGCAAAAATAATTACTTCTTTAGAGTAATTGTATTTTCAAATTGTGTGTTTGTCGGTGCATTACCTCCTTTTTATGTGTTGGTGCGTCGATGCGTCGATGCGTCAGTGTGTCGATGCGTCAGTGTGTCGATGCGTCGATGCGTCAGTGTGTCGATGCGTCAGTGTGTCGATGCGTCGATGCGTCAGAGCAAATCCAATCTCTCTCACTCCTCCCTCTTTCTCTGGTCAGTCTGCTGATGTCAACGCTCATCTGTGCAGATCTGTACCAACTTGTGACTGTCCTTGTCCTCAATTGTTGGATCTCTTTCTGGTCCTGATGACACCAGCTGATACCCCTTTCAGATCTTCTGGGCATCTCTAGAATCTTGGTTCCAGACTCCTGTATGGGTTCACCAGTCCTCCATATGGCCTTGACTGGCCTCTGTATCCTCCTCTGTAATTTCCTCTGGAGTTTCTTCCTGGTCTATTACACTCACGGGCAAAGTGTCCATCCTGTCCACAATTGAAACACGCTTGTGGTGATTGCATAGAGTATGAATCAAATCTTCTTCCTCTTCCTCTGCCTAAGCTTCCTCGTCCTCTTGCTCTTCCTCTCCAGTTCTGTATCTGTCCAAAAACTGGCTGTGGATATAAAACAACTGGAACCACTAGTGGTGGTTGGGGCAATTGCGGTTGGACGTGGCTCGGCTGAAGTTGTGGCGGTGACTGTTGATTTGGTGGGCATTGATTTTGCACAATCAAAGCCTGCTTCTTCTTCTTCCTCTTATTCTCCACCAGTTGTATTTGATTGAGTGTTCTGGGAGTTTCTTGGTCTTGTTCTTTCTGCTCATTTCTATATAGCTTCACTTGATGGGCTATTTGATCTGTGTAAGCACCTTTTGCCATGCTTCCAAGTCCAATCACCTCTGCTAGTTTACTCCTTACTGGTAGGGGCAGCCCCTCCTGCAGTTTGGTTCGCAAAATTGACTGTTCCAGTTGGCTCACATCTGGATCATTTCCTGTAATATTTCTCCACACTTGATAAGCTCTTGACACATAAGCTTTCGGATTTTCTTCTTGTCCCAATGGTTCAATCAGGACGTTATCTGGATGCACATTTGTTGGGTACTCATCTCTCAGCGCTCTCCACAGACGACCTCTACTTGCAGCAAACAACTCAGGATCATATACAGAAGTCCCCACATATCGCTTAAGTCCTGCTCTCTGGAAGATCTCTCCCATAGCTGGAATTCCAACAAGATTAGCCAAAAGTCTCTTGATATCTCCTATGGCAAACTGTGTTCCCGTCGTAATTTCTTCCAACTTTGCAATCCAAGGATGTGCTCCCTCTTGGAGAGTAGGCAATTTATCAAGAATATCTGACATATCAGTATTCTGCAAGGGCTTATACTCCAAATCTTGAATAATCACTGGAAGCCTCTTTTTCCTTGTGCCCCTTTGTCTCGGGTGCAATGTATACTTCTTCTCCACTTTCTGGGATCCTTTTTTCAGCAATTTGTCCCTCTGTATCTTCAGCTTCTCCAAGTTTGACATGCATCGCTCCATGTCGCTTTCAATCTCTCCTATGCTAGACGCTGCAGGATGAAATCCTGTAGCTCCTCTACTCTCCAAATCTTCATTGCTGTCTCCATCTTCACTTTCATAACACTCTTCTGAATCACTCTGATCATCATCATCCTCATCATCCTTTTTCTTGCTAAACCTCAGTCTGCCCTTAGTTTCCAGATGTTTCATTTTCTTCTTACTTTTGGAGCTTGGATTCATCTTTATGGTTGTTTCAGCTTCTCAATTACTAGTTCATCTGTGAATGTTTCACCAAAGTACTTTGTAGGCATGTGTGACGTTACTTCTTTAATGTCAGTCTCTGGTCATGCCCTGACAGCCATCTGGGTGTCCAATTCAGTCACTTAACCATGGACAGTTGTAAATCTGTCGCCCCTCCTTCTCTGCTGCTCCTGCTCCAGATGCAGTTTCTGGTGCAAGTGGTGGGGGATGGGACCAAAGTTGACTACCAAATCAGCTTGTAGAGGAGTGAGACAGGTCTGCTCTGACATCCATCGAGGCACACTGAATAAACACAAAACAACACCTCCGAGAAGCATTACTTGTACTTTTAATCATACTCATTTTAGTTTTCTTGCTTCTAACCTATGACCTCATTGATTCAAAATGTTGCTACAAAAATATTACCTAAGTAAGGAAAGTATCATAAAATATGTACTTCAAGTACTGAAAGTAACAATGTAGAAAATTCCTCACATTTCTGAAACTAGAAATGATCCCAACAGTACTGTCAACTAACTAAGTATTTAAACAGCTAATCATTTCAACTGGACTTATAGACCTATATATTTGTTGAACAGTCTAACAACAATAAAACATCATATTTATAAACATTTGTTTGTTCTACACAAATCCTAATTAATTTTTTATGATATGTCAGATTACAATAAAATCCAAAAGCAATTAGTCTTGAAAATTACCACTAATCATTCCTGAAAATTACATAATTTATCTCTTTTCCCTAAGTTTTTGGTGCTTGTGGTATAGCAGTTTTACTATTTTCATCTAAACGTCTTCCCGTAGATTGTAACCCCATTGCTACAGTTGTCTCTGTAACAACAATATTAGTATGAACTCCAGTATCCTAATTCAAAAGTACATTTATCTCTTTCTTTGTCTTTCTATCACTTTCACAACACTCTCTTTCTGTCTTTTAACCAGCTTAGTACCTTATTGTACCCTTAACTTTCTCTTAAAGTCATGCCTTTTTTCCATTATCCCATAAAACTTTCTTTTCCCTTTCTACAGCATACACTTAACATCGTCTCTCAGCTTTCCTGACCATCTTTTGTAACAATAGTTACCCATTATTAACTCAGTCTGTTGTTTCATTAGGATTGAATTGACTCGCTGTTTCTTCACAGGAATCAGATTCATTCATTCTGTTTTCCACCTTCACAAATGTCACTCATTTCCTTGGTACAATGACATAACCACAGGTAACAGCGGAGAACTTTAGCAAAATCAAAGACCTTATAGTATTATCAAATTTTTGAATTGTTTTATTCAAAGTAAAATCATTTTAGATGCCTCGCCACTCAAAACAAGTGGTCCAACATTTTAAAATGGCAGCGGTGACAATCCTGAAGCCCATCAATCAGTCCTCTCATCTCTTACTTTCAATAGAGGTATAGAGGCTGGACTTTTCTTAATCCAGGGTGATCAATCACTGATTTGAGTTCCAGCAAATCACCTATGCCAGCTATTAATCTCTCTTTTTTTTTTTCCTTTTTCTTTCAGGCCTGAGCCTTATTTATCCTACTTTTTTCCTCAAATCTTTCTCCCAATCTTTCTTTTCATGCTACAGAAGCAAGTATAATTAAGGCTTCCTAATTAGAAGGATATTTCAAATTCTAATGCCATTTCTCAAGGTGTTTATGACATTTTCTCTCTTTTTTTTATCAACATAACTCTCATTTATAAATTTAATGGATCTTAATCGCATAGTTTCATAGTCAAGCAATAGCCACTTTAATGTTTTACTAAGCTACATTTAACCCCCCTTTTCCTTTAGCTGCTTCGTCTCTGTCCTTTAGTGCAGTAAGGAGTGGCCTAAACTTTCTGTGAAAACTTGAATTCCTAGCATTCTTGGGCATGCGCAGATCAGTCAACAGTGTGATTTCACAGTGAGAGGAACTCCACTGGAGTTAAGGAACCTAGGCTCACACCCAACCAAAAAAATAACTAAGAAATCACTCAGCTTACTTTAACATAGAATTTCTTAATCTTAGTAGTTTCAAAGCAGCAGATAATGCAAATAGCAATATGCTATCATAAAGCAGTTTAAACGATCTCAAAGAAATCAGAGAAAACTTAATGATTCTTACAAATTCTCTCAACAGACAGACCTATTGTCTCTCCATTTTTCCTTCAACAGACCACATTAAAACAACAATGACACAGGACAAAACAAACCAACACAAAACATAAAACACAAATACTAGTTTGAAGCTTCTTATTTATACTATAGGTTAGCCTAATCTATTTTCACATCCTCCAAAAGGGCTCATAAGTTTTTATATGTTTTTGAAAACGTTCTCCTTCGAAGAAGACTCATAAGATTATTAAACAAAGTCCTCCCTAAGAAGGCTCATACATTTTAACACTTTAGAAAACGTTCTCTTGAAAAAGAGACTCATATTTTAGCCATAATGAACAGAATATTTCATATATATCTAATATAGGATATCCTTATCACGCATGAACAGCCTATCACACACAGCAGAAACACCACTGTTCACACTCACACCGCTGTTCACACACACTCTCTCTCATACACACAGAAGTCGACATTTTTCATGCATGTAATTCCTAAAAAGAGTTTGCTTTCCGCCGTTTTATTTTTTTTTGTCTGTTATTTTGCTACCTTAGATATAGACGTCCAATAGCAAGCCTGCCCCGAACAGTATTCGTCAACAATGCATCGTGGTAAACTTACCATTGAACTGTTAGTCTACACCTCAGTTCTCCGAACTGGCTCAAACTTTTCATCTAATAAAAGTTTAAGTCTACGGCCCATCCTGTGATCGCCTTTTTTCAAAGGGCTTTTTATGTCAGATTAACGGCGTTATCTTTTATTTTTCTTGTTTCTGTTCTTTTCTGTATTCTTTTATTTTCTCTTATTTCCTTTTTCTTCTCCTTATCACTTCTTGTTTTTATTTTCTCTTGTTTCCCTTTTCTTTCTTTATGTTGTGTAAGCCAAATTGCCCTGGCCAGGGTTAAACTGTTTTCTTTTTTCCAATTTGCCTATTCCTTAAAATCTTTTCACATTATCTATGTGAATATTCCTTAATCCCTTACTTTTTCTCCCTTTTCTCTATTTCTTCACTTAAATTTCCTTTTCCTCTGTTTCTCTAACTTTTTTAAGCCTTTGCTTCATTTGTCTCATATTCCTTTTCCTCTGTTTGTCTAGCTTCCTTAAAGCATTTGCTTTGTTTTCTTCTTATTTCTCATATGTTAACTCACACTTCCCCTGTCTGCGTTAATTTTAACACAAATAATTTAAAACGGAACCCCATCACACAGCAATCACTGCACAAAATACACACAGATTCGACACGGTGCAGTCCCTCATCGCACACACAGAGCCACACATGAACTGACCAGCGCCCAAATAGTGAGAAAGCTCACCTCATAGTCGACCAATGAAGCGGGAGTCAGTCCCTGGGTGCCCATGATGAAACGATGACCTGGGAGATGCAACCGATCCCATCCTCGTCGCCAAAATTGTGGTGTCTTAAATAGTAATGCTGTGATGCTGTATGAAGAGGAATCCGCCGACACTGTTCTTGATTATAAAAAGGTTTATTACAAGCAAAGATTCAGCATCAATTTTACAAACTCCTGCAGGAAGCTTGGAGAACGACCAACTCAAATTCTTCCAAAAGTCGTTCTGCCTTTCCTTTGTGTGAGCAACGTATATATCTTATGCATTGTATGACCTAACGTGGGAGGGTGTATGTGTTAGTATATGAACTGGCCAATCGTAGCCTGTTATCTGGCACAACTCAAAAAAAGGTCCCTTCTGTCTTGGGGGAAACTCTGCTCATGTTAACAGTTTCCAGATGTTCTCAGTAAGTGTAAAGCAAAGTTCATTGGACTCCCTTATAACAAACATTTAAGCAAAGTTTATAGAAAGTTATTGAATAGTCATATACTACAGGAGCATCAGAGAGAAGCGCAGGCATTAAAGTGGCACCTAAATAAGACACAGAAATCCGTGTTGCTATTCGGTCCGGTAGATAACGGTCGTTAAGGCACCGGTGCCGTATTAGCACCGGGTCTCGGCCCCCCCCCCCCCCCCCCCAAAAAATAAAAACTCTTTGGATCTACACGATGACATTTTCCCATTCAAAACGGCGATTTTCGCCGAAAAGCGACTAGTTTGCAGGTATGTGCTACTCTTTGGCCGGCTCGCAAGCCCAAACAAGTGTGTCTGTTGTTTTGTTTCCGGTCTAGTTAGATCCGGTGTGGTGTTGTAGTTTTTCTAACGTTACTAGTTGTTGCTAGGTTTGCTAGGCCAAAAAGAACGTTAATCTTGCGATAAAAAAATTGACTGTGTTAAAATGGGTTTGCGTTAACGCCGTTAATAACGCATTTAACTGACAGCACTAATCTATATATATCGATTCAATGATCAACGATCCAATATAATCAATACCAAGTGAAAATATTGATTATTTTTTTTTAATTAGATAGTGCAGATAGACAGGAATAAAGGGAAAGGGATGGGGATGACGCACAGCAAAGGGCATCTATAAGATGCGGCGCCTTTATTTAGAAATTCCCACTTTATATTTTTTATTTTTTATTAAAACAAAAAAGTTTACTTTTCATTAGGGCTGTCATAATAACCTGTTAAAAAAAATAACGCAGATTAATCCATTCCATATTGAACTTTGACCCGGAGCCGTTCTAGCCACCATTCGACTGTAAAATGAAGGAGGGAGATGAGAAAGTGCTGCCTGGATCATTGTTTGGAACATTTACTTATAAAAATCTTCTTCCTGATTAGGGTTGGGTACTGAAATCCGGTGCTAATATGGCACCGGTGCCTTAACGACCGGTATCTAACGGACCGAATAGCAACGCAAATTTGGCTCCTCATTTCGGCGCCACTTATATGTCTGCGTTGCTCTCTGATGGTCTGAAAACGGTCGTTACAGGGAACAGAAACATCGCTGCACGTGACGCTAGTTAACACTATACTCGACAGCAGCTAACGTTAGCCTACCGCTAGCTAGTAGCTGGATTAAACCATGGATGTATTAAGAGGATTAAACACGGAAAATGCTGACAGCTAACGCTAAACGGTGTAAAGCGTGACTGTATTTCACTGTAGAGGATTCCAGCACCAGGATGTAACAGTCTGCAGCTGCTGTTGTCAGAAAAACAACTAACACAGTTCAATGAAACTGGTAACCTACAGCTTCGTGGTGCATTTAAAGTTATTGTTAAATGCCCTTCTCCCATCTGGTGGTTGTTTTTGTCGTTCAACAGCAATTTACTAGTGAAATAAGTTATTGTTATTGTCATCATCATATATCATTTAATTGTGACCATGTGGCCTAGAAATAAACAAGCCATTACTTAATGTCGCCAACTGTTGTTTAGTACCCTTTTTTTTTCTTTCTTTTTTTTTTAACTTTCTTAAAGAGAATCGGTTCAGGCATTGTTAAGGCACCGGGCAAAAATTATGTATGCGATTAATTTAGATTAATTAATCACAGAGTATGTAATTAATTCGACTAAATGTTTTAATCGATTGACAGCCCTACTTTTCATTTAAATTACTGAAAGAGCTCTGTGATAAAATGGTCAAATCCTAATTGAGTTGCTTTTTGTGATCGCAGGCCCCTGAATTGCATCAAATCAAATTGTTACCATGGCAGACTTGGACTGGATAACGATACAATTGTTAATATCATAAATAATTGATATAATATTGTATCGTAATAAAAGTTGTGAGTTACACCTCTAGTCATTTTATCCAGGAGTATCTGTGTTAATGTATCTAAGAGGAATTTTCAGAACTTAAATGATAAAAATGCTCATCTGCAGCAGACGTTCCACCTCTTACCACGTCTCCCAGCAGGTGCAGGAGTTGTTGTAGTTGACTTGGTTGAAGAAACAGGAAATGTGGGTGGGGTTGGTCTTGGTGGTTTTGTTGCTGGTACTGAAAGCAAACAAAAGTGCTTTAAAGTTGTGCATGAACGCATAGAGATTAACATCTCATCAAAAGAAAGAAAAATGGAAAGAAAAACTTTTAGACTGAACATACATTAATACATCCAGCTAGCACAAATGTTCATGCCCAGTCTCTATTTCTAACTCTTTTTCTTCGTTACAGAGACAAAGGCACACACATAAATCTTATTGAACATTTTCGAATAAACTTTACGAGTGAAGTTGAGTGAATTGTGTGGCAACCTAACGTTATTGAATAAAGAGATTTTGACACGTCGTCACAGTAGAAAAAACCCAGGTGTAAATAATAAAATGAATGAGACTAGGGCTGGGCGATACGGAGCAAATCAGATATCACAATATTCTTGACAAAATACATCGATATTGCAAATATATTGTAGGGTTGCTTTCACTAAATATGTTTTACAATGAGATTTTTAGATCAATAATCAATAATATGGTAAACAGTTTCAAGTGAAATTATAGAGAAAAAATAAATATTTGTTGCCCCATCCATATACTGACTATGCACGCACAAAAATACTGTGATGTTAACACAAATCTGCAATTGCAATCTGCAATAAAGATATTCCCTCAAAATGTTTCACAACAGATGTTCCGAGACAATTGAGTTAGTATGTGCTTGTTATTATCAATTTAGACAAAAGAATTGTATATCATGATATCTCGATATATGATTTCATCACGATATGATTCCATTGAAAGACGATAAATTATCATATTGTATTATTGCCCAGCCCTAAATGAGACTAAATTCCATTTAGCTGCTTCAGCTTCAGGGCCCTAATATTGTTCACACTGTGGTGACTTGCTGGGTCACTTTCAGCCATTGTTAATGCTATTACTTAGTGCTTTTCCTACTTGGCAAGTCAAACTATATCTGCTGTGTAAAAGGTTTAAATAGCCTTTTTTTTTTTTAAGAATATTTTTTGGGGCATTTTCGACCTTTATTTTTGACAGGACAGATGAAGACTTGAAAGGGGAGAGAGAGGGGGAATGACATGCAGCAAAGGGCTACAGGTCGAACCCACGGCCGCTGCGTTGAGGAGTAAGCCTCTACACATGGGCGCCTGCTCTACCAACTGAGCTACCTGGGTGCCCTTATATAGCCTTTTAATGGAATACTTTAACACTGTGGGGAATGTGTTTATTTGCTTTTCGGCAGAGAGGAGATTGATACCACTCTCACATCTCTCTGATACATTTGAAGCTACAGCCAGCAGCCGGTTAGCTATGAAGGTAAATATGGTGCAAAAAGGGAGAGCTTGTAGAATACAATGTGAGAACTTGCAGAACAAAAAATCTGAACTTGTATGTTAAAATTTGCACTTGTAAAAATTTAATTTGCACTTGTAAAAAATATTCACACACATGTGATCTGAATTTGAAGTCATACAAAGAAAAAAAACATGAGAGCTTGTAAAAAAAATCTGAACTTGTAAGTTGAAATTTGCACTTGTAGAAAATGTTCACACACCTGTATTCTGAATGTGAAGTTACAGAAAAAATATTCACAAATGTGTAGATTGATATTTACATGAACACAATGACAGCTGCAAACTTATAATGCAACATTTACTCGTATACTTTTTTTTTTACTCTGGTTCATTTTCCATCACAACCACAACTCAGTGATTACAACCTCTCGAATCTGTCACTGCAACTTCACATATGTGCTCTCTCGCATCACAAAGTGGCGAATCTGTGCACCTCGACTTTCACAACACTCTTGACGATACAGTTGGTGCAAAACTAATTTGTACCTGTGGACTTAGGCTGTGGAGCTCTGAGCTAACAGAACGGGAAAAGCAGGGTTTCTATCGCCAGATGAGGGACAACTCTGTCCCTCGGCTTATTTATGTAGCATGGAAACTTGGTGGAATAGCATGCTAGCGTTAGCTAACTAGCAGCCAGCCAGCCATGTCATTACGTTTCCAAGAAACTTATGAGCACATTTCTGGTAAACACAAGATTTAAAGTGGTGCTTTTGCAGGATTAATTGTGGAGAAACTCAGTTTTACAGATGGTTCATTAACTACATTTATATTGTGCTTTTCTAGTCTTAACCACCTCTCAAAGAGCACAGCTCTGTCGATTACATCAACTAATCGATTAATCGACAAAATCATATAAGTGTTAGTCGACTAAGAATTTCTTTAGTCGAAGACAGCCCTAGAATTAACATAAAAGATAATGAAAAACTTGTTTTAAAATGAAGACACTACATCTGTGGGGATAAAATCAGTAGAAACTTGAAAGTGTATCAGTGGTTAAAGTTGTTAGATCACAGGAAATGAACACAAGAACATAAATAGCAACAAGCTCAAGTATCCGTCAGCATCAGGATATCACAGCTCACTGCCTTTTGAAAAAAAAGTCTTTCTCAAAGTGGCTGATTATACATTCTGATATGATATGCATATTACAGTGACTGTCCTCAGTAAATGATGCATGTCTGTAGAGGAAAAGGAATCATTTACAGTTCTGGCAGCATGTTTATAAAAGGAACACACGTCCTGCAATGAAGAATAAGTGTTGTGGAAGCAGCTAATGCAATTAATATTACTGTTATTATTATTACTATTATATACATTTATCATCTGTGGTTATTGTGTAAAGAGTAAATGTTCAGTTTACAGCTGATATAAAGGATTTTAAATAAGTTGTGGACATAGATTATAGTAACATTAAGATCATAATCTTTGGTTACAAAAATTTGGTGTAAATCACTAAAGCTTTGGTTAAGTTTGACAAGTGTTTTTAACATGATACATTTTATGATTATAAAATGAGAACTTCTCCAAGTATAACAGTTGTTAGGACTGAGTAGACACACATCACACCTTTTTATCTCACCCACCCTCACGTAACTTAATAAACCACTTCCTTTTCTTGTTTTGCTCTTGTGTAACGCCTTTAATGGTTTAGAGACATATTTGCTTCTTCAAATACAGTATGAAGGGGCTCATTACTTCTACTGTTAGTAGTCATTTTGGAAGAATTGTGTTGGCTGAAACTCAACAGATCAAAAACACACAGTTATTAAATAACTTCATAAAATTAAAATATAAGTCCAGCACTGATCAAGAATTGTTGTAGCTTTCTCTTCAAATAGATGAGTTACTCCCTCACAATCTGAACCAGGGTCAGATACATAGATTGCTCTAGGCTGTTTTTAAAAAATTCTAAAAATCATCTCAGCACCCCTGAAAAATAAAGTCTTTATCATTGTGATTTTGTGAAATCGTTTAGTGCTCAAACCTTATTACCTACTTTTGCAAACCTGATTTTAGCGATGGAATAGGATAAATGACGACTAAAGTCAATAGCCTATCTGCGATTTCCTGAACGAGGGCGCCTCAGCCTACTGTTCAGTCTGCACTGATAACTTTGTTGAATTCGGTCGTCAGAGTATGGCTACTTTCAACCACTGAAAAGGTATGGCTAATGGAGTGAAAATTAAATCTAATCGAATGAACACGTTAAGTAGGCTACAGGTGTAGTATTTGTAGAACCAATTTGTGATTCCCTGATCACAATGATGGCAATTATATCTGAATTAGCCCACCACGGAGTCCAATTTTGTTGTGCAACGTTAGACAAAATTGCTAACTAGGCAAATGTAGCTTACAAGTTTGCTATTAATAGCCTGCCGTAACGGCTTGATTAAAAATAGCCTAGCGCTGCAGTTACCTCCCTACTAGACACTTTCTTATTTTTAACTGTCAATGCCAATGAAAAATAAATAATTCGACCTGACGGATCATCAGACTCATTCATATCAGAACAGAAACACTGGAACAACAAACCCTGACTCAGTCTGTTTCCCCATAGATGGATATATGCTTCTTTTTTTAAAGAAAACAGCCAGGTTCAGGTGAGAAAGTATAAGATAAGCCTTTAACATTATCCCACTGCAAGGAACAGCAACCCCATATTCACATATGTTATAAATAGGTGAATGTATAACCTTTGGTGGCCTACACCATGCATTCTCTGTTGATTAGTTGATTACATTTGCCTTCTGGTTGACAGCACAAAGGAGTGAGGAGAATAGAAAGGGAGAAGGGCAGAGAGAGAGAGAGAGAGAGCAAGATGAACAAGGTGAGAAAATGGCTAGGTTTCCTATAAGAGATATATATATATATATATATATATATATATATATATATATATATATATATATATATATATATATATATATATATAGTGTTTTTTGTTTTCTCTTTTATTTGAAGATTATTTTCTAGTTGATTACAAAATGTTTTGTATGTGATTGTCAGTAATACGACAGAGGGAGGGGGATAGAGAGAGAGAGGAGGATGGAGAAAGAGAGAGAGCAGGATGGAGAGAGAGTGGACAACGAGAGGGACCTGGAAGAACCAGTTGAGAAAGTGGACATATATTGTACGGGCAAAAACACTTAAAACACTTAAAATATTCCCTTCACATTATATTTACATATGGATTTCATGGAGGACTAGTTTTCTTCCCTCTTTAAGTGTTTTTTTTTTTTTTTTGCTATATACATATGATGCATATTATTCATTGGCCTCTGATTTATTTCCTGTATTGCATAATATTGTTTTGTTAAAAAATTAACAGCAGAAAAAAACATGAATAATCCTGTCTACAAATATGTTCAGGCTTATTTTACCAGTTCAAGGTATGTGCAGGGGCGTAGCTCCAAATTCTGGGCCCTGTAGAAAGGCATTTTCTATAGGCCCCTCCCCGCATCCACAGCTATTAATTCTAGCATATTTTTGGGCCCTCCTCACATGAGGGCCCTGGGTACTCTGTCCCCTTTTCCCCCCCAGTCCGACTCCCATGGGTATGTGTGCTGCAATAATCGTGCTTTGTAGTTGCCATCTTTTTTTCACAGCAGATGCCTTTAATCTGTTGATAGTTTGTCATAATTGCATGTCTTAATCTGTCTATTCTTTCCCCAGAACTCACCAGAAGTCATGATTTAAGGGTTTAAAAAAAAAAAAAAATCTTATGGGGGCTGAGCCCCCCCAAAGGTCAGATCCTAGAATCGCCCCTGGTCAGATAACATCTACAAAATAAAATAACTCGACTCACCGACAATCATCATGAGCCTGTGGAAGAATGGGTTGCTCTGTTTTGGGTCATTTCTTTCTGCTCCACACCAGTATGTCCCAGTGTCTTCTGTTGTTACGTTTCTCACTGTTATGGTGATATTTTTCACTTTGTCATCCATCATAGAAAACTTTCCAGCGTTGCTCTGTGCGGTGCTTACTATCGGTTTACATATAGATGGATCTTCTCCTTTACAGATGAATTTTATCGTAGTACCCTCTGGATATTTACACCAGTATGTGAGATTCTGTCCAACAGTTAGAGACTTAGTGAAGTTAGTAAAAGTATCTGTAGGCAGACAGAAAGACAGTAACTGTATTTAACATCAGATTTCAGAGACACCTTCATTATATGTGTGAGTAAATCAAACCTAAAAGTGTCAGATGTTTGTTTCTCACGTTTAACCTCCAGCTGTATTTTTCTGAGTGCAGCTCTGTTACGTCCCTTATTTGTTTCCACTCCACACCAGTAGACACCAGCATGCTCTGAGGACACATTACTGATGGACATGTTGAAGCTACTGCTGGTCTCTGTGAGAGTGAAGGACCCGTTTGACTTCGGAGAAGATTTTGTTGATAAAATATCCTCACAGATTGAACCATTCTCTTTGCAGAAAAACATGACTTCAGACTTTCTTTTGTCACATGAGATGGTGGTGTTAGCTGTTCTGTACGCAGTTTGATGAAATGGTGTCTGACAGCCGTCATCTGTAAATAAACAAGAAAGGTAAAACGTGTGAAATCTTTCCATCATGTCTAGTACTATATGCTTTGTGACAAAATTATTTCCATGTTTTGTAACTTGGTTAGTCAGTAGATGATGACTAGAACAATATGAGTACTGTATGTTCAAGTCTGCATGTATGATACCTTAGTTATCTGAGGGTGTAGTTACTCTTTAACACAGTTACAAAGTGCTTTAACAAAGGACATGAGAGACAGTGATGAAAAGAGGCGGCATTTCTTACCAACTTTCAAGTTCACTTTATCACAGTCAGATTTTTGGTGCAATATAAATGTACACGTGTAATTCTCAAAGTCCCCACGTTGAAGTTGTTTGATGACCACTACCACTCTGAGCTTTCTATTTGCTGCATCATGGTAAACAGAAAATCTGCCCTCGGTCTGCCACACATTATTTTCAGTGCTTTGTATGATTGTTTTGCTGCCCTTAACTACATCAACTCTTTGATATTGTTGACTTGTTTTATGCTGGCAGGTGAATTCCACCCATCCGTCTGTGCATCCCTTCACATCAGATGAGGCCTCCCAGCCTGTAGATCAGAGAGAAAAGTTCACATCATGTCAGATTCTGAAACAATCTCAGAGCTGCAGTCTGAATATGATCTCTATCAACAAAACATACACTGTCTGTCTGGAACATGATCGGAAACACACTCTCAGGATTAATCAGTAGATCACAGATTAGTCCTATTAATCTCTTTCATTGTATATTTTTCTTTATTTTCTCTTTGCAGAAAAACATGAATCTGGAGTTGTTCATTTTGTCACATAAGATGGTGGTTTTAGCTGTTCTGTACGCAGTTTGAATAAATGGTGTCTGACAGCTGTTATCTGTAAATAAAAAGAAGAATGCAAAATGTAAGTAAGTAAACTTGATTTTATAGTGCCTACACAGCAAGAATTTAAGGAAGGGCTTTAAGATTTTTAATATGACACTAACTCAGCAAAATGTATCACTAACACTTGCTTGAAATTAATGCTGTCTCATTGATACAGTACAGTGTGTGGTTTATTCACCTATCTATATCGTCTTGTCTTGTAACCCGTTGTTTATAGCAGATTGATTTCCATTTGTTTAGCTGAAGACATAATAACTAAAAGTGATCGTGACAGAATACAGAACAAAATTTTGGGAGAGGATGTCACCATACTTTGGGAAGTTAATAATAATGGCACCAAACTTTACATTTCTGATATCTGAGGTATTTAAGGATTAAATCTCTATTCAAAAATCAGGGCTTGATGTGTGCCTCAAAACAGTCTGTGAAAATTTGATTCATTACATGTGCGTTGTGTTGTTACATTCTAAGTAAGTTTCTTAATAAAAAACGTCTGACCATATTTTAATATTGAGTTTTTAAAAAAACACATTAATAGTGAGTGTCTCTTACCAACTAGCAATGTGAGGTTCTATGTATCAGGGGAAGATTTGTCTCCTTGGGGAAATTCACACATGGAATTCCTGTTGTTCAAGTTGTCTGATGGCCACTCTGAGAGTTTTATTTTTTGTATCATGGTACACAAAAACTCTACTGTTGTTTTCCCACACATCAGTTTTAGTACTTTGTATGGGTAGTTGTCTTTGTCTACTTTGATATTTTCCATTTGTTTTGAGATATTTGCAGGTGAATTTAATTCATCCCGTCACCACAGACCCGGCTTTACAACTGGTGGATCAGACAAAGACAAAAGTTCACATCACGTCAGACACTGAAACCTTTCTAAATTAGATGGCGGTTGTCTGAATTAGCTCTCTATTCATACAACGTACACTTTCTACAAGTAGATCCCAAAGATGAGACAGTGAATGGCTGTGGAGAACTACCCTTTTTGTGTTCTTCTGTTAACCTTTTGTTTTCTGTGACCATCTGGACCAATCAGCGTTGGTTAGCTATAACAAACTTAACAAAATTAAAGCAGCTATAATCAAAATGGAATCAGCACTTCCTGTTGGCTTGTGTTTCTGCTCCCAAATAGCCAATATGTCGTTAATGGAGATTTAAAGATGTGGCTTTGTTGTTTAAAAGGCCAAAACGTATTGTATTAAGCTGGAACTTATCAAAATGTAAATATTGAAAGCTAGCAAGCCAGAATTTTTAAGCCGCACAGTGCCATACCTTTCACTGGGTATGTGTGGTCTGTAAATCTCTCACAGTAGGAGGTCATACAGGCCACGGTTCTTGAGTAATATGTACAACCCCAAATCAGAAAAAGTTGGGACAGTATGGAAAACACAAATAAAAAAAGAAAGTAGTGATTTCTAAATGTACTTTGACTTGTATTTCATTGCAGACAATACAACAGCACATAATTTAATGTGTTCCTCATGATTTTTATTGGTTTTTTTTTTTCAAAAAAACAAAATTCCTATTTTGGTTCTTGCAACACATTTCAAAAAAAGTTGGAACAGTAAAGCATTTACCACTTTGTAATGTTCCCATTCCTTTTCACAACATTTAAAAGACGTTTAGGGACTGAAGACACCAAGTGATGAAGTGTTTCAGGTGTAATTTTGTCCCATTCTTGCTGCAAACAAGTCTTAAGGTGGGCAACAGTACGGGGTCTTCGTTGTCGCATTTTGCGTTTCAAAATGCGCCACACATTCTCTATTGGAGACAGGTCGGGACTGCAGGCAGGCCAGTCAAGTACCCATATCCTCTTCCTCCGCAGCCAGGACTTTGTAATGTGTGCAGAATGTGGTTTTGCATTATCTTGTTGAAATATGCATGGACGTCCCTGGAAAAGATGTCTTCTTGAAGGCAGCATATTGTGCTCCAAAATCTCTATGTACTTTTCAGCATTAATGGTGCCATCACAGAAGTGCAAGTTACCTTTGCCAAGGGCACTGACACAACCCCATACCATGGCAGACCCTGGCTTTTGGACTTGTTGCTGGTAACAGTCTGGATGATCCTTTTCTTCACAGCACACGGCGTCCATTTCTCCCAAAAAATACCTGAAATACTGATTCATCTGACCACAGTACACGTTTCCACTGTGTGATGGTCCATCCCAGATGCCTCCGAGCCCAGAGAAGTCGACGGCTCTTCTGGACACTGTTAACATAGGGCTTCCTTTTGGCACAGTACAGTTTTAACTGGCATTTGTGGATGTAACTACGTATTGTGGTACTTGACAAAGGTTTGCCAAAGTAGTCCTGAGCCCATGTGGTGATATCGCTTATAGATGAATGACGATTCTTGATGCAGTGCCGCCTGAGGGATCAGAGATCACGGTTGTTCAGCTTAGGCTTGCGCCCTTGTCCTTTACGCACTGAAATTCCTCCACATTCCTTGAATCTTTTAATTATGTTATGCACTGTTGAAGGTGAAATAAGCAAATGTCTTCCTATCTTTCTTTGAGGAACATTGTTTTTAAACATTTCAATAATTTTCTCATGTATTTGTTGGCAAACTGGCAATCCTCAGCCCATCTTTGCTCCTAAAGGACTAGATCTTTCTTGGATGCTGCTTTTGTACCAAATCATAATTACAATCACCTGTTGACATCGCCTGTTTCAAATCACATCATTATTTAACCAATTTACCTGATTACTAGCCCTAAATGGCTCCTGTCCCAACCTTTTTTGGAATGTGTTGCAGGTCTGAATGACAGGAAAGGATGTATATTTACAAATGAAATTAAGTTGACCAGACAAAACATGAACTATTTTGTGTTCACATTGTCTGCAATGAAATACAAGTCAAAGTACATTTAGAAATCACTACTTTCTTTTTTTATTTGTGTTTTCCATACTGTCCCAACTTTTTCTGATTTGGGGTTGTAATTTATTCACAAACATAGGTCTAATAGCTTATTATCCACATAAATTAGCAAATATCTATACAGCCCTTAGTGTTTTTTATGTATTCAATTGTATCAACTGTATTGTCACAAATAATTCTGCTATAACATTTATATTTAGAACAGTGTATTTCCTGTATATTGCTGCCACGGTTTAGGCAGCTTGAATTGTTCTCAAAAGTTTGTTTCTGCACCTGTTTGGTCCTTTTGAACATGCAGGCTATTTTTTCTTACAATGGCCAAATAAGACTTTCACTTCTGCTTGTGTTTTCTCCATCCAGAATTCTTGTTCTATCCATGTTTAATACAAGCAACCTATGTTTACATGTTCTTCAGTTGTAAAATAGATAAATAAATAAGATAAGTAGAATCACGAATTGTTTCAATAGGCTGTAGGTTATGTCAAATTCAAAAACATTAAGTGAAAGTTGCATATTTACAGGAAATGCTACCGGTGTGAACAGGCTATAGATGATCCGTGTTGGATAAATGACCTTATGAGAAGCAGAACATGTATGTAATAAAATGAGTATTAAATGTAGTAGACTTATTTATTTTCTTGGTTTTAGTTTGTGAACCAGTGCTGCAGTAAGTCTGACACTGTGAGCTGTGTTAAAGTAAAGGATTACAATCATAGTAGCTGAAAACACACCACAGGATGTGTTGAAATGTGTTGGTTTGGATTTCTTAAGAGACTGTGACAGGTATCTATCAAAGTTAGACAGTAGTCATATTTTTTACCTGTAATCATCAGCGAGAGAAAGATCAGAAGAAAGTTCCTCATTGTGCTCATTTGGATGCTGATATCCTCAGTGAGACTGTTCTCTACTTCACTGGTTTCTGTCAGTTCCTATTTCCCTCGTTGGTTGATATTCAGCGTCTGCACACCCCACCCGCCCTCCTTATCTTCTTCCACCAATCGCTCTGTTATTGTCACTGAGTTTTGCATATTACAGCATTAACCATATCAATCCCAGCAGCTTGTACAGGAACCAATCGATCTATCAACATATCAATAGCTCTTGTCATCATGAAAACATCAGAACTTGTTTATACCACTGCACATTGTTCCCATTTTTCCTCCTAATGCGAAATTGGGCTATACAGACTTTACTAAATGATTTCTTGTGTTATTTATTGGTTTTGGAGGTTAAGTGAACTATTTACTTTCTAGGGGATGACCTTTGACCCCTCTGAAGTCAGAAAGGTTAGTGGCAGGTAGATAAGAGGGTAGGAGAAATGTTCTTTTATTCACTGTTTTGAGAAAAATGTAACTGGAAAATATATATTTAACGGCCTGTAAAAAGTGAGGTTTCCATGTATTTTTTATTATAAATCAGGTCAAGGTGCTATATAAGTACTTTTAAAGTATCAAACGCTCAATCCACAGAGAAATACACACAGCTGTATTCAGAAACTGCCTTAAAACGAGCCGTCAGGACTTTTCTTCCCAGTGTCTCTGTCAGTAAACCACTTTGTAATTATTGTTTTGTGCCACATAAGCACAAACTATTTGTAATATCAATTATAGGATGAAGAAGACTACTCAATGTGATAGTAAACCTTGTTTAATATCACCATAAGGCATTTTTTTGTAATTAAAATACAATATTGAAAGATATTGAAAAGACAAGTGACAGGATGTAAAACGCATTATGTTGGTACAAAAAAAATGAAAGGTTTTCAAAAAGAAGAAATACCTACAGTAGATGTTACAAAACAAATTGTACAATATATAAAACAATATACTCAATAGACAAAACAATATCAATAAACTATATATAAATTACATTAGTCTGAGACAAGCACACCCGTATGCAATCCAATCCAACTGTCCTGGATTAACTCTTATTATTAATGAATATAGATCAGAGGTGTTGATTGAGTTCTGTGGTCCTTATTGAGGTGGTAGTTGGACATGTTGTATTGAACTGCAGTGCTGGCTGCAGAACTGGTAACTTGGTAAGAGTGTCAGGACTGGTCTCAGTGCTGCTGTGGGTTGTTGACAGTAGAATAGAAAGGGTCTTCAGAAAGTCTGGATGGATGATTGACAGCAGAGTGGGTGGGACTATGCCCGCTGTCCCACACAGTAGAATATGTGTCACCACTAGGGGTGTCATGATTCCCAAATCCTCGATTTGATTACATTTTCTATTCTAAGGTCACGGTTCGATTCGATTCTCGATTTTTACATTTATTTTTTTTAAAGTACAGGTTGCTATGCCAATTTTTGGACTAGACTTTTATGCAATATAATATCTGACCTTTGTTCGCAATGTACCACACTCAATGTCAAATTTAAAACATTTGTTAACAACATAATGTAACCATAACATATATTCAGTCAATTGGAAACAATTTATCAATAAAGTAAAAAAAAAAGTTAGCAGACAATGCCGAGGGCAGACGCTTCGCAGCACAGTGGCTGAGCAGTCAGAGAGCAGAGAGGGCGACTCGGCAGTCCGCTAACTTGTTGCTCTCTCTAATATAACCAGTATAAGCAGCTCTGTTTAGGCTACAAAACGTTCATGCAGGCTGAAATTCAACAGTGCGGTTTTGTTGGGATAAAGCTAAAAGCAGAAGGAATCTCTGCTAGCTGCTAGGCTAATGTGCAATGGTAAACACACAGAATATGGTACACGCACATAGCAGAGCTTGCAAACTGTGGCTTTTTTGTCGACAACGCGAACGTTGTCACCAGAACTAACTGGAAATCCAAAATACTTCCACACCAGCGACTTCCGTGAAAGAGGAGGGGGTTCAAGTTCTGTCGATGGGTCTCCTGCATCTGCAGTTGCCATGGTATCTTTTGACTGGCTGTAGTTAAGTTAGAGGAGGTTGACTCGCAGCACTTCAACACGTGTGTTTTTTAACGCTTGGCAAGCCGACCAGATGTGACATGGGGCCGTGGTAGCATCGACGATTCCATTTTTTTATTTGAGATTGTGACTTAATTTCGGTTGATTTCGTCGTGACACCCTTAGTCACCACTAGCTTCTCCAGAGCTGTTGGGAAAGTTGACCATGGAGTAATGCTGCGAGGCAGAGGGGTTTGTGGAAGGGATGCACCGATCCGATATTAAGATCGGATATCGGTCCCGATATTGACAAAATAGCTGGATCAGGGATCGGAAAAATTAACAGATCCAGTTTTGTTAGTTTTTTTCCCCTCTGTCGCACATGTGTCGCATGCTGGAAGAGTTGAGTGTACAAATAAATAAGAATTCAATACATTACATCTGTTATTTTGTCTTAGTTAGGAAAGTAGTGTTTAGTTAGGAAAGTCTGGTGCCTTTAGTCTCTTCCACATGGTGGAAGGAAGGTATAAGGTGGAAGGTATACAGTGTATTATTAATTCAACAACGGTATTGGATCGGTATCGAGTATCGACAGATACACAAAGCCCAGGTATCGGTATCGGGACTGATAGTCCTAGTTTGTGGGAGCGTTGACTGTGACATAAATAGTGCTGAGTGCAGTTCCTGAGCCTGGCTTCTGGAGGCGCTCCTGTATCTCCTCATAGGCACCATCCTTCCAGAGAACAAAGACAAACACAGGAGGAATCGTTCATATGTGATCCTAACATTAAACACCAACCAGAGTGGCAGAGGCTCTAGCATGGCTGTAGACGCTTTGTTTTCACATAATACGATTAGAAATTAGCATAATACTGCAGTGCCTTCCATGTTTACTTTGATGGTGGTTTTGTAATTGTACATCAGGGCAACTTATATACACATTATTAGATTATATTAAAATATGAATGTACACATTACTAAAGGCTTTACAGCTACAAAACTCCTTTTAAAAAACTTAACAGTGCTTTCCATGGTTTGTGAAAGTTAGGTGCACAAATTTAGAGGTGAGTTTAGGGGTTCTCCTTTAAGAAAATGTTACGTTTTCCAATTAAAATAAACATGCAATTTCATATCATTTTGCACCGTTATTATCTCAGTCTTAAATGTTGAAAAAGCTAGAACAGCTTAAAGACTCCCACTGGGGACCAACTACAATCATTAGATCTGAGAAAAGTCATTTAGATAGTTTTGATGCTCACATTGATTTTACATTCATTCGGCTTAGGTGCTGCGCCAAACAGCTTGGGTGCTGCGCCTAAGCCTTATAATGTTAGGGAAAACCCCGCTTAACATTGCTGGCTTGATATATTTTGTTAAGTAAGGGCTTTTTGTTATGACATAGTTGACTTTTGCATTAGTGCTTTATTCTAATTCTAATTTTGTATTACTGTTTATTTTCTCTAGCCGAATCACAGCATTTGATTCCATAACTCCTTTGCTTGCCCAGGGACACTGATGGAGTTTAGCTGTTGAGCTAATACTGGGACAGTCCATGACTGTCCATTGTCCCTGTCAAACAAGCAAATAAATAGTCATCATAGCATTTTGCCCTGCTAGTGTTGTTAGCATAAGCCCTGCTGTGCATAAGTAAAGCCTTACAAAGCTGCAAACATGACTCACTGTAGTGAAATGAGAAGACTGATGGTGCCAAACTGGAAATCATCCATTTGTAAATGTTGTATAGAAAAATGCAGCTTAGTGACATAGCTATCTATGCAGCAAAAGATGATGTCAAAGTAGGGCTGGGCGTTAGGGAGAAAATCAGATATCACGATATTCTTGACCAAATACCTCAATATCGATAGTGCGGCGATATTCTGGGGTTGACAATTAGTGCTTTAACAAAATATCTTCACACTTAGATTTTAGATAAATAATCATCAGTAATGTGGACATAATGTCTAAAGTGGGGAAAAGGCAAATAATAGAACAGCTAGAACAGTCTGGTAAGTTCAGAAAAGTACATCACTTAACTGTAATGCAGCCTTTAAAAGCAGTAAAAGACAACACTTAGTTATATCAGGATATTACGTTATCCAAAATCTTAGGCGATAGCTAGTCTCATATCACGATATCGATATAATATCGATATATTGCCCAGCCCTACGTCAAAAACACTCTGGCATCACACATGTGTATGCAGTGTTTCCTCTATGTTGATTTTATTGTGGATTGTGGATGCTGTTCAGACAGACCTGCCCCCACTGCTAAAAAAAATCCTAAAGGAAACACTGGTATGTGTTGGTATATACTAATTGTTGGTCCCCTAATTATGAAAATATGAATGCACATGCACGTAATTGCGCGCGCGCGCGCACACACACACACACACACACACACACACACACACACACACACATATATACACATGTACAAACGCGTAGACTAACCTCATTTGTTGTTTGTTGCTGTTCTCCATTTCTTGTGTTTTCTGAACGCTGAAATCCTGCGAAGAGAAAGCACGATGTTACTGTAACAAGCAAAAGAGACTAAGAATTAATTTCTGCACACCAATCCGTCTCATCACAGCAGGACCTACTGTAGAGACTGACCAGGAAAGATCTGACACAGTTACACCTGTGGAGGTTTATTAGAATCTGATTTTGAGACTTTTTAAAAAAATATTTTGAATTATTTATTGATTACAGTTTTTTTTCCACAGTTCGATTGCTAAATAACACTGGTCACAACTGAAGCCACATATGCAGAACTCAAACTACAGTCTGCCCTACCAACAGTCACCTGAGCTAAACAGTTCACATCTCCTGCAAAACTCATTCCAAGCAACACAACTCTTCACACACGTCTCAAAACAGGCTCAGTGCAGCCAAACACTCAGAACAATCCTCACTGAGATAACACACACCGTCACTCAGAACACACTGAGAGTAGAAACGCTAGCGTCAAACACCAATACAGACAAATTGTGCTATCATGAGCCTGGGACTTTAACTGACTTGTCATGTAACTATTACTTTTGGATGGATCGATTTGTTTTTTAAAGAAGATGATATAAGTTGGATGAAATACACAAATTACAAACTGTTCATCTTTACAGTTTGAACAATTTGAGTGACTTCACACAACTCAATAGTTTCTTTGAAGAAAATATATAGATTTCACATAATATACTAATTTAAAAAAAGGTGCTAAAGGTGCATAACAGTAACAAAGAATAGTGTGACTAATCCTGCCTCTCTCCAGCATCATGCGGCAAGTTCTCTTCATCACATTGGATGTCTGCATCATCTCTGAATACAAATGAAGGTGGTGTTTCCATTCCTCCATTACTTTCTGAACAACAGGAAATCCACAGTTTTACTATAGTAAAGATATAGTGTTTTTCACTTTTTTTTATAGCTCTGTACATAACCTCAGACATCTTACCTGGACATACAGTATTGGTATATTTAGTCTTTTACTTGCTTCTCTCAAACGGTACAGTGTATAATTGTTTCCTTCTTATTTGGTGTTTGTATACAAAAAAGGCTTTCTGAGCTTTCTCTGTATAAATACCGTACTAACCAGTCTAAAACAAGACACCTGCTTATAGGCTTTCAGCTAAAATTGCAATCAGCAGTGTTTGATAGGCACCAGATTGAAATCTGTTCTGTTTTGAATGTGTGATTAACATTTTTGACAGCAGTGTGTTAGCATTTGACCAAAGTGCTGTGAATCTACAGTGTTGTGCACGTTGTGGTTAAAGACATGGGATAAGTGTGTAGCGTTTTGAAAACTGTGTTCAAGCAATGAAAAACGAGCTAGAGTTTGGTCCACATGAACTGCTGCTGTGCAGACTGTAGTTAGTTTTATGTGGCTTCAGTTGTGCCCACTGTCGTTTAGCTATTGAAAAAAACTGTAATGAATTTGTTGAATCACCGCTTGCCAGCCCACTAGAGGTGTGAATCTTCACTGAGCTCCCGATTCGATTCAATTACGATTATCATGTCTTCGATTCGATATCTCGATGCATCACGATGCGTCAAAAACATTTTTCTATTAAAGCCATATAGGATATTTGACTTGACAAGCTTGCATTGTCAAGTGCAATGCCCAAGCTGCAATAAGTAACTTTAGACTGGAATGATGAGGTGTTTGGGTTTGTTTCTTTAAAGGAGAATTCCGACTAATTTTTAGGTTAATCTTGATCGCTATAAATATGCGAGTACAGTCGATAGAAGAAAAAAAACGAGCCGAATCGGTGCGGTCAACACGGAGTAGCTGCAGCTACGTCTACGAGCTTCCACTGAGCTAAAACGGCAGTTGTCGGGGAAAGTTTTACAGTGCCTTTGTGCTTCTTAACAGACACAAAATGCAATTAAAATGTCTGTGCAACATGAACAGGGCCCTTACATGACAAAAAGATGCATTTTCAACTCAGACATTGTTTAAATTCACCTACCCTGTCGCTATCTAGACTAGCTAGCTCGCCCTGCTAGCTTGCGTTATAATCGATTATGGTCGGCCGCAGCATCGTCTATGTCCGCATCCCGATGCATCGATTATTTGATTAATTTCAACACCTCTACAGCCCACCTACTTCCAGTAAGAAAAAAAGTGTGTATCCATGTACGTTTGTGTTCCAAGAAGTCTCTTACGTCTGCAGACGAGAAACAAAATAAGTAGCAGCACCAGCACAGCCACACAGACGACCACAGCTATGGTTCCAGGTAACGAGGAGGACCCTGCAGGAGACACAACCACACAACTAAAAGACAAGCAGCTTTATTTAAACACACACAACTCATCCAGAAGGGTTTGTCTGCTGCAGGAGCTTTCAGTAAACAAAAGTACTTCTTCACCAGGACTTGATGTAGTTGGAGGCACTAAAAATAGATATAATAGATTAGAGATATACAGTAGGAAAGTATAGAAAATAAGAAATGTAATTTGCCAAAACTTGGCAAAAAACAAACAGATTGTGATATCATGAGCATGGGACTTTAACTGACTTGTCATGTAACTATTACTTTTGGAAGGATCAATTTTTTTTTTAAAGATGATATAAGTTGGATGAAAGTTGATGCCTGAAACTGTACAGGTCAACACTGCTAAATGATTATCTTCCTAAAAACACAGTTATTTGTTAACATAACTTGCCAAGATGAACTATAAGATTATCAGTGTTCAGTGGTTACTGTTGCTTTTATTTTGATGCTGGTAAGCATTTCATAAAGTTAAGCTCCGGCTGCAGTAGGTTTCAGAAATGCTTTCTCACCATTGCTGTGGGCGGATGCAGTGGTCGACTGGGTGGAAGAAGCAGATGTAGGAACTGGATGAGTTGATGTTGAGATAGTAGAGGAGTTCAGTGTTGTTGGAGGCACTGCAACTAGATATAACATGAGATAAACAAAATACTGTACATTTGTTACTGTGGGATAATGTAACACAATGGTGATTGGGCAAATGGTCCACTGATTGACATTATTAGGCGTGTCTGTGGCGACATTTCAGACATCACAATCGTTGCACAGTTAGTGACGCGTTTGTCACTAATCAGCGAGCAGTGATTGGTCCACCAGAGAGGGTAGGCGGAGTTAACGCAACAGACTCACTCTTCAACTTACTTGTGTGTGAAGCGGCTTAGTTTTTTTTTTCGGTCTCTTAATTACCGCTTATCACTAAAGGTGGCGCCAAAGAGAACAGAGATCTTTGGGATTGTAACTTGAACCTGTCACAGGTGAACTTCACCATCCATCAATAAGATAACTACAATCTGAACAGGGGTCAGATTACATCCAAACCATACAATAATGTCACAACTCACCGACAGTCATCATGAGCCTGTGGAAGAATGGGTTGCTCTGTTTTGGGTCATTTCTTTCTGCTCCACACCAGTATGTCCCAGTGTCTTCTGTTGTTACGTTTCTCACTGTTATGGTGATATTTATCACGTTGTCATCCATCATAGAAAACTTTCCAGCGTTGCTCTGTGCGGTGCTTACTATCTGTATACATATAGATGGATCTTCTCCTTTACAGATGAATTTTTTTATTGTAGTACCCTCTGGATATATACACCAGTATGTGAGATTCTGTCCAGCAGTTGGAGACTTAGTGGAGTTAGTAATAGTATCTGTAGACAGACAGAAAGACAGTGTTGTTCAGTAACTGTATTTAACATCATATTTCAGAGACACCTTCATTATATGTGTGAGTAAATCAAACCTAAAAGTGTCAGATGTTTGTTTCTCACCTTCAACCTTCAGCTGTATTTTTCTGAGTGCAGATCTGTTACGTCCTTTATCAGTTTCCACTCCACACCAGTAGACACCAGCATGCTCTGAGGACACATTACTGATGGACATGTTGAAGCTACTGCTGGTCTCTGTGAGAGTGAAGGACCCGTTTGACTTCAGAGAAGATTTTGTTGATAAAATATCCTCACAGATTGAACCCTTCTCTTTGCAGAAAAACATGACTTCAGACTTTCTTTTGTCACATGAGATGGTGGTTTTAGCTGTTCTGTACGCAGTTTGATGAAATGGTGTCTGACAGCCGTCATCTGTAAATAAACAAGAAAGGTAAAACGTGTGAAATCTTTCCGTGTCTGACAGCCCTTATCTGAAAATATAAAAGGGATGTGAAATCTTTCCATCATGACTTTTACTATGTCCTTTATGGCAAATGGATTTCCATTTTTTGTATCTTGGTTAGTTTTGTAGATGATGACTTGATATAGAGGAGTATATCTGAGTGTGCATGTATAATACCTTAGTTATCTGAGGGTGTAGTTACTCCTTAACACAACAACTTACAAAGTGCTTTAACAAAGGACATGAGAGACAGTGATAAAAAGAGGCATCTTTCTTACCAACTTTCAAGTCCACTTCACCACTTTCAGATTTTCTGCCAAATATAAATTTACACGTGTACTTCTTAAAGTTCTCTTGTTGAAGTTGTTTGATGATCACTCTGAGGTTTTTATTTGCTGCATCATAGTAAACAGAAAATCTGTCCTTGGTCTGCCATACATTCTTTTGAGTGCTTTGTATGATTGTTTGGCTGCCCTTAACTACATCAACTCTTTGATATTGTTGACTTGTTTTATGCTGGCAGGTGAATTCCACCCATCCGTCTGTGCATCCCTTCACATCAGATGAGGCCTCCCAGCCTGTAGATCAGAGAGAAAAGTTCACATCATGTCAGATTCTGAAACAATCTCAGAGCTGCAGTCTGAATATGATCTCTATCAACAAAACATACACTGTCTGTCTGGAACATGATCGGAAACACACACTCAGGATTAATCAGTAGATCACAGATTAGCCCTATTAAACTGGTTGATTGTATATTTTTTATTTTTTTCTGGAAAAGCCTTTGCTCCTAAAATCTCAGTAATTTATATATTTTTAAGTATTTCTTACTCAACAGAGGTGTCTTTGCTGAACTGTTGTGACTACCTGTAAATAACGTGTACAGTAACATGCAGAATTGTATAAAATAGTGGCATATTATTAGAGCATATTATTAATAGCACCCTTGTATTACATCAAAGCATTGTCATTCTCATTTTAAGATATCGTATGAAAACTTATATACACCGTCGACTGATTACGTGACGAAGATAAGCCAACCGGTCACATGACCGGTAATTTAGCTGAAAACAGGTTACTGTGAGCCGGGTTGCAGTCACCCTGAGGTGAAGGGTCGTTTCTGCCGTTTTTAGCAGACAAAAGGTGATCATGCAGTGACAACATTTAAGTTAAGATCCCAAAAGACTAGTTAAGATTAGAAAGAAAGATTGGGTTTTTGGATTAAAACACGGGTCATCTTAAGTAGAACTCCCAGGACATGAACTCAGCTCCCCGGCTGTAAAGCCCCGTGTTTTAGGACCCACCCAATCCACCCCAACCTCCTCCGTATGCAGATCTTTGCGGTCTTATACAGCGGCAGTCAATGTGGTGCATACAGTAGTAGTAGTAGTAGTAGTTATTTGTACTAATTCTGGCATATTTACATGGTGTGTTTTATACAACAATGTTCATAAATATACATGGTCCCTATCAAACCAATAAAATAAATAAATATGTGCAATACATACAAATTACAGTGTTTTGCTTTCGTAGCTATATGTACGAATGGTTCACAGATTTTAAGTATTTTTTTCCTTATTTTTATTAATTGACCAAAGAAGTTTTTAATCTAAAATAATATTTCTTTAACTGCTGTGTTACGTATAAATGAGTTATAGTGAGAGTGAAACAGATAAAAAATATAGTACACTGTGTTTTACTCTGTATTGTTGTTGCAATTACTGGAGTTATGGAGCAGTACAGTACAGTAGTACAGTAGCAGTACAGTAGCAGTACAGTATGGTGCTGTAGGATTTCTACTCATATTCATTTAGTAAAGTACTGTAAAGCACATTAACACAAAACAATTAGCTCAAACTGAATTAAACTGTTTTTCATTTGAAGTATTGTATCTATCAGTGAGGAGGTATTAGTTGTACCTGTTATCATCAGTGAGAGGATGAGTAGAAGAAAGCTCTTCATTATGTTGCTGTTGGATGCTGAGATCCTCCGTCAGATCATTAAACTCCAGCTGGTTATTTCACTTCTGTCTGATCGCTGCGTCTCTACAGTTGGTCGGTCTCAAGAGTTGGGTTTCCTGAATTTCTGTCATAATATACTAAAAACGTCCCGTCCCCACCTTTCTGTTTATTCTTCCCCTTTTTCTTCTTCCCGATTATATAACTTCTTCTTTTTATACCTAGGCATTTACAATAAACAGGAAATATCCTAAGTCATGAGAAGAAAAATAGATTTTGGATTAATATGAAGTCCTTGACATAAACAACATGTCAAAAATAAAATAGTAGCCTAGTATAAGAGAGCCTCATCATTGTTCATTATTTGGCTTTGATTAAATAAGTTAATTATATCGACATCAGCTCCTAAATGTAAGTACATGTGACTGGGATAAAGTTAAATTACAAATAGAAGCAAGAGATTTTATTAATCCATAAATGGGGAGCTGGAGATTTCAGCAGTGTTAATGTCAGAAGATATCGGCCTTTTTGAACCACTAACTGTCATAAACAATGCCAGTGGTTATGACTATGAAAATGATAGTTATGATGATACATCCCCCACTGTCTACAAGTTTCACAGCATTACATCATCAATCTTGATGATTATCATTTACCTTTCTCAATCTCCTGTTGATGTACAGCGCAGTAGTGGAACATGTTTGGCATTTTCACATTTTGTTCTTTTTGTTCTTTCAAGTTTTCATGTTTCTTAAAAAGGTGGTTGCTAAGAAGTAGCTAAATGAGACAACAGAGGTTGTCGGGGACATTAGGCATCCCGTCCCGATTGTTAGCTTTTTACTCCTGCCGAATGTATTCATGCTTCTAAAATCATAAAGGTGGTATTAATTTGTAAAGATCATCTTACTAAACAAGACATGTAAGTATCATATCATTTTGTTTGCCACAGAGCTTATTTTCTGCAACAATCGAACATCCAACGGAAACATCCCATTGGCTTTTTGTTGAGGGAAACAGGGAATATAACTTCCAGGTTGGCCTGCAAAAATGTGTCATCCCTGCAGTTAACTTCCTTGAAGGTGGGTACTCTGTTGAAGTTTAAAACTATTGGATCTGCCCAGAGCCACTCTGGATCTGCCATAACCAATCGCTAACGTTGGGTCGTGACGTCGGCTTAGCATCGCTAGCGATAGCCTTAGCCAACTCCTTCACCACTAACGGAGCGAGCTGGAAAATCAAACTTTTCCCGAAACCCCGTGGGGAGGAGGGCCACAACATCATGGCCACCAACAAAACTCAGCAAAGATTGTTCTTGCTCGGGCTTTAACTTCTGGATATTCCGCAGCATTGCCACAACTTCGCTCGCATCTTTCTCCGCCGCCATTACTACCAGCCAGAACTACAACTCAAACTAGCGCACAACCTCAACGTCATCGTTCTCAGCCTCTCCCTCTGTTCGCTGATTGGACCGGTAAAGATTGGCTGGAGAAAACCAAGAATATACCGCAAACCCAGACGGAGTACTGAAGGAAAATGGAAATTGAGCGGAAGTACGTAGGAGGGCGGAGCCAGGCTAGCACTCTATAGGCCTAACATGCAAAAAATCCAGCACAAGCCTGAAAAAAATCGTACGCAATCGGTAATTAGCACATTGGAATACTGGAACAATCCAATATAAGGACAGCATGCCTTTATACTGTGCTCAAACCATATACCATCTACAGAGTTGTTCTCCTGACCATTCAAAAGTTGAAACTGTTCTCTCAAGAAAAAATACAGAATCAGCCTTTTCAACAAGTGCCCCCAAAACAACAGTTTACCTTTATGTGTCAAAGCCCTCTAATGGCTGTAGTTGTGACTCTTGTCTGTTCCCTAACTTTAATCAAGTGTTTATTATTGTATCAATGACAATGATCTTTCCATAACCTTAACCAAGTCATAGTGTGCATATACCTAACCAAAGCCTAACCAGAGCCTTGTCAGACCAAGAAACATTTACTTTTCAACAGTGAAACTAGCGCTGCACAGTTATGGAAAAAACAGACATATGGTATATATATTTTTTTCCTGCCATATGAAAAAATACTGGAATTTTTACGAGTTGACTTGAATAGCTCTTTTGTAAATAATAAATAATTCTCAAATTACTGGTGTGATTTTGTAGGCTAGTGCATCTGCGTAGAAAATAAATGAACAAAAATGACTTTTGTTCTTATGTGAACCATTCTTTCACCATTCTTTTTTTTTTTTTTTTTTTACAAACAAAAGCAAGTAAGCGCTAGGACTTCTATTCTGATGTGATTTTGGATGGGGGAAGTGAGATAGTTAAATACACTGGTTGACTTACATGACACCATTGTATTCATATGTCATGCTACTATCAATCCAGGCTGAAGCCAATGTTATTATTAATGCATGCATGTTGCTTCCCCTAAAATAAGGGGGCTTCCTGATTTTGCTCCCTTCCTGTTCCTCGCTTATTTTCATGTTGTGGAACGACTAGCGGGGCCTGCTTTGGTTGTTTTAATACATTGATCAACATTGATTGTGATTGGTGGTTCGCTGTGCATGCAGAGCCTGCGTGTCACGCACTAGCAACAAACTCCCTTATATCAGACACAGACTTCTCTTGTAGATTAGGGTTACGTTTCCAGCTCCGCAGCTTCGAACCGTAGTTTAGACAGACCCCTTGTTTCTTAAGGCTAACTTTAGCTTAGCCTGCCTCGCAGCTGGTAACTAGCCTTTAATCTGACAGTGAAGAATAGTCGGGAGATGTCATGATAACGTTACCTTAATCAGGTGCTTTATTTAGTCTTTGCAGCAAACACAAAACAATGACTACTGTAGCTTCACTTCCCATGAAAACGCATGCGTTTCACCGTGTCTGTTTGCTCACATGGCTTCCTGTCTGTAAGGGGAAGGGTCGGTCGGTAACATTAGTCATGGAAAATAAAAAAAAGTTGTAGAAAGGTGTTGAGAATGACCAACACCTAATCTTAAACTTAGGGTACTTAATTTACTACGACCCAATCAGAGGTTACTTAAATTGGGACGTTCAGTCAAAATCAAGCACGTCACCTTCAAACGGGATCTCCGTTTGAACGGGCACAGAGCTCTGCCGGAACTCCGACTGCTGTCTGTCCGTGCGGCCGTCTGACGGCATCAGTAAACAAATTGAGACAGTTTCATTACCGGTTAAAAACGTCTCGTTATCGCGTTAAATAGTAGTCTAATTTGGTACAGTTGGTTTTAACGCCTGATGCGAAGTGTAGGCCTATAGGAGTACACATGACAACCCTGAACAAGCAGTGTCGCTCTGCTCCGTCTTTCTGCTGTGCCCCATTCACGTAGTAGTTTTCCACTATGTAGGTTAAACTCTGCAATTAATCTGCGGTTCACATGTATGCATGAACTGTGGTGGTCCATTACACTGTAGGGTATATTCAACATCACTGATTAAGTAGCCTAAGTCAATCCTACATTTTTCAACTTGGGAGCAAAACATGCTCCTTGGGGAAAAAAAGTGACCATAAAGCCCTGTCCATGCTAATTAAACAACTGGACTTTAGGGTCAAGTGTTGTCGTATCTGGCCCATGTCCCGGATGTGAAAGCCCCCTTACTGGACTACTGAATATAATAATATTCCATTATATTATTTGTATTTTGAATTGTTACCTGCCACCAGAATTTTGTGATTTCCTTGCAATAAATATTGACATTTTTACCATAAATTGGTGCCTAAAAATGTATCAGAATGCAGGAATTAAAGTCTTTTACCCTCAAAACCCCAGACCCCTCCCCCCCTGCGTTGTGTGTTCCTGCAAAGACAAATTCTGAGCAAGGAAAAACCCTGAAGTATAATCACAGACAGCCTTAAAAACATTTAAATTGCAGAGTTAGAGTTAAAACGGATGAAAAGATGGAGAACCAGACAGACAATATGTACAATGTCAACAGAGAGAAACATGGACAATCGAACAGACAGACAGTGACAACAAAGAACAACATTCTGTAAAGAATGACAGTAACAGCATACAAACGGCATAAATAAAAATTTGTTAAAAAGTAAAAAAAGTAGAAAGCATTGTTTGCCAGTTACATTAAATGTTTAAAAATCTGTTACATAAGGTACTGCTTATATTATTTCACTTGATAGTAAAGAGAGAGAATGGGAGAAGGAAGTTTGTGTGAGGTGGACCTGGTCACCACAGACCCAAATCTTCTCAGCTGCTGCTACTGTCATATGCTGCACGTCTTCATGTGGCACATTATTTATATTATAACAAGGTAATGCAATGTGTAATCAAGGGATGACTGATTAACAGTAATGTAAATGCTAAATGCCCTAATACCTGTTGATACTACAATAATGCAAAGTATAGGCTCTTAACCTTACAGTTTTGCACATATCATGTAAGACTCGATTTCTCCATTTCTTTGCACAAAACTCTCCAGAAAGTGCCATTTAATGGTTTATTTTTCAAAAAAATGTCCTGGCGGGGCATACCCCAAGACCCCCCTAGGGAGAGCCCCCCCACATAACAAATCCCAATTTAACCCCTGCATACAACGTTCTATGCAAGTAATATTAATGATTACTTTCATTGAATTTGGGGTGTTTCATTCAATTTTATAGCATTTGAAAAAAAATGGGGTGCTGGCGCAGCATCATGGGTGCGGCGTATATTTTCCAGCTTTTTTGCCCTTTGCCAATCACACCTATGTTAAATCTATTAACATTTTGATGAAATTAAGCTTAGCGTTAGTTCAAGCAGGACACGGAAGTCATACGCCCGCTGGTTGAATTATCATTCCTATCAGACACACACCAATCACAGCCATTCTCACATCTAGGCGCTCCTTTTGAATGGGACTCCCTCCTCACTGATCCCTGCTACACTGACGCTGCTTCCCTCACTGCTGCCGCTGGCAGTGCTTTGCCTCCACCACCCCAGTCTCCACCTTCATAGTACAGAGTCCTAACATGGCTCAAAGGTTAAAATGGTTTTCAGTGTATTTCTTTTGGCTCACTCTTTTTTTTTTTTACCCAGGGGGGTTTCTGCATGGTGCCCCCTGTTTCAGCTTAGCATGCTGCTTGGCTGATCCAGGAAGCATTATCAAGAGCGGTGCCCTCAGCGCTAAGCATAACTCTATTTCCATTTGTTGCAATAAATGGTTAAATCTATGACGAGAGGGTTCCTGACTGAACAAACGTTCTTAATTTGTTTGTTAAATAAAGATTGATTTTTTTTTTTTTTTATTGAATCGATTATTCGTTTGAACTATAACATAACATACTACAGTGAGGAAAATAAGTATTTGAACACCCTGCTATTTTGCAAGTTCTCCCACTTAGAAATCATGGAGGGGTCTGAAATTGTCATCGTAGGTGCATGTCCACTGTGAGAGACATAATCTAAAAAAAAAAAATCCAGAAATCACAATGTATGATTTTTTTTAACTATTTATTTGTATGATACAGCTGCAAATAAGTATTTGAACACCTGAGAAAATCAATGTTAATATTTGGTACAGTAGCCTTTGTTTGCAATTACAGAGGTCAAACGTTTCCTGTAGTTTTTCACCAGGTTTGCACACACTGCAGGAGGGATTTTGGCCCACTCCTCCACACAGATCTTCTCTAGATCAGTCAGGTTTCTGAGCTGTCGCTGAGAAACACGGAGTTTGAGCTCCCTCCAAAGATTCTCTATTGGGTTTAGGTCTGGAGACTGGCTAGGCCACGCCAGAACCTTGATATGCTTCTTACAGAGCCACTCCTTGGTTATCCTGGCTGTGTGCTTCGGGTCATTGTCATGTTGGAAGACCCAGCCTCGACCCATCTTCAATGCTCTAACAGAGGGAAGGAGGTTGTTCCCCAAAATCTCGCAATACATGGCCCCGGTCATCCTCTCCTTAATACAGTGCAGTCGCCCTGTCCCATGTGCAGAAAAACACCCCCAAAGCATGATGCTACCACCCCCATGCTTCACAGTAGGGATGGTGTTCTTGGGATGGTACTCATCATTCTTCTTCCTCCAAACACGGTTAGTGGAATTATGACCAAAAAGTTCTATTTTGGTCTCATCTGACCACATGACTTTCTCCCATGACTCCTCTGGATCATCCAAATGGTCATTGGCAAACTTAAGACGGGCCTTGACATGTACTGGTTTAAGCAGGGGAACCTTCCGTGCCATGCATGATTTCAAACCATGACGTCTTAGTGTATTACAGTAACCTTGGAAACGGTGGTCCCAGCTCTTTTCAGGTCATTGACCAGCTCCTCCCGTGTAGTTCTGGGCTGATTTCTCACCTTTCTTAGGATCATTGAGACCCCACGAGGTGAGATCTTGCATGGAGCCCCAGTCCGAGGGAGATTGACAGTCATGTTTAGCTTCTTCCATTTTCTAATGTTTGCTCCAACAGTGGACCTTTTTTCACCAAGCTGCTTGGCAATTTCCCCGTAGCCCTTTCCAGCCTTGTGGAGGTGTACAATTTTGTCTCTAGTGTCTTTGGACAGCTCTTTGGTCTTGGCCATGTTAGTAGTTGGATTCTTACTGATTGTATGGGGTGGACAGGTGTCTTTATGCAGCTAACGACCTCAAACAGGTGCATCTAATTTAGGATAATAAATGGAGTGGAGGTGGACATTTTAAAGGCAGACTAACAGGTCTTTGAGGGTCAGAATTCTAGCTGATAGACAGGTGTTCAAATACTTATTTGCAGCTGTATCATACAAATAAATAGTTAAAAAAATCATACATTGTGATTTCTGGATTTATTTTTTTTTAGATTATGTCTCTCACAGTGGACATGCACCTACGATGACAATTTCAGACCCCTCCATGATTTCTAAGTGGGAGAACTTGCAAAATAGCAGGGTGTTCAAATACTTATTTTCCTCACTGTACATATAACAGGCTGCAGCTAATCATGATGAGTGTCAGCTGGTCATCTGACTCCAGCACACCTGTCTCCACTCCTGCAATTAGAAACACACTCACTCACACACACACACACACACACACACACACACACACACACACACACACACACACACACACTCACACACAGAGACACACTCACACACACAGACACACTCACAAAGACACACGTTCACACAGACACACACTCACACAAACACACATTCACACTGACACACACACACTCAGACAGGCACACAGACACACACTCACAAAGACACACTCACACAGACACACAAACACTCACACAGACACTCACACGCTCACACAGACACACACTCACAAAGACACACACTCACACAGACCCACACACATACACACAAACACACACTCACACAAACTCACAAAGACACACACACAGACACACACTCACACACACACACACACACACACACACACACACACACACACACACACGCACTCACACAGACACACACACTCACACTGACACACACTCACACAGACACGCACTCACACAGACACACACACACACACACACTCACACAGACACACAGACACACACACTCACACAGACACACACTCACACAGACACACGAGGTGGAGGGTATGACATCAAGTCTCTAAGAAGCCAAACAGCTGATGCTGTTTGTTTATTTGCATCGTCCTGAAATAATGTTATATCTTGTGTTTTGTACGTGTCTACATTTTGTGTTCTTTGTTTGTACCATTTTTGCTTGTCTGTTTTTTCTTTCTTGTGTTATAATTATTGTTTTGTGCCATATAAATACATATGATTTGTAAATTCAATTATAAGATGAAAAAGACCACTTAAAAGTAAATCTTGTTTATTACCACTATTTAAGCATTTTATGTAAATCAAATACAATATTGAAAAGAAAAGAAAATTGTCAACATGTCCAAATGCATTATGTTGTTAAAAAAGGAAGGTTTTCAAAAAGAAGAAACAAATAGATGTTGCATAACATATTGCACAATAAATACAAGAAGTTAAACTATACATACATTAAATCAGTCTGAGGCATATTTGTGTGAGGACTGAGGAGATGTTATTGCATCAAGGCTGAAAAGGACATTCAAAACCAGCAGCAGTAAAAGTGCAAATTTGTGATGTAACCACTGTGGTTACGTTAAACTGAAATTTGATTCACAATGTTCTTGTAGCATTCAGTAATATTACTCATCAACGTGGTACAATTAAACAGGTAAAAGTTGAAGCTTGTTAGCGTTTAACAGTGGAGGTTGGCCTCGACAACTAAGATCCATGTTTTGCCAAATAATCATGAGTCTTTAATTCAGGTGTTGATTGAGTTCTGTGGTCCTTATTGAGGTGGTAGTTGGACATGTTGTATTGAACTGCAGTGCTGGTTGCACAACTGGTAACTTGGTGTATATCAGTGCAGAAGCCCTGTGACTAAACCTTAAAATGAAGTGAAGAGTGTCAGGACTGGTCTCAGTGCTGCTGTGGGTTGTTGACAGTAGAATAGAAAGGGTCTTCAGAAAGTCTGGATGGATGATTGACAGCAGAGTGGGTGGGACTATGGCTGCTGTCCCACACAGTAGAATATGTGTCACCACTAGCTTCTCCAGAGCTGTTGGGAAAGTTGACCGTGGAGTAATGCTGCGAGGCAGAGGGGTTTGTGGGAGCGTTGACTGTGACATAAATAGTGCTGAGTGCAGTTCCTGAGCCTGGCTTCTGGAGGCGCTCCCGTATCTCCTCATAGGCACCATCCTTCCAGAGAACAAAGACAAACACAGGAGGAATCGTTCATTTGTGATCCTAACATTAAACACTAACCAGAGTGGCAGAGGCTCTAGCATTCTAATGTTAGCATTTAGCTGGTATGGCTAGGTAGACTTATGTACACTAACCTCATTGTTCTGTTCTCTATTTCTTGTGTCTTTTGAACGCTGAAATCCTGCAAAAAGAAGAAAGAAATGAACAAGCAGAATCACACGCTAATCTGTATCATCACAGCGGGACCTACTGTACAACGGACCGGGAAAGATCTGACACAGTTACACCTGTTGATGTTTGAGTCTGTTGTACTGCATAGAAACAAGTAAAATATTGTAGGTAGGGCTGGGTTAAAATAATCGATTCTTCTCCTCCTCTTTGTTTGAGTGATCGGAAATCGATTAAGAAAATCCCTTCTGGGAGGTCAATTCTTAATGCTAACATTAACCTTGTGCATTATAAGAAAAGTTTGCACAATTTACAGCATACGTTTTCTGAGAACCTCTTTTTTTTTAATCCAAGCAATATTGGTATATTAACTGAAATGTCCCTAACCTAATTGATATCAGATCAAATTGGAAATATAACTGAATCGTGAATGTGAATCAGAATCAAATCAATTCGGTAAATCATTGGCGATAGCCAGCCCTAACTAAAAGCTGTACAAATATCAAATTTACAACCATGAAAAAGGTAGTCTGGACCTTTTTTATTATTTTTATTTATTTATTGATTAATGGATTTGTTGAATCACCGCTTGCCAGCCCACCCAAAAAAGTGTGTATCCATGTACATGTGTGTTCCAAGAAGTCTCTTACGTTTCCAGACGAGAACCAAAATAAGCAGCAGCACCAGCACAGCCACACAGACGACCACAGCTATGGTTCCAGGTAACGAGGAGGCCCCTGCAGGAGACACAACCACACAACTAAAAGACAAACAGCTTTATTTAAACACACACCACTCATCCAGAAGGGTTTATCTGCTGCAGGAGCTTTCAGTAAACAAAAGTACTTCTTCACCAGGACTTGATGTAGTTGGAGGCACTAAAAATAGATATAATAGATTAGAGATATACAGTAGGAAAGTATAGAAAATAAGAAATGTAATTTGTCAAAACTTGGCAAAAAACAAACAAATTGTGCTATCATGAGCATGGGACTTTAACTGACTTGTCATGTAACTATTACTTTTGGACAGATCAATTTTTTTTTTTAAAGATGATATAAGTTGGATGAAAGTTGATGCCTGAAACTGTACAGGTCAACACTGCTAAATTATTATCTTCCTAAAAACACAGTTATTTGTTGACATAACTTGCCAAGATGAACTATAAGATTATCAGTGTTCAGTGGTTATTGTTGTTTTTATTTTGATGCTGGTAAGCATTTCATAAAGCTAAGCTCCGGCTGCAGTAGGTTTCAGAAATACTTTCTCACCATCGCTGTGGGCAGATGCAGTGGTCGACTGGGTGGAAGAAGCAGATGTAGGAACTGGACGAGTTGATGTTGAGATAGTAGAGGAGTTCAGTGTTGTTGGAGGCACTGCAAATAGATATAACATGAGATAAACAAAATACTGTACATTTGTTACTGTGGGATGATGTAACACAATGGTGATTGGGCAAATGGTCCACTGATTGACATTATTAGGCGTGTCTGTGGCGACATTTCAGACATCACAATCGTTGCACAGTTAGTGACGCGTTTGTCTATCAGCGAGCAGTGATTGGTCCACCAGAGAGGGTAGACGGAGTTAACAGAACAGACTCACTCTTCAACTTACTTGTGTGTAAAGCGGCGTCAGGTTTTTTTTTGGTCTCTTAATTACCGCTTATCACTAAAGGTGGCGCCAAAGAGAACAAAACAGAGATCTTTGGGATTGTAACTTGAACCTGTCACAGGTGAACTTCACCATCCATCAATAAGATAACTACAATCTGAACAGGGGTCAGATTACATCCAAACCATACAATAATGTCACAACTCACCGACAGTCATCATGAGCCTGTGGAAGAATGGGTTGCTCTGTTTTGAGTCATTTCTTTCTGCTCCACACCAGTATGTCCCAGTGTCTTCTGTTGTTACGTTTCTCACTGTTATGGTGATATTTCTCTTCACTTTGTCATCCATCATAGAAAACTTTTCAGCGTTGCTCTGTGCGGTGCTTACTATCTGTATACATATAGATGGATCTTCTCCTTTACAGATGAATTTTATCGTAGTACCCTCTGGATATATACACCAGTATGTGAGATTCTGTCCAACAGTTGGAGACTTAGTGAAGTTAGTAATAGTATCTGTAGACAGACAGAAAGACAGTGTTGTTCAGTAACTGTATTTAACATCATATTTCAGAGAAACCTTCATTATATGTGTGAGTAAATTAAACCTAAAAATGTCAGATGTTTGTTTCTCACCTTCAACCTCCAGCTGTATTTTTCTGAGTGCAGCTCTGTTACGTCCCTTATTTGTTTCCACTCCACACCAGTAGACACCAGCATGCTCTGAGGACACATTACTGATGGACATGTTGAAGCTACTGCTGGTCTCTGTGAGAGTGAAGGACCCGTTTGACTTCGGAGAAGATTTTGTTGATAAAATATCCTCACAGATTGAACCATTCTCTTTGCAGAAAAACATGACTTCAGACTTTTTTTTGTCACATGAGATGGTGGTTTTAGCTGTTCTGTACGCAGTTTGATTAAATGGTGTCTGACAGCCGCCATCTGTAAATAAACAAGAAAAGTAAAATGTGTGAAATATTTCCATCATGTCTAGTACTATGTGCTTTATGGCAAAATTATTTCCATTTTTTGTAACTTGGTTAGTCAATAGATGATAACTAGAACAATATGAGTACTGTATGTTCAAGTCTGCATGTATGATTCCTTAGTTATCTGAGGGTGTAGTTACTCTTTAACACAGTTACAAAGTGCTTTAACAAAGGACATGAGAGACAGTGATGAAAAGAGGCAACATTTCTTACCAACTTTCAAGTCCACTTTATCACAGTCAGATTTCTGTTCAAATATAAATTTACACGTGTAATCCTCAAAGTCCCCACGTTGAAGTTGTTTGATGACCACTCTGAGCTTTTTATTTGCTGCATCATGGTAAACAGAAAATCTGTCCTTGGTCTGCCACACATTCATTTGAGTGCTTCCTATGATTGTTTGCTTGTCCTTATCTACATCAACTCTTTGATATTGTAGAATTGTTTTATGCTGGCAGGTGAATTCCACCCATCCGTCTGTGCATCCCTTCACATCAGATGAGGCCTCCCAGCCTGTAGATCAGAGAGAAAAGTTCACATCATGTCAGATTCTGAAACAATCTCAGAGCTGCAGTCTGAATATGATCTCTATCAACAAAACATACACTGTCTGTCTGGAACATGATCGGAAACACACACTCAGTAGGTCAAAGATTTGTCATATTAATCTCTTTCATTGTATATTTTCAGAAAAAGCCTCTGCTTTTTTTTTATCAACACTGTTATTACACTTTATTGTTGTTGCAATTACTGGAGTTATGTAGCAGTACAGTACAGTGGTACAGTAGCAGTACAGCATATTACTGTAGGACTTCTACTCGTATTTATTTAGTAAACATATTGAAAACAGTTTTTCATTTGAATGATTGTATCTATCAGTGAGGAGGTATTAGTTGTACCTGTTATCATCAGTGAGAGGATGAGTAGAAGAAAGCTCTTCATTATGTTGCTGTTGGATGCTGAGATCCTCCGTCAGATCATTAAACTCCAGCTGGTTATTTCAGTTCTGTCTGATCGCTGCGTCTCTACAGTTGGTCGGTCTCAAGAGTTGGGTTTCCTGAATTTCTGTCATAATATGTTACTTAAAAACGTCTTGCCTTACCTTTCTGTCTATCCTTCCCCTTTTTGTTCTTCACAATTATAACTCCTTTTTTTTAACCATTTTGTTCACAGTAAACAGAAATAGTCATGAGAAAGAAAATACACTTTGTATTAGAAAGTCCCTGACATAAACGCCACAATATGCCACAAATAGTAGAATAGTGGTATAACAGAATGCCTCACCATTGTTCATTATTTGGCTTTGATTTAATAAGTAAATCATATCAACATCAGTTCCTAAATGTAAAAACAACTGACTTGGAAAGAATACAATGACAAATAGAATCAAGAGATTTTATTAATCCATAAAGGGGAAGTTTGGGGGTTTCAGCAGTGTTAATGTCAGGAGATATCAGCCTTTTTATACCATTACCTTTTATAAACAGCAACCTTCGGCCAAGCTAATGGGGATCCTACTAATTAAAATAAATGGCTATGAAAATAATAGTAGTAATGATGATACATCCCCCAATGTCTACGTGTATTTAATTTTTTTTTAATATTTTTGAACATACAGAACAGACAAACACAATTGAACAAGATCAAAAACCTCTCCCACCCCACACACAATGAATTTCCTGCAACACAACACCACAAGAACCTGCTGCTGATGGGGTGGTGTCAGTAATACTGTCACATTGATGGTCCATTATTTTACCTTTCTCAATCCTCTGTTGTTACTACTAGTAACATGTTTGGCATTTTCACATTTGGCGGTTAACACAAGCTTAAGAGATGTTCACATTTTGTTCTGCGACATAAAATACAATGGTAAATACTCCACTTGTGAATTTCTTAGCTTTTATGAGTCTTAAAAAAGGCGGTGGCTAACAAGTGGCTAAATGAGACAACAAAGGTTGTTGGGGACATTAAGCGTCAAGTCATGCCTAGGTGGTGCTCCTGGCCATTGTAGGTATGCTTCTGAAATCATACAAGTGGTGCCATTTGTGATGATTTTCTTGTTAATCCAACTGTCCTGGACTAACTCTTATTATTATAATGAATATAGATCAGAGGTGTTGATTGAGTTCTGTGGTCCTTATTGAGGTGGTAGTTGGACATGTTGTATTGAACTGCAGTGCTGGTTGCAGAACTGGTAACTTGGTGTATATCAGTGAAGCCCTGTGACTAAACCTTGAATCAAACAAACTGAACATTGTCATGAATCCTGAAGTCTGAAGCCTGGTGTGATCAAATAAAGTCCCATAAAAAATGAAGTGAAGAGTATCAGGACTGGTCTCAGTGCTGCTGTGGGTTGTTGACAGTAGAATAGAAAGGGTCTTCAGAAAGTCTGGATGGATGATTGACAGCAGAGTGGGTGGGACTATGGCTGCTGTCCCACACAGTAGAATATGTGTCACCACTAGCTTCTCCAGAGCTGTTGGGAAAGTTGACCATGGAGTAATGCTGCGAGGCAGAGGGGTTTGTGGGAGCGTTGGCTGTGACATAAATAGTGCTGAGTGCAGTTCCTGAGCCTGGCTTCTGGAGGCGCTCCTGTATCTCCTCATAGGCACCATCCTTCCAGAGAACAAAGACAAACACAGGAGGAATCGTTCATTTGTTATCCTAACATTAAACACTAACCAGAGTGGCAGAGGCTTTAGCATGCTAATGTTAGCATTTAGCTAGTATGGCTAGGTAGACTTATGTACACTAACCTCATTGTTCTGTTCTCCATTTCTTGTGTCTTTTGAACGCTGAAATCCTGCAAAAAGAAAGAAAGAAATGAACAAGCAGAATCACACGCTAATCTGTATCATCACAGCGGGACCTACTGTACAACGGACCGGGAAAGATCTGACACAGTTACACCTGTTGATGTTTGTTTGAAAAATATTTTATGACTGACTATTGTATATAGAAATGAGTAAAATACTGAAAGCTGTACACATATTAATTTGCAGACATGAAAAAGGTAGTTTGGACCTTTTTATTATTTGTATTGATTGATTAATTAATTTATTGAATCGCGCTTGCCCACCTACTTCCAGTAAGAAAAAAAGTGTGTATCCATGTACATGTGTGTTCCAAGAAGTCTCTTACGTCTGCAGACGAGAACCAAAATAAGTAGCACCACCAGCACAGCCACACAGACGACCACAGATATGGTTCCAGGTAACAAATAGAAGCAAGACAAATAGAAGACAAATAGAAGCAAGAGATTTTATTAATCCATAAAGGGGAAGTTGGGGGTTTCAGCATTGTTAATGTCAGAAAATATCAGCCTTTTTAAACCATTACCTGTTATAAACAGCAACCTTCTTTGGCCAAGGTAATGGGGATCCTAATAATTAAAATAAATGACTATGAACATAATAGTAGTAATGATGATACATCCCCCACTGTCTACGAGTATTTTTACAGCATTGCATTATCAATCTCGCAAGCTATATGAAGCCAACATGATGTGACACAGTGAATTTCCTGCTAACAACACAAAACCACAAGAACCTGCTGCTGATAGGGTGGTGTCAGTAATACTGTCACGTTGCGGTCCATTATTTTACCTTTCTCAATCCTCTGTTGTTACTACTTGTTGTCCAGGTTTTTTTCCAACAACGCAGTAGTGTAACATGTTTGGCATTTTCACATTTTGCGGTTAACACAAGCTTAAGAGATGTTCACATTAGGGTTGCGCGATATTGAAAAAATGTGATATTGCGATATTGATTACGAATATTGCGATATCGATATTAATTTCGATATTATAACATGTAAAATTACAAAAGTTATGGGAAAACGCATCAAAATAGATTCAGAATAAATTGAACAAGTTTTCTTACAACACAAGGTTTATTTCAACTGACAGAACTGAAATAAATAAATAAGGACCATGTCTACAGAACAGGACATGTTTTACTGGTTGTACAGTATAAAATATATAAAGAGAACAGGACACAACTTTTCTTTCTCTTTTCTGATTCGTTCCGTTTTGTTGTCTCTATCTATATCTTCACTTACACTGTCACTCTGTCAAAATATGCACACACGTGGTACGCTCCATAGGGTAGTGGACCCGTGGTACACTCTATAGGGTTTGTCACATAGTGGACCCGTGCACTGACGTGCACTAACATATGCAAGTGGCACGGTAACTGGCCAATGAAACATGATCATTATAGCGTTTCAAGCGGGCTCTAAATCAAACACAACTAAGCCACACAGCCAACGGACGGGACACAGCGCTCCACAAAATAAACAAAATATTGCATACTTATTATGTATTATACATACTTATTATGTATTATATCCACTTTGGATATAATATTGCGCAGCGTGATATTGCGAAAACGATATTGAGTCGATATATCATACACCCCTAGTTCACGTTTTGTTCTGCGACATAAAATACTTCGGTAAATACTCCACAATTTTGAAGCTTTTATGAGTCTTAAAAAAGGCGGTGGCTAACAAGTGGCTAAATGAGACAACAAAGGTTGTTGGGGACATTAAGCGTCTCCATCAGTGTAGTGGTGGAGACGTTGAAGTCATGCCAAGGTGGTGTAGTTTGTTTATAGCCTAACATTTGCTTTTTACTCCTGGCTATTGTAGGTATGCTTCTGAAATCATACAAGTGGTGCCATTTGTAATGATTTTCTTGTTAATCCAACTGTCCTGGACTAACTCTTATTATTATAATGAATATAGATCAGAGGTGTTGATTGAGTTCTGTGGTCCTTATTGAGGTGGTAGTTGGACATGTTGTATTGAACTGCAGTGCTGGTTGCAGAACTGGTAACTTGGTGTATATCAGTGAAGCCCTGTGACTAAACCTTGAATCAAACAAACTGAACATTGTCATGAATCCTGAAGTCTGAAGCCTGGTGTGATCAAATAAAGTCCCATAAAAAATGAAGTGAAGAGTATCAGGACTGGTCTCAGTGCTGCTGTGGGTTGTTGACAGTAGAATAGAAAGGGTCTTCAGAAAGTCTGGATGGATGATTGACAGCAGAGTGGGTGGGACTATGGCTGCTGTCCCACACAGTAGAATATGTGTCACCACTAGCTTCTCCAGAGCTGTTGGGAAAGTTGACCGTGGAGTAATGCTGCGAGGCAGAGGGGTTTGTGGGAGCGTTGACTGTGGCATAAATAGTGCTGAGTGCAGTTCCTGAGCCTGGCTTCTGGAGGCGCTCCTGTATCTCCTCATAGGCACCATCCTTCCAGAGAACAAAGACAAACACAGGAGGAATCATTCATTTGTGATCCTAACATTAAACACTAACCAGAGTGGCAGAGGTTCTAGCATTCTAATGTTAGCATTTAGCTGGTATGGCTAGGTAGGCTTATGTACACTAACCTCATTGTTCTGTTCTCTATTTCTTGTCTCTTTTGAACGCTGAAATCCTGCAAAAAGAAAGAAAGAAATTAACAAGCAGACACAGTTACACCTGTTGATGTTTGTTTGAAAAATATTTTATGACTGACTATTGTATATAGAAATGAGTAAAATACTGAAAGCTGTACACATATTAATTTGCAGACATGAAAACATTTAGTTTGGACCTTTTTATTATTTGTAATTATTGATTAATACATTTATTGAATCACTGCTTGCCCACCTACTTCCAGTAAGAAAAAAAGTGTGTATCCATGTACGTGTGTGTTCCAAGAAGTCTCTTACGTTTGAGCACGAGGACCAAAATAAGTAGCAGCACCAGCACAGCCACACAGACGACCACCGCTATGGTTCCAGGTAACGAGGAGGCCCCTGCAGGAGACACAACCACACAACTAAAAGACAAGCAGCTTTATTTAAACACACACGACTCATCCAGAAGGGTTTATCTGCTGCAGGAGGTTTCAGTAAACAAAAGTGCTTCCTCACCAGGACGTGATGTAGTTGGAACATCAAGGGGACATAGGACTTTAACTGACTTGTCATGTAACTATTACTTTTGGACGGATCCATTTTTTTTTTTTTAAAGATGATATAAGTTGGATGAAAGTTGATGCCTGAAACTGTACAGGTCAACACTGCTAAATGATTATCTTCCTAAAAACACAGTTATTTGTTAACATAACTTGCCAAGATGAACTATAAGATTATCAGTGTTCCGTGGTTATTGTTGCTTTTATTTTGATGCTGGTAAGCATTTCATAAAGCTAAGCTCCGGCTGCAGTAGGTTTCAGAAATGCTTTCTCACCATTGCTGTGGGCAGATGCAGTGGTCGACTGGGTGGAAGAAGCAGATGTAGGAACTGGATGAGTTGATGTTGAGATAGTAGAGGAGTTCAGTGTTGTTGGAGGCACTGCAACTAGATATAATATGAGATAAACAAAATACTGTACATTTGTTACTGTAGCTTTTATTTTTATTTTGGTAAACATGTTATATAGGGGAGCAGCAGTTTTCCATCCAATCATTATCTCTAACCACAAATGTTTTACAGATCCGTAACAGGGTTTCATTGGGGCTGGGCTAGGGGTGGGAATCTCTAGGCACCTCACGATTCAGTTCCGTTTCAGAGGGCTATGATGCAATGATTAAACAAATATTTGTTTATTTCTATACATGATTTATTTATTTTTTCACTGTGTGACTACTTGCTACTTTTAAAACATACTGTATGGTATGTGAAATAAGCCATAATTAAAATAAACTGATGAATTTACTTCCATTATCATTTAGTTTAGTTAGACACAACTTGTATTAGGATGTGCACATGCAAAAAAATACATCAGATTACATTTACACATTTTTTAAACATTCAATGGTGGCTCATTGGCCATACTTCTTACTGTGAGAATTATGGCACTCAAACATTGGCATGGCAATGGCATGGTTTGGGGAGTTGAATTTCTGATTACTGACCCTTCTGCATCAAGCCATAATCTTTCAGAGAGAATCGCATAGTGTCTAAGAATTGACTTTTTTCCCCAGCCCCAGGCTGGACCCGATCCTAGCAGTTATTGGGCAAAGCAGGGTTACACCCTGGACAGGTCGCCAGTCAACAACAGACCTACGGACAATTAAGAGTTATCAATTAACCTAACCAGCATGTCTTGGACTTTGGGAGTAATGGAAGAAACTGGAGAAAACCCACTCTAACTCAGGGAGAACATGCAAACTCCAAACAGAGGGTGTCCTCTGCAATTAAAGGTGCTCTAAGCGATGTCACACGTTTTTTATGCTACAGTATTTTTTGTCACGTACAGCAAACATCTCCTCACTATCCGCTAGCTGCCGGTCCCCTGAACACACTGTAAAAAAAAAGCGGTCTCTGTAGACAGCCTAGGCTCCACAAACTGCAACAAAAACAAACTGGTCAACCTGCACCACCAAACATAACAAACAGTCTTCCAGCCAATAACTGACAAGAAGGATTTGGGGGTGGGGGTTGGGGGGTTAGAGAGTGGAAGGGAGGGGACAGGATGAGGAGGCTGGAGGGGCGAGCTAGCCTCCATTTTGTTTGACAATACTTCGAACGTCAACAAGAAGTGACATCACCCAACATCGCTTAGAGCACCTTTAACTGTCAGTTACGGCCGACTGTAGTAACACAATGGTGCCCATGGCCCACTGGTGAAAGCCCTTGCATTTGCATTATAACCAATAGAGCTGGACTTGAATATTCGACTATTCTGATATTCGTTCGTTGGCTAGGTATTCAATTTACAATTTTGTGATGTGAATATTTATTTTTTATTTAAATTTCACTGTGGTGTTTTGTCGGGATTGTGCTTGTAACTAAATGTTCGCTAGCCGCTGGGTAATTTATGCAGCTCTATATCGTCCATCTCAGCCCAAAACGAAGAAATGTTGAGTTACATGTGAGTAGTCTGATGTTTGTAGGTCTGTATGGGTATACTTTAGCAGCCAGAGGCCTGTACTACGAAGCAAGATTTGGCGTTAACGAGCTAACTTCAGGTTCAACCCAGGGTTTTCTGTATCACGAAGGTGGATCACTTGTTACCGGGTTCAATCACCGTGGTAACTTATGCTGAACACCTAACCTGGTCGGGAGCAGGTTAAGTTGGAGATCAGAGATCAACCAATGTTAAAGCACCGCCTACTGACCAATCAATACTCGATTGATAACGGCGTCACCGTTCTTATAGAAGATCAGGCGGAGCTCGGTGGGCAGAGAGAGAGAGGGAGAGGGGGAGAAAGGAGTGCGCACATAAAAGTTAAAGCATTTAGAGACCGATAACCCTGTTAGCATTCCCTGATGTGTATATTTATGAAATACATAGATTGTAATGGGAGGGAATTACATATCGGCTTGGCTTCTTGAGCCGTGTGTTGCCAATGCGCACATCAGTTTGAATTATGTTTTTATATATTTTATTTGCTTTGACGATGGCTTCCCACTGCCGGGGTTGCAACTGAAATAATAGGCTAAACGACAGTTTATGGAAAGCACAAGCGTTTCACAATTATGGTCCGTTCTTGTGCCTGACAGATGGGGGAGTGATATTGATAAGCCTTGTGATTTACGCATCTACAGCGTCCGCTATTCTTTTGCCAGCTTTCCTCCTGCAGCAGCGACTGTATTGCGTTTTGCCTGTAAAACCGTGTCTGTGTTATTCATATTCATGTAGAATTATAGTTTGCTTTTCTTATGTAAAATATGCGGCTCTGGTAGATGTCTGCGATTGGTCGTGGTGCGCAAACACTACCTCTTTTATGTGAACAATCGCGTCTCTAGATTGGAAAAACCTGGGTTGACTGAACTAGTTGATAACCAGCGTCGTGATACAGCTTATGCGGGACCGCGGTTGTTAGGTTAGGTGAAGCCGGGTAACTGAAAGAAATCCAGGACATGTTGATCTCGCTTCGTAGTACAGGCCTCTGGTGTCGTTTTCATGCGATTTGTTAAAGGTAAATATAGTACGGCCGTGCATAATGCCAATGCTGTGAGGCACTGGCTGGCTCACACACACTGCATCAGTTCTCAGACAGTCCGGCAAAAACATAAGTCTTTCCATTTATTTTGAATGCTTGCGGCAAAAAGTTTCAATTCAAGAGGACATCACACATTTAAGTGACACTCTCATCGCCGCACAACTCTGCGGTGAATCGCACCCCCCTCCAAACCATAAAATAATGTTACAACTCACTGACAGTCATCACAAGTTTGTGGAAGAATGGGTTGCTCTGTTTTGGGTCATTTCTTTCTGCTCCACACCAGTATGTTCCAGTGTCTTCTGTTGTTACGTTTCTCACTGTTATGGTGATATTTTTCACTTTGTCATCCATCATGGAAAACTTTCCAGTGTTGCGCTGTGCGGTGCTTACTATCTGTTCACATATAGATGGATCTTCTCCTTTACAGATAAATTTTTTTATCGTAGTACCCGCTGGATATTTACACCAGTATGTGAGATTCTGTCCAACAGTTAGAGACTTAGTGAAGTTAGTAATAGTATCTGTAGGCAGACAGAAAGACAGTGTTGTTCAGTAACTGTATTTAACATCATATTTCAGAGACACCTTCATTATATGTGTGAGTAAATCAAACCTAAAAGTGTCAGATGTTTGTTTCTCACCTTTAACCTCCAGCTGTATTTTTCTGAGTGCAGCTCTGTTACTTCCATTATCTGTTTCCACTCCACACCAGTAGACACCAGCATGCTCTGAGGACACATTACTGATGGACATGTTGAAGCTACTGCTGGTCTCTGTGAGAGTGAAGGACCCGTTTGACTTCGGAGAAGATTTTGTTGATAAAATATCCTCACAGATTGAACCCTTCTTCTCTTTGCAGAAAAACATGACTTCAGAGTTTCTTTTGTCACATGAGATGGTGGTTTTAGCTGTTCTGTACGCAGTTTGATTAAACGGTGTCTGGCAGCCGTCATCTGCAAATAAAAAGTAAAAGTAAAATGTGGAATCTTTACATTTTGTCTGTTTGTCATGACCTGTACTATGTGCTTTATGGCAAATAGATTTTGGACCTGGTTAGTTATGTACGGTAGATGATGATTTGAAGAGTATGTCCAAGTGTGCTTGTATGATTCCTTAGTTATCTGAGGGTGTAGTTACTCTTTAACACAGTTACAAAGTGCTTTAACAAAGGACATGAGAGACAGTGATGAAAAAGAGGCAGCATTTCTTACCAACTTTCAATTCCACCTCTAAGTCTTCGCCAGAGTTTTTGGTTTAATCTAAATATACACCCGTAGTCCCTGCGGTCCCCATATTGAAGTTGTTTGATGACCACCCTTAGATTTCTATTTTCTGCATCATGGTAAACAGAAAATCTGTCCTCGGTCTGCCACACATTCTTTTGAATGCTTTGTATGATTTTTAAACTGTCCTTAACTACATCAACACTATATATATAGTTGTGGATATTTGCAGATGAATTCAACCCATCCCATCCCGTTCACTTTGCAGAAAAACATGACTCTGGAGTTTCCTTTGTGTCTTTTGCCACATGAGATGGTGGTTTTAGCTGTTCTGTATGCAGCTCAAAAGTAATAAAAAAGAAAAGGGAAGTAAAACGTGAAAATCTTTACAATATATCTGCTTGTCATTACTTTTATTATGTGCTTTATGGCAAATTGAATTCCCGTTTTTGTAACTTGGTTACTCAGTAGATGATGACTAGAGCAACATGAGTACTGTATGTCTAAGTGTGCATGTATAATACTTAATTATCTGAGGGTGTAGTTACTCTTTAACACAGTTACAAAGTGCTTTAACAAAGGACATGAGAGACAGTGATGAAAAGAGGCAGCATTTCTTACCAACTTTCAAGTCCACTTCATCACAGTCAGATTGTTGGTCAAATATAAATTGACACTTGTAATCCTCAAAGTCCCCACGTTGAAGTTGTTTGATGACCACTCTAAGCTTTCTATTTTCTCTATCATGGTGAACAGAAAATCTGCCCTCGGTCTGCCACACATTCTTTTCAGTGCTTTGTATGATTGTTTTGCTGCCCTTAACTACATCAACTTTTTGATATATTTTATTTTTTGGAGATTTGCAGGTGAATTCCACCCATCCGTCTGTGCATCCCTTCACTTCAGATGAGGCCTCCCAGCCTGTAGATCAGAGAGAAAAGTTCACATCATGTCAGATTCTGAAACAATCTCAGAGCTGCAGTCTGAATATGATCTCTATCAACAAAACATACACTGTCTGTCTGGAACATGATCGGAAACACACTCTCAGGATTAATCAGTAGATCACAGATTAGTCCTATTAAACTGGTTGATTGTATATTTTTTGTATTTACTAGTACTTTTCTCATATTTCCTGTTCCTAAAATCTCTTCAAAGTATACTTTAAAATGCAAGTTAATTTTAATTAATTGTATCTGTCAGTGAGGAGATATTTGTTGTACCTGTTATCATCAGTGAGAGGATGAGTAGAAGAAAGCTCTTCATTATGTTGCTGTCGGATGCTGAGATCCTCCGTCAGATTATTAAACTCCAGCTGGTTATTTCACTTCTGTCTGATCGCTGCGTCTCTACAGGTTTCCTGAATTTCTGTCATGATAAACTTAAAAAACATCCTGCCCCCACCCTTCTGTCTATCCTTCCCCTTTTTCTTCTTCCTAATTATAACTTACTTATCATACCTTGCTTCTTGGCAATGACAGTAAACAGGAACTACATTGTGAGAAAGAGAGAGAGGGTTGAAGAAAGAAAATACTCTTTGGATCAATATGAAGTCCCTGACATTGTACATAGAAATAGTAGAATAGTCGTATAATAGAAATTTCATTATTTGGCCTTCAATAAATAAGGAAGCAAGTCACTGGGGAACTAAAACTACAAATAGAAGCAATATATTTTATTAATCCATAAATGGGGAGTTGGGGGTTACAGCAGTGTTAATGTCAGAAGTTATCAGCCTTTTTTAACCAGGAACTGTTAAACACAACACCAGTGGTTATGACTATGATAATAATAGTAATGATGATACATCCCTCACTGTCTACAAGTTTCACAGCGTTATATTATCAATCTTGCAAACTATTTAAAGCCATCAGGATGTGACACATTGAATTTCCAGCTAACAGCACAACACCACAAGAAACTGCTGCTGATGACGTGGTGTCATACACTTCACTTTTCATATTCCATTACTAGATTTTATTATTTAAATTATGAATCTGTAATATTTTCACAGTGCAGTCCATTATTTTACCGTTCTCAATCACTTGTACACGTGTCACGTGTTGTTCAGCTTTTTTTCCAACAACGCAGTAGAGTATATATATATATAGTTATATATATTTATATCCTGTTCCTATTATATATGTTGTCTGTATAATATATGTCGTTTGTATATCTGGAGTTTGTAACAATAATAATTTCCCCGTGGGATTATTAAAGTATTTCTGATTCTGAGTAACATGTTTGGCATTTTCACCCTTTAATGAACATTTGATAGTAAAGAGACAGACAGGAGATGAGGAGTATGACATGCATAAAAAAATCCCCGACTGGAGTTGAACTAGGCGTGCTGTAATTTATTTTTATGTGTCTTAACCTAGAAGGCAATATCTGTCAAGACTTTGTTTTGGTGTAATGCTCGTTTTCTTCTCAGACTTTTTGTTTGTATGAACCGAGCCAACATTTGTTGCCACACATCAGAATCATGTAATGGTCTACTCTGTGTAGCTAACTTAGCTGTGGTAATTATCAAATCATTGTTAAATGTGTGTTTGGCCTAAGATCCCCTGGAGTCTAAATGGGGAAGTTAGACCTATTGCAACAACAAAGACACCGTGTTGAATTAAAGGACTGAAATTTAGTTGAATGTGCCAATGCACTGACCGGCCTCGTCTTCCACAGCAGAGTGTGTGAATGTGTGAAGCATGGCGGTACTGGAGTAAAACAAGTGTGTAAAGGAGCATCCTGCAGTGTGTGAGTACCAGAAAGTCCTCGCACTGACCTCCACACACACCATCAGATTATGTTGATTGTGTTGAAACCTACAATTTAAAGCCATCTCTCGCAACTAATAACACAGATCATTTTTCCTGACAGTCCTCTCTGGATATCTTGGCTGTGTGGACTGGGAGGGACACCCGCCTTATTTCCCTAATGTGTTTTGGCCGATGCTATGGGTTTGGAGTCTGATAACGTTTGTCATCTGCTCCAAGTGAAACATGGAACAATGGCTGAGTGTGCGTTTATGGTTTATGAGTATGTGTTCGCGACAGTTCGCTGCAGCGGGACTGCCAGCCAATCTGGAAAGAAAACACAGATAAGATAGAGATTTTATATGTTTTAGGGGTCTGTAGAGCAAACGCAAGTGCTCAAACACACCCACACATGCAGAGTTGATTGGTGTTTATAAAGACTCTGGCTGTGATTCATTGTGATTTATTAGTTATTTACAACCTGCTGGTGGGAAGAACATTTAAAAGGGTGATTGAGTTAAATCTGGAGTCTTGGCTTAAATGTTGAACTTCAGGCTATAAAGAGGAAAGCAACCTTACATGTGATAGTTGTGCTGGATTGTTTTGTTCGGTGGGTTTGTTAGCTTTTTTGTTGCCGTGAAGGCATCTCATACCCTGTTATCACCATCGCATTAACATGTTTAGCTGATTTTGAGAGTAAGAAGATCATAGAGGGATGTTGATGCTGCTTCCTCAAACCACCTGCAGAGGTGTTCTGAGACACTGTGTATTCTGAGATTTGGTTGTTTTTGGACACATATACTAACTCCCAGCCCCACCAGCATTTTGTAGTTTGTGAAAATCATGCAGCAATGGAAAGGAGACTGAAAACTCCACAGTAGACAATCTACTGAATGTTTGGATATGTATTTCTGCTTTAGAATGTAACTGCCATAGGGATGCTAATTTAGAGTTTTTTTCTTTTTGACTGATAGCCGACACTTGTTGTAACATCATTAACTGTTAACTGACAAGCAGCAACAGAGTCCCAGTTCACCCGTTTCGGAGGCTTGGACATACGTTCTGTACCACAGCTGTCCACGGACCTGTGAGCTGCACAGCCACGAGGTTTCGTGCATTGTCTTGGACACATGCAGCCACTTTCCTGGAACCGCTTGGGCGACCGGCACAAGTCCACTGCGGCCCGCGGCGTGTCTGAGCCTGTCCCCAGCGCCTCCACCTACAAGGTTGTCAGCTGTGCGTCTACCTGGTATACTCTGTGTGTAGGACGGACAATTTAATCCACCAGTCCTCATCGTTATAGTGCCATGTGTCACGGAGCTCTTCTTTGTGAGTGCCGTGCAGCAGAGATCCACAAGCAGAGAAAAAAGAGCGTAAAACGCAACTTGCTAATGCTAAGTTAGCACTAGCAAGTTAACTAGCAGTTAAAGGTCCTATGACATGCTGCTTTTGGATGCTTTTATATAGGCCTCAGTGGTCTCCTAATACTGTATCTTGGTGCAGAATTACAGCCACTAGAGCCAGTTCCACAATGAGCTTTCCTTAGGATGTGCCATTTCTGTGTCTATAGCTTTAAATGCTATTGAGGAGGAGAGAGGGGGGGGCAAGGTGGAGGGTGGGGGTGTGGCCTTGACCAACTGCCATGCTTCGCTTGTTTGCAAGCCGTGATGTCTCTTAGTGTGTCTCAAATCGCGCACTTCCGTTAGTGTACTAACGGAAGTGCACTTCGTACACTACGTACTTACTTGCATAGTGCGTAAAATTTGACGGGGTAGTGTTGTCTCAAATCGCGCACTGCCTTATGTACTTACAGGAAATGACATCACAACATCTCTGTCCTCCTCCTTCTTCTTCTTCTATGAAATTGTGAATTGTACCAGGGCAGAGCATTCCCAACACTGTTGTCACTCGTGAAAAACACATTTCTGCTTTGTTCATCAAAATGAATGTGATTGTTTTTATTGTTGCTTGTTTTTGCCCTCTGTTTTATGCAACCGTAGACTTACCGGTATGATGATATTCATACTTTTGCTCTTAATTCATTGTAAAAAACAACCCAAAATGGCCATTTTTAGTTATTTTAGCAAAATCTGAGCAATTCAAATGGTGTCCAACTGACATAAAAAAACATACATAGAAAATAGTCATATTATATGTTTATATAAGGGTGTTTATTGCAATAGCTATTAATTACAGTGACAATACAAGAGTGAAAGCAGAGGCAACCCAATAGACATTTAAATATATCCCATTGTTCTATTCATTGCTGGCCCTGTACTTTGATGGAGAAAGTGATATGATGGTGGACTTCAGACTCTCCAGGGGGATCCTTTAACGGTACATCCTCGGCACGGTGTGTGACCATGGCTGGGGACCCGTCATCGAGGCCCTTGTCTTCTTCTTTTGGCTCGCCAGCGGTACCTCTTATCGTGGTTTAGCCAGAGCCTTTGCTATGCCCCGGGCCACTGTGCACCGTGCTGTCCACAATACCAGCAGGGAAATCCTCTCTCTCCTCCGCCAGGTCGTTCCCCTTCCAGCAGAGGAGGACTTCCCTCAAGTTGGCAGCATTGACGGCCACGTCTGTGTCCATAACGATTATATAAGTCAGGACACAAACAGCACTGTTAATACGTTATAACATAGCATACATTAACGTACTGTAACATTACTACTAACGCTCGCAGCTTAATGTATATCTACAAGATCACACATCTAACGCTAAAATTGTCTACAGTGAGGACGATAGTTTAACACAACAAACAACCGTATACCACAACACATGTAACATTAGCTAGGTTATAACTTATTTGCCAGTGGTTAAACCAAAGATTATAGACGTACCCGTAACTTCTTTGGTTTGTGCCGCTGTTAGCTAGCTAAGGTTAGCTAAAGCTAGCTTGATAGCACATCAAATTACGGTACAAATTAACGTTATAATTCGCGGTACAAAAATCATCACCGACTCCAAAATTAACCAAATATACATAAACAGGTGGCTTATATGTTATACAAGTATAGCAAAAGACTAATGTTCAACTTACATTTGTAATACTCCGTGGGTCTCGCTGTCGCGTATTCGGCCGCCATTATCGAAAGTTTTTCACCTTTTGTTAGCTCCGCCCCTTCCGCTACGTAGCCAAGATGGCGACCGTTGAGGGTGGAAAGTGTCCATCGATCCACACTCAACTTTTTGACCGTTATGAGTGCACCATCCGGGTACTTGTAGTGCACTGCATTTACCACACTTCGACGAGTGACAGATTGAGTGTACTCAAATAGCTAGTATAAGTACAGAAGTGCGCGATTTGAGACACACCTTCTCTCTTTCTCATGGGCGGGCCAAATTCTCTGGGCGGGCAAAGCAGAGAAAGGGGAGGTAACCTTTCCCCTTATGATGTCATATAGGGAAAATTCCAGATCGGCCCATCTGAGCTTTCATTTTCTCAAAGGCAGAGCAGGATACCCAGGGCTCGGTTTACACCTATCACCATTTCTAGCCACTAGGGGACCTCATAAAGTGAAATTGTCATGCCATGGGACCTTTAAGAAATAGATTGTACAGCCTAAAAGTTTTTTTAATAACTTTTTTTATTTTTGTTTTAATAACGTTGTTTTTAACTGTTTAACTGATAAAAAATCCTTATTGTCGGTGGACCGCTAAATGGTTAACATCCCTACTAGGGAGTACTCAGTACTTTATACAATTTATATTGTTTTTGGGTGAACTATTCCTTTACGGTTTTAATGCTTCCATTTTGATGGCTGGCAGTTGATTTGGTAGAGTGCGAGGTTGCGGCTATTTTCCTGGAAGCAGTACGTACCAGTGCAGACCGGGTGTATGTCAAACTCGAAAAAGAATCAATACAAAGGATTTGTTCGTTCATTATTTTTGCTAGCGCTAATTATGATGGACAGAAAAAAACTTCATAAGGAGAGGGAATTCTTAATACGTGTCTTGGGAAAGGTCCCTGGGACCGAAACGTCAACAAACAAAACCAAATGCAGAGGTGGAAAGTGTGTGCGGGAATTTAGATTTTCTTGCTTTTAAAAAAAGACAATTCTTAACAGGCATCAAGTATTTGCTTCATGCTTCTTTCAGTGCCAAAGTGAGTCATGATTAAAGAGCAAAGGTGTATGTGACAGGTATTACACTACCGTATAGTTAGAAAAGGATCCAGCATGGGAACCCCAGTTGTTATGAACCTGTTGGTACAGAGCGAATGCGCTGTACTGTGAGGTTTGATTGATGAGGGTTAATGTTACCTTGCAGCGGGGGGAGCTGTCGAGTGTTTACTTAAGGATTTAAAAGCCTGTCAGTAACCGCAGGCTGCAGGCTGTCCTCCTGGTCTAAAACTAGCCTCTGATTGGCCCACAACCAGGACAGATGCTCTGCCACTGATTAATAATGTGATCCGTCCTTTTAAAATAAATAGTCCTGCAATTTCACACTCATCAATGCTATATTTCACTTCTGAAATGCCTCTAAAGTAGGTAGATAAACTTCCTTTTAATACCACACTGAGTGCCCTTGTTAATCTTCATAGCTGCTTTTATCAGGTTTTGAATTACTTTTGTGATACAGTGAGAATGAATGAGATAATACAGTATAAACATGATCATCACTAATGGTGGGAAATCTCCCTCCATTAACTCCAAGCTTCTGAAATCTCTGAAGTCTTTCCGAAGATGCAACTGCATTAAATTCCATTTAAAAAAAAAAAAAAAAAAAGTAATATGTCTTTACTCTCTGAAAGCATTCCTGCCTCCTTTTCTTTCCCCAACACTTGACAATTAGTTTACATGCTACTGTGTATAAACTATGAGACATTTTCATTAAATACAACATTATTATCTCTTAATGAAACACAGAAAAAGGCTGAGCGCTATAGTTTATGTTTGAGCTATAACTGGATGCATAGAAGAGTAACCATTGACTTCTCTTAAACTGTTAGATATTATCAATTTGTAATGCTCATTGCATTCCTGGAGATGTTTGTATTTAAGATACCAGCTCATATTTAGGAGGAGTCCTAATTTGTTAAGAGCTGTCAGGAGATGTCGTTAAGGGAGAGATTTGCTCACACACTGTCTGACGACAAGTTTTTTAATTGGTGACTGTGAGCTTATTAAAAGATACTGCATTTGCCAACAATTATCATTATACATTGTGTGGGATGCAAGAAACAACAACCTCACTGACACAGAAAACAATACATCGATACAGTGATCATTTGGGTTTTTACATATTAATTAATGTTCCACCACTTGGCGTCAAGTTATCGAAAAACAACTTGCATTTATGTGTAATTAATTGATTCACTGATTGTTTAAAATGGCTGATGGCGGGGCTATTTAAGTATTTAAGAGGTACATTCAATAGATGCTGTGTGTACAAAATAGATCAAAATAGCAAAACATAATATGGAAACTCTCCTGGTGGAACCATAAGAACAAATGATTTACAACTGTGTTAGACAAACCTGTTTTTAATAAAAAGTCAAAGGTACAAGCCTGCAGACGTAAACAAACTTTAGGGGAGATGTTACCACCAATGTGCATTTTTTTTGGCAAGAAACATCCAATCACAGAGTTTAAAGTTAAATGCATCGCTAAGAGCAGATGGAAGCTAAAGATTGCACTGTTGAGAAAACTGATATCATAATCTATCTGTCTTAAATCAATTCACTTTTGTATTCTGGATCAGTTTTGGATGAATTCAGAAATTATGATGACAACAATGAACCATTTTGAAGTCCCTCCAGCTCTGATTTGCACCTCTCACTGGCTTCTAGTCTATAGGAACAGCAGCCAAAGCTTATAGGTATTGCAGTATTGCAACAAATTGTCACTTTCAAGTCGTCAAATACGGCCGCTTGGTCAGGCCCCCTTTGGCGTCACTTTTTAATGCCTCCCCGGTACCCCTTGGTGTCATTTGTTAACGTATAGGTTAGTCCCGTTGTAAATTCAAACAAAACTACGTTCTCATCTCTGCTCATCACACACTGACGTTATCACATTGGCGCTTACTTGTCAACGCACTGCACGTCAAATGGTGACACTCCACTGCGGCCGCTTTTTTAAACACGTGGAACACATTGTTAACGTTGTGAATTCAAACAAAACTATGTAGGGATAAGAAAAGATCGTGGGGGAGGGGGTTGAAAAAAAGTAGGTTTGTAACATACAGTAACCAAAGTGATACACGGAGCATAAACGGGAAACGAACCCAAGTCTTCTGGGTGAAAGTCCTGTGTTATTTGACCCATCCCCTATCCCAACCTACTTCCTTATGCAGAGTGTCTCCCTGCGTTCCAATACCCATACTAATAATACTGTTTAATATGCCAGACAAAGATTTAGTATGTCCCAATACATAGTATGTCCAATGCAGTATGCCAAGAATACAAGGATGTCCTACTGCATCCGGATTGGATTTTGCAGTGTGCAGGCTACAATGCTTTTCTGGCTATTCTGACCTACAATCCTTTGTGTATAATATATAAGCAAGAGGGTTAAAGTTCATGTTAAGAACAGGTAAAAAAGAAGTGAAAATAAGTGAAACCTACGTTAGGTTTGGTGTTAAAATGCAGTTGGGTCGAGTAGACGGTCCAAAACATTGCAAGCTCGCCTCAGCTTGCCTTTAGTAGCAATACTGACTCAAGTGACTCGCACAACCCAGATCAGTTTAGTGAGTGACTCAGACTAACTCGAATCCTTAAAAGGAATCGAGTTTGCCAGGCCTACTTTAGGGGGGGCTCAGCCCCTAATGAGAATGTGACAGATATATAGCTAAATATGTAGCCCCCCTTGAGCCCGCTTAAAAATGTCAATGGTACATACTAAAGCCCAGTTCAGACCATAGATTTGTGACAAGATGAAAAGGTTTTAGAACGTTGCGGAGAAAAGTTGCCGCGGTTTTAAAATGGCCCGTCTCATCTCGTCTCAAACCAGCTTATGGTGCCGCTGCGACCAGTCGCAGAGGCTGGTTTTAGAACGTAAGAGACGTCACCTGTTTCAACAGCCAATAGAGAAGGCAGTTTGTAATGTCAGCTACAATAAAATTATCCATAATCCATATTACTTCTGTTACAAACTGTTAACTGAGGCTCAACGTGCGCCCGCAAGCACGTATGGTCGAGCGAGCTAGAAAGTGGGTGAAGAGAGGGAGCGCCTAGAACAAAGACGTGAAAATAAAACGTGTTTTCGCGGATTCATCACTAGAATTTTAACTGTACTGACTGAGAAGTTGTCGATGTTCAAATTTTTTGCCTAAGTCCTGGATCTTCGCAATCCGACCTACAGCACCTTTAATATGCAACTTATTTTATACAATATATGCAGTAGGGGGTCCCTGATCCTACTCTCTTTCAGTTAAGGGGTCCTTGGCTTAAAAAACGTTGAAGATTCCTGCACTAAAGGGTGTGTTGTGCGTCAGTATCAGATGCTGAGGGCCACTGACCCTTATTTGACGAGTTGGGAGAGAGAACTGGTTAAATATTTAGACCGGTTTCTGTTTAAGGGAACATTGAGAATATTGTTTAAAGTAAACTTAATACACAGTTGGGAAAATAACTTTTCCATTGGCTCGTCCCACGTCTCAACTCTGTAACCATCCTGTTGAGCAACAGATGAAGTTTATACACGGAGTAGAACAAGTACATATCGTTCATCATTCAGTATCTTTAAATCCTAGCATATGATGAATGATTATTGGCACTGTAGCTCGAAACAAATTAAGTGTCTTGCTCAAGGACACTAAGGCAGAGGTGATGGTTTGCTGACACCAGCAGTCTGCTTTTTGTTTCTTTTCAACATGATTTTAAATCCCTTTTTTCAAATGAAGATAAACATGTGTGGAATGAAACTACACAAATAAATCTCTGCCAGTGTGCTGGCTTTGGTTTATTTGTGTTTTAATAATATTTGTCAGTTTTGCCTAATGTTACTTAGCAACATTTCCTGTTAAGTATTGAAGGAATCCCTGAAGCTTAAAAAAGATCAGCTCTTTCAGATAAAAGGCTTTGTTCGGAGCCATAAAATCTCCAGTCGACAGATTGAGACCTCAGGCTCTTTTAAGTGCTGCTCGGTTCATCTTTGAGATGCTTCATGTGAAATGAGACACAACGTCTTTAATCTCTTGTAATCTTTTTCGTCGTCAGAAAACGTCAGAAAATCTCAACAAATATGATTGAATGACCATAATAAAAGTCAAGCAAAAGCACTTACAATCTGCAAGATAAACACAAGCATAGACAAACATTTGAGCTCAGCTCGTTAGATAGAATTGACTCTCGTGTCCCGAAGCCTCAGCGTTACTGAGACAAAATTACAATTACTGTATACCAAATTAGGTCAAACCTTTTCTGCACTGCTTTAGCCTAAAAGGCTGTGAGTACTTAATATGAAAACATTATATTCAAGTTCATATTCAGGAGCTTTAAAACTTAAAATATCGGTCAAACAGTAAAATAGTTTGTGCTTAACGAGCCTGATAATCAGGCTGGATTGTCATTTTGTTTCACTTTAATTTTTCAACTTGGCATCCTTTTCATGTTAGCAGATTTCTGTTTTCAGTTTTGCCCAAATCAATTTAGTAGCGAGTTACAAACCCGTCCCGTATCTTGTAACTTCACTGTGCATTCTTTTACCAACTCTCGTTAAAGGTGCAGTAGGTAAGACTTATAAAACTAACTTTCTGTCATATTTGCTGAAACTGACCCTATGTTCCAGTAGAACTACATGAAGCAGGTAATAAAAAAAAAAATCTGGCTCCTCTGGCACCACCTACAGTCTGTAGTGTGATTTGCAAAAACCCACAGCTCACTGTTCAGATACACCAATCAGGGCCAGGGGGGGTGTCTAACTGCGTGTCAATCACTGCTCAGGCACATGCATTTCATAGCGTCCTCCCTTCCCCCTGCCCCTCGCACGAGCTGCAGATAGGGTTCCTCCCCTTCCCCCCTCTTTACACGCGCTCTATCGTGCACAGCTCTCCCTTGTGGGGGGAGGGGCTTAGGAGACCATTTTTGGCTTTAGTGTAACGGGAGGAGGGACTGAGAAGTTGTCGATGTTCCAATTTTTTGGCTAAGGACTGGATCTTTGCAATCCTACCTACAGCACTTTTAAGACAAAGTTAAAGCAAATGGTTAAAACGACATTCAGTTGGAAAGTCAAACAGATAGACTTTACTTTTACACCACTAAATTAATTGAAAACTTAACACGATCATTTATATTAGTAGTTAAAGTTCCACAACAAAAGAGGCCAAATCAGGACACAGTGACGTAACACACTTTTCATAAAAGGTGTGGTGGTTATATATTGCACTATGTGCAATATTTCATTTCTATTCATCTGTATATCTGTATTTATATACTTTCTGTTTATATAAGGGTGTTTATTGTATAAATATGTGTTTTTTTTATTATTATTATTATTATTATTATAACTAATTCTATTTTTCTTTTTCTTATACTTTATGTATATTTTTTCTCCTATGTCTACTTAATGTGTATTTGTGTTATTCTGATGTGTGTACATTTTTTTCTTTTGAGCTGCTGTAGCACAGGAATTTCCCCAGTGTGGGATTAATAAAGTCTATCTTATCTTAAGAGCACCTTACTTTACTTGTTCATGACTTTAAAAAAAAAAAAAAGTGTCAATTGAGATTCTGCACCAGTTTAATGTTACCAGGTTTGGACCCAAAAGCACGACCCATACACCAAAAGTGTAAAGTTACAAGTTCAGTCCAGACTCATGGTCAAGAACAGGCAAAAGTCAAGGCAAACTGTTCGTTCGTCGATTCTATCCATCAACCACAGAATTGATGCATTTAGCTCAGCGGGGTTATCCATTCATCCTGTCATCTCTCAATCTGTCTATCCACTCATCTGTCTATCCACTTAGTCTGTATGTGTAAAAAAAAAATAAAAAAAACTCCCTCTGTTTTCATGAATGAGCGAAAGCTCCTCAGGTTACATCCCATCGTGTGTTTTTGCAGGTGTTGAGAATTACAAAGTGTGAGGAGGGTGGTGACCTCATCCATCACAGCACGGCTATACTATCAGGTTCACACGTTATTTCACATCCTGGACGCTAAGTGTGCCATACAGCGATCGTGTTTACATATTTACAATACTAGTGCAGTGCCCGTTTGGAGCGTGTGCCTGTTCGGAACGGGCTGATTGCTTGTTTCCCTGTATTATCATTGTTTTTGCACTGCTGAAATCATTATTTTATAACCACGACATTATCTGACAATTTCCCCAAACACATATGTTAAATACAACAGCTGTGCTGTGAATTTGGCTGCATTTACTTGTAAAATGATCATGCAGAGAGGTTATAAAGTTACTTTTCCTCCTGCACAGCGAAACAACATCTGCAGTACTACACGACATGCCCGCTACATGATGCGCCCGTCGGTTCGCTGCTGCTCCTCAGTCACTGAACAGAAGTGACAGAGAGAGGTGACTGGGGCGGCTGCAAGAGAGAAAGACCTCACACGTGCCAGTTCGGAACGGGCCGATTGCTGTGTTGCAGCCCAGTCTCATGGCAGTTCGTGAAATGGTTACGTTATTGAATCTATTGATTTGTGAACAGGACACGATTATGTCGTTTTTTTCTTGTGGTGATTACGAATTTTAATTTAATGTATTTAAATGGGAAGCATATTTCGTGATTACAGCACGACAACGGTAGTATGAAAAGCAGAAAATCCACGTAGGGTGGTTGGCCGGGGTGGTGGCTGGGTCAAACAATACAGGACTTTCATCCCGGAGACCGGGTATCGCATCCGCCGTGTTGTAGTTCCTTTCCGTTATTCTCTTCCTAACCACAACCGTCCCATTGTTGTCGGTGTGTCCTGCGTGTGACGGTTCCTTTCCCAGTATCTTCTTTTCCTAACCTCAACTGTCCCGTTGTTGTGGCGTTTCATGTCCCCGTTGTTGCGTGCCACAGAGACCGCGGATCATGTCCCTGCTCCCGGGGATCGCGTCCCCGTGTGGCGGTCCGTCCTGTTGTTGTCGCTGGCATGTGACGTTTATTTTCCGCGTTGTGGCGTTTAATTTCCCCATTGTTGCGTCCCCCAGAGCAACCCAGTGTCATGGTTTGTGAAATGGTAACGTTTGAAAATTGTGACCTGTACACGAAATAAACAAGAAAATCGTGACCTGTATACAAATCAGTAAATCAAAATAACGTGACTATTTCACGAACTGGCGTGAGACCGGGTTGTGTGTTCCCAGTATTGCTGCTTGCAGCGGTGTTGGGTGGCGTGTCCATTTGAAGCGTTTTCGAGAACCACTCATCCGATGGTAAATGTACTGCATTTATATAGCACCTTTTTAACTTAACGGACGAAGTGCTTTATAATTTGCCTGTCTTTTATCTTTTTATCCGCCATGCGAGGGTTTAACTTAACTTGGGGTTACCGCTCTACCTCCTGAGCCACATCTGCGGTGAATACTTCACATTCAACACTGCCATTTGCGAAGTCGATTGGATGTAGCAACTCCCCTCAGCGTGCAGCGCGTGTAGTTTTTTGCTCATGTGGGACCGTTTGAAAGACACATGCATACACACGCACACACGTTAAATTTATAGTTCGATTTCACTGAAGTGGAAGTAGTGTACTGTAGTAGAGTTTCTGAGTGTGAGGAGGAAGCTTCATATTCAAACTCAGTAAAAAGACTAGATCAATTACGTCTTACGTTATATCCCAAAAAGTAGGCAATTCATAACTCAACAATTTCTTTGCTAATTACGACATTTCACACAAATTTTTAAAAGGATACTATGATGGAGTGATGACATTTTATATCCAAAAGGTCAAATGGCAACTTGACTGAGACATAATCATTTCTATGGCTTTAGTTTTTCTACTTTTTTGTTTATCCATATTTTATTTGTCTTAGTGTGCATTTGTCTCTAAATCCACTTTACTTTAAAACACTTTGAATTGCATGTTGTTTTGTTTGAAATGTGCTATATAAATCAAGCTCGATTGATTGAAAATGTTCTGCAAAAACACGTTTCTGGCTGTTATTCAGCTCCATACCTCAGGAACAGAAGGGGAGACATGTGGTCTGATACTGAGTTGGTGACACCAATCTTGAAAACTGTGGTGATTGTTTAGATCTTCTGTGCTGCCGGGTTGCAGATGTGTGTGAAGCATTCACATTTCGCCAAAAAATATACTTTCTACCTTTTTTTTTAATTTATGTTTTATTAATTGCCTCAAAGTCACTACAAATATATGAGTGTGGACAGACTTGGATGTAACTGCAACTTGACTTGTTGGCGGAGGCATACTGTACAACCGCGAGGCGGTAAATCAGCTGTTAGCAGTAACTCTAAGCAGATGTGTAACAGTAAATCGCATGTTGGCACATTGAAATTACAGTAATACATCTGTCTTTTATCTCTCTAATACACACAGTGAAATCGGGAGCTGTTTTACTGTTTGCTGGGTTGTTGAGTTTCTGTATATGATGCACGGGCAGGTCTCCTGCCTCAGGTGTGGCCTGTTGATTCTGTTGATTAGCATGCAGCAAAAATGTACTGAAGCTACTCTGTTGTTTTTTGGTCGGGTCGTTTAGGGCTCATATGGTTCAAACACACAGTTGCTAGCTCTAAAATGTATCTGGCCTTCACACTGTGTGCCTTTTTTGTACATTGCTCTGACCTCCTGGTTGGTCCTTGGCTGACTGACGGAGAAAGCAGATCTCAAGCTTTTTGTATTTGCATCCAACTTTTCCACATTTTCACAGTTTATTTTGGATTACTTTGGATCACCTGGGATACTTTTAACCTAAGTGGACTGCAGGCAGCACGTGAGGTGGCAGGTAAGATGCTTGTACAGTACCTTTTCGACTACAGAGATAGCCTGTGTTAACATTGATCACAATGCTATTCGTGACATGCCTCGCGGTGCCGTCGGCATAATGTTCTGTTTTGTGTGCCAAGTTGAAATAGAGTGGAAATCACGCCAAAGTGGCACAAACCGGAGTGCACCAAGAAAAGAGTGTGCAGATTTTTTGCTTTTATTTCATGCTATGCACAATACATCAAGTGTATACCTACACAGAGAGATGAAAAAGAAAAACTACAAAACTTGTTAGTGGTTGTTTTAGCTGCCAAGGTAAGGGAAGTAATAGCGAAAGCATCAACAACAATAGCTAGTCAATTTAAAACTAATAAGGAGATAATCTGTTTGAAGTTGTATTCTATTAAAGGAACATGCTGACTTATTGGGACGTTAGTTTATTCACCATATCCCCCAGAGTTAGATAAGCCCATACATACCCTTCTCATCTCCGTGCGTGTCGTAACTGTATACATACTGGGAACTATATTCTCAGAAGGCGAAGCACTGCTACTTCTGTTACTTGGGCGGAGTGATTTGCTCGCAGATTTAGATTAGTTCCCAGTATGTATACGGTTAGAAGATGGCTGTGTCTCATGTGACCTAGTTATTTTTACACGCTGTGACCATACAAATCACAATATGTAAATAGGAAAATGTTGGCCTTATTTTGTCACTTATTGGGAGTAGTAGGCTAGTTGGAGCCAGTTACCTCCAGAATCTGTGCTAAGCTAGACTAGCGGTGGGACAGCCAGACAGAGTTACGACACGCACGGAGACGGGAAGGGTATGTATGGAGTTATCTAACTCTGGGGGATACGGTGAATAAACTAAAGTCCCAATAAGTCGACGTGTTCCTTTTAATACTAAATCTTTGGGATGAATCGTTGCCATAGTCACCGCAGTACCAGCAGTAATGAAAGTAACAGAAGAGTTTGTAATTTCAGCATTATGAACATGAAATGGTGATATGAAAAGGTTATATAGGCTATACATTCTCATCTGCAGATTGTAGTCACCCTTTATTAGAGCCAAGATGGTTATTTTCTCATAGAGACTCCATCATCTGAAAGCCCAATCAAATCCTTTCTTGTTTGTCTCTCACTCTAAATCTCTTTGTCTCCACAGTCCTCCTTATTTTGACTGTTTATTTTTCATTCTTTTTTTTTTTTTTAAACCTCCATCTGTCTTCACCTTCTTTGCAACTTTATCTGAAGTAATCTTTTTTGGCTTTACACGTAGAAGAGAAACAATATGCAAAATAACTTCAATATTTCAAAGCAAGTACATCACAGAGATAGAAAATCACAATACAGTGAATGCATCATGGTGACCAAACAAATACATTTTAGACAAAAAAAAATGTTCTCACATGTGGTTAAATGCAAACATTATGGGGTTTCCTCCCAAAAATAGAGAAATTATTAGAAAAAATTAACCTCAATCAAGTCATCTCAAACACCGCATGTAAGTTTCTACACAACTTGAAACATTCAGCAATAGAACCGCTTAAACCAGTAGTAACTAAAAACTGTCACCAGATGAAAAAAACTGCCAACCACATCATGGTAAATGTGTCCAACAGCAAAGAAGGAGAAGGAAGACAAATAAAGAGACAAACATCAAGTTTATAACGGGACAAAAAGAAAAACAGACATAACTGAAATCAAATCCTGGAATAAAAAAAGACACATCCTCATCCGTCCGTCCGTTCCCACAGAGGGAAGGTGAAAGGGCTGTTTCATGACTCGTGCCCTCCTGTTATTCCTCATATCAGCATGAATAGAAGAAATTCTGCACACCACCCGGACACAGAAGTGGAGAGCACAGAAATATCTCAGAGCATGTCGCATGTCTTTGGCATTGTACAGTAGGATGATAACATTTTGTAATGCAGCAACATTTTTGGGATATAGAGGTTAAAAAAAATATGTTTATTGGATATACTGTGATTTTAATGACTTATAAGAATGTAACTAAAATGAGAAGAGCTTTCCTATGTTGGCTTTTGGATACTCACCAAAAAGGCTTTGTAGTTGTGTCGTGACATACTGAACAAGTCTCCCTCTGACCACATTTGGTACCAACAGAGCATTTCTCAATCACCATGTTAAGAGAAGCACCCATCCTAAACCCTTTATCTCCAAGCTTATCTTCTCGAGACCCAAACTCAACTTTCAAATTTGGTATTTGGAAGACATTTTTGGATGGATGAATATAGATTGAAAAGAAAATTCATAAAGGAAAGGTATGGCCCTGAAATACTCTAAATAAATGGACCGATTCCCACCATGGACAATTGTTGCATGTCAAACCCCCACTGCTATCCCCCTCTTTTCCTGTCTGCTATCAAATGAAGGCAAGGATGTCCAAAAAAATATAAATAGAAAAAAAAAAGAACATTTTGGTCTGTACAGCGATGTCTGCAAAGATGTGGGTAGATCTTTGACTGTAAGTGGACTTAACCACCGGGACGTCCCCCATTGCTTTCTGGAGTATCGTTTTGAAGCTTCGAGTTTGGTATTTTGGTCGATAAAATCTTGTTTTTTTGGAGTCAGAAGTGACCATATTTGGACAACAAGGTGGAGCTAAGTTATCCAATATGGCTGCTAGCGCTAGCTAGTTAGTTAGTTTGCCAGGTGCAAAAATGAACAGATGACTCCTTATGCCGGAATTATGCTGTCAGCGTTCGCGAGTGCCCAAGGGTCCGTGTTGACGTTAATGTCGCCATCAGAGGGCGTGCGCGTAGGTTCTGTGTGGACGTCTGCATACTTCCAATTTGTTGTTACAGCACGGACTTTTAGTACAATTGAACGCTAAACAAAACTTTTATAGGCGACAAAAATGTTACAGTCCACTTCCTAAGAACTGGAAACACACTGTGAAGTAAAAAGACAAGAACACAACACCCAAACTGGACAACAACACTGGGAAGCCACTCGTCAATCACAACATAGCCATGCCCTTTAAGCATCCCCTGTTTTATTGTCTATTTTCTTTTCAAATAAATGGGCCCATAATATACAAAATGAACATTATGCTGTATTGAAGAAGACTTGAAACTAGAGAATGACACTACAAACTCAGTATGAAAATGTTTACTGAGGTAATAAATCAATTGAGAAGGAGGCTCATTTTCTCATAGACTTCGAAACAATCAAACTTCTATTTGCAACCAGTGGCGTCACCCCCCTGCTGGCCATTAGAAAGAATGCAGGTTTAGGGCACTTCCGCATCGACTTAAATATTTAGACCTGCAGGTTGCTGCTTGGTAACCTGACTCCGCCAGATGGATTGCTTTGCATTTGCTCGGCATATCCATCTGGGAACTTTCTGTTGGAGAACTTTTGGGAAGGGGCGAAAATACTGGTTAGCTGACTGGATAAACCATTTGTCTATCACCACCTATGTTGGTGATAGACGGGCCAAATCAACCAATCAGATCAACGATATATCAAACTCTTGCCGAAACCAGTCGGGAGAAGAGCAAAAACATCTTTTCCTCCAAGAAAAGCCACCACTGCCTTTTTTGCTCTTCTTTCAATGAAGGAATACTTTCTAACAAACCCGCCTCAAAACCAACGCTGATTGGTCGGTCGTTTGGCGAACGGCTCCAAATTTTCTCTGTCTCAAGATGCCAGACTGATCTGCGAGTGGAAAACTGGAGCTCACGAGATCAGGACGGTCTCACAAGCCAGTTTCTGCTCATTTCACAAAACGTTATTGCATACTATCATAATTAAACTTTTCTCTCTTTTAAAATAGAAAATGAGGCAACAAGAGGATTTTGAGCGGCTCTATGTATCGCAGCTCTGTGCACCAGGCTCTCGGTCCACTCCTGTTCCCATGAGAATGATCTCCGGTTGGGGCAGAAGCCACTCGCTGTGTAACCCCTCTGCTCTCCCCCAAAGGACCAATTGGCTAACATTAAGTGAGCGAGCGACCCTGCCCTGCCAAAATGGAGATGTATGCCGCAGCATAGCAGTAACAGTAGACCGAGGTCAAGCCGGACTGAAAATAAGACTGTATTATGTCAAAATAAATAAGGAGGATGATGAGAGCAGAGTGTCCTCTCTGACCAGCAGAGGATGGTGCAGTAACAGTGCTTCTCAACAGAAACCTCATGTTGCTCTTTGTATCATTGCTGCCTTTTATTGTTTTAAGTTGAGGTATCACATTTATCACATTTTACGATTTTTATCTTCGTGCACACATCTGTAAGTGTATTTTACCCGTATTTGTATCAGTCAACTTCTGCAGAACAGTTTATCGCTGTGCAAATAAACTCAACAATTAACAACTCGCATCGCCCCCCCCCCACACACACACACACACACACACACACACACACACACACACACACACACACACACACACACGTAGAGCTTGTGTTTCATAAGCCTGGGACCAAGCCATCTGTCTGGAACTAATCTTTGTATGTATTTCCATGTAGAGTGAAGAGCAGCAGGACAGATGAGATGGTACATCCTGCGACAAGGAGAGATTCCAAACCAAATGTATGTGGACTACGTGGTTTGCCTTGGCCCCCTGATCTCCCATGATGCCCCAGAGCATGGCTGTGTTCAGAGGACAGAGTTAAATCTCCAGCCTCCAGCTGCTGACTCAGTATGAATGACCATACAAGGAATTGGGATTTACTTCAGAACTGAAATATCAGTTTGGAGAGAAGATTACAGCTGCTACTAAACCATGTTTAGATCTCTCTTCTTTTCTTTGTCTTTCCTCTGTCGGTCAACACTTCAGTTTCTTTTTCTGTCCTCTTTTTCTCAGTGTTGTCAGTGATGTCTGTCTTTTATTTTTGCCTCTCCTCTTTTTTCACTCTGTTAATCTTCCCCCTTTTTCTTTTTTTTTCTAGCTACTTCTCATTCCTTCTTCCCTTCCTCCCACTTTTCTTTTCTTCTCAGCCTACAAATAGAGAGGGTACTCCAATAGACCTCCCTCAGGTCGCCTGTCCCTCCACTCCTCCCTCTCCTCCTCCCCCCTCATCTTCCCTCCCTCGCTCATGCCTCCTTTTCTCAGCCAGCACCAGATAAGAAGGGGGCAGAAATATTTCTCTTCGGCCACTTCTGAAACTGGAGCCACCAGAGAAGTTTGGACATTCACTATTCCCTATCCTTAACCACAACCTCTATTTTCATCTCTTTCTACTCACTTAACTTACTCTCCATCCATATTTTTTCCCCCTGCACTTGGCACGTTAAGAACAGGAGGGAATTTCAAGAAAAACATAACGGACCTGCCCAGGCTCAAGCCAGTAGACCCATCCTGAAACATCTTCATCAACAAGAAAAACCAGACAACCGAGAACAAAATTAAGACACAAGGACGAAAAAAAAGGGGGGGAGAAGAAAAGAGATGGATCCCACGTATTGACCAACACATCTGATGTACATCTTCACCGCAAGTGGGGAGAGAACGGGAAACCACAGGACAGGTGTTAGTTTCAGTTGCTGCCTTTCAAGAAAAGTGTGATCCATAAGCAAAGTTATCTCCTGAAATTTAACGGAACAAGCTTAAGTTGCAGAATCAGACCTGATGGATTGACTGGTAGGTGCAGAGACTTGTGCATGACTCATTCTGCATCCTGCACCCAGATGTGTTCATAAAGTGAATTGGGGTCAAAGTGTGAACGAGCTTCTCTTGACCCTCTTCGCACTGAGAGAAGACACTTCGTTACAGTCGAAGAGAGCGTCATGAAACGTTTAGATCTCAGCGGGGGGTTGCTGCTGCTTCTGCTGCTTTGGACCGTATCGGCCGTCGCTGATGCAGCCGGTGTTGCAACCCCAGAACGAGGAGGAGCTGGAAGAAGAAGAGGTAGTGGTGGTGGCGGCGGTGGCGGTGGTGGTGGAGGAGGAGGTGCGGAGAGGAGAAGGAAGTTTCACCGCATCCAACATGGCCAGTGCAGCTACACCTTCATCCTGCCAGAGCTGGAAGCATGCCAGGGCGGAGGATCGCCGTCACGGGCTGAACAATATGGTGTCTCTCGCGGCGGGACGAGCATCTTGCAGAGAGACTCGCCGCCGATCGACGGTGAATGGTCGGCTCAGAAACTGCAGCACCTGGAGAGCACAATGGAGAACAACACGCAGTGGTTGCAGAAGGTAAGAGGCCAATTGCTCTTTTGCACACATCAATATATCATATGTAAAAAAAGACAGTTGCAGAAAAAAAAAACTTTTCATCTTTACAGAGGACAGATGAAGACGTTTGTGAATGTTTTGGTAATTTTCACTAAGAGCCTTGTTAAAGCTCAGCTCATTATAGAAGATCTTGTCACTCGATGCATGATTATATAGGTTAATATCGAACTACTGAACATACACTAGAGAATGGCTGAGTGTTTTGTAGTATTGATATGACATACAGTACATGTTGATGAATACTCTGTTCCGGACCGTTTAACCCCTTGATAGACCTGGAGAAACTAAACAATAAGAAACTATGTGTGACTCAGGATTCCATCAACGGAAATGTCATTTTCAGCAGCTGTGTACACAGTCTGTGTGTGTGTGTGTGTGTGTGTGTGTGTGTTGTGTGTGGGTTGTTATTTTAGATTGTAACGAGGTTGATTTGCTTGCTTGGTGATCTAGAGGACAGAGATCAAAGTTTCAAGTTATTGCTCTGGATGAGTGGCAGCTGGTTTCAGTCAAGAAAAAAAGCAGTGAGCAATTTCCCTCCTGTTGTCCTGTTTTCCTAACAAACTATAATTCCTCCAACTGTTGTTTCATTAGAGCTGTGACTGCGCGGTGCGTAATGAGAGCCAATGTAAAACCGTGTTCCTCGTTACTTGCATCTATCCCTCAAAAGTGCTGCAGAAAATTCTTATTCTAGTTAACTGGTGTCTGATGAAGGTCTGAGTGACTGAGTTTGTAACTGATTATGAGATGGATTGTACACCCTGTCTCTCTCTCTCTGTTGTTAGATCTTGGACTTTTTTCCTGCCTACCAGCTACCTTTTTCAAAATGATATGTTTCTACGGTATTTTTTTGTTTTCACCCAATTTGTTACGCTTAGTTCCCTCTGGACTGTCACTCCACTGCGTGTCACGTGGAATCACCCCGTCGCTTCTTTTGACCTGCCAGTGATGAGCTTCACTGGGAGAGAGTAACACATGGGGAGGTTCATGGTAATCACCCAGAACTCCCGACCAATGTGCAAGAGTCCAGACCAACCGGTAGTAGTCGCTGGTGCAACGACAGGGATAAGATCCCTCACTGGCCTCTAGAGTTGAGTATCGTTTTTTTTTTTTTTCGATACCGGTGATAAAACGATACTTTTAAAACGGGCCGGTGCCTGAACCGAAATATATATAATATATTTATAATGTATATAATATAAAATATAAAAAAGGAGCACAAAACGACAGTTGGCGACATTAAAGAACTTAAAGAACTAAGGCTTGTTTATTGCTAAGGCCATATGGTCAAAATGAAATGATTGATTAATAATGTAATAACAATAACTTATAACAATTACTTACTTCACCAGTAAGTTGCTGTTAAACGACAAAAAAAGCACCAGATGGGAAAAGGGCATTTTACAATAACTTAAAATGCACCACAAGGCTGGCGAGTTTCAAGTAAACGCACCGTCTGTGTGTTGTTTTTAATACAACGGCAGCTGCAGTCAGACTGTTACGTCCCGGTGTTGGAATCCTCTACAGGGAAATTCAGTCACAGCAAAGTCAAATGTTTAATCCAGCTACTAGCTAACGGTAATGTAGAGTCCCGTGCAGCGATGTTTCTGAAAAAAAAAGTCAGGCACCAAAATGAGGCACCGAAATTGTCGTCCTTATTCGGTCTCTATTACTACCGTTGACGTCAGAACTCGAACAAAAACGTCGTATTGGCACTGCGTTTCGGTACCCAACCCTACTGGCCTCCCACGCACAAACACCAGTAGTGTGCACTGAAAACGCACGGCCAAGCCAGTAGTAGCACTACCACGAATAACCACGAATAGCCTTTACAATACTTACAACTTCAGACAAGACTATGACAATGCCATATACGTATATACATCAATTTATTAGTTGTTGCTTATTAAATTAATTGCCAACAATTTAACTTAATTAACTTGAATATCTTCTGAGTTGTGAACAAAACAAAACATTCAAGGATGCATCATGGGCTTAGGGATACACTGATGAATTTTTTTTCTTATCATTTCCTGACATTTTTGTAAACCAAACAACTAATCGATTAATCAACAAAAATCATCTACAGATTAATCGACAATGAAAATAATCGTTAGTTGCAGCCCTAATAGTCATTAGTATAAGTCTGTAGAAATTGTTTTCCCAATACATCTTGTGGATGTTGAGATATTTTACTGGCATGAGTGGAGACTTGCTGTTGGTGCCACATGCAGAGTCAGGGGATTACCAGCGGAAGTAGTATTCATCCTCTGGCCAACATCAATATCGCTTCACCATTTCATGGCAAGTCATCCAAACAGTTTCTGTCTGGACCAAAGTTGTGGACCAATCGACAGACCATTGCCATCTGCGTCCGCGCTGACAGCGTGGCTAAAAGTAGTAAAACCAGATTTCATTTTTTTATTTAAATCAAGTAAATAACATTCGATCAAGCGAGCAGAAAGGTTGGTATGTGACAGCTATGAAAGCATCTCTGTTACATAATCACCACTGCGATTAAAGCTTTAGTGCGTAACTTTTTTATGTTAATGTCTGTTACATTCAAGCCATTGCCAAAGGAGTTGCTACAAAGCTAATCAAGACTATCTACTACAGAAGCTCGAGTGAAGATAATGACCTCTTCTGAAGAGTCCGTCATGTTTTTTTAATCCTCCGTGTCCTCCATGGTTACAAGCAACTGCGTGAAGGAGGGGTGAGGGTGGTGCGCGATCACGGAAGGCTTGTATCATATGGACGCATCCACAGTTTTGTTGTCATTACTTAGAATTCCTCATGAGGAGGACAGAAATTACGCACTATAGCTTTAAATGTCCAATGTGTAGGAATTTGTCCCATCTAGTGTTGAGATCATATATCGCAATCAACTCTCTCGCACCGCGCAGTTCAAAGTACGTATTACAGCTACTGTAGCCTTCACCATTCAAAAAGCCGGTCTCTTGCTCTTTTCAATATCCTTTTTCTTTTTCTGGGCGAAGAAGAAGACTCCTGTTCCTGAAATTTGGATTTTGAATACGTGTGGTCCTCCATGTTTCCTTCTTCCATCTTGCCTTGGCCGGGAAGCGATGATACCCATTAGCAGCATTAGCAGCATTAGCAGCACCTGTGAGGTTATCATGTGACAGCGAAAACGCGAAAGGCGGAGCAGTATGTCCTGTATGTCCCTTACCGGCTAACGTATTTCAAGATAGCGCATGAATATGGAGCGTCTACCCCAATTCATGTGAATGCAAATGTAAAATTTCAAGCCAAAAGGAATACTTGGAATTGATGGTGGTGGTAAATATTCATGAAAAATGGACAAGTTTGTGAACGGGCAACACAGATTTTGATAATGAACAAACACGTTACACACTGGACCTTTAAAGGTCCATTCATATGTACAGGAACCACATTTCTTTAATTAATGCAATGCGAAAGAAGCATCACACTGTCAGACATGGTTCCTTTTGGTTGTTGTGATCAAAGATAAATGTTCACTGAGGGTTAATACAGTAGCCTCTACACACTATATAGGGCCTCTTCCTGGGTATTACAGTTGTTGCAGTTCCTCCCTCAGCTCCTGATAGTTAAAACATTCAGTGACGTGCAGATTGAAGTGGTTTGGGTGCAGCAGGTGATGTTGGTCCATGAAATCGGATTAGTGAAAGAAAACATTTTTGAAAGGAATGTGTGTGTGCAGGGAGTCTCCATTCATCATCATTAGAATCATTTAAACGTCTTCGCCGCGGCATGAATAATGCTGCTGTTTCAGAAGTCCGAGTCGGTATGAATCATCATTCTTACAGAAGGAATGCTGAGATAACAGCATATTTATTTAGCTTTCGAAATGTTTGACTCCATCTCAGCCTTCAGAATGCTGACGTGTAACGTAGATGGCGTTTGGAAAAGAAAAAAGTGCAACTTGAAGCACGGTGGTATCCTGAAAATTTGAGAAGTAAGCAAATGTTGTATTGAGTCCCTTTTCGACACAAAACGTTGCAGTGTGGAACCAGAGGAACTAAACTATAAAAATAAATATCCCTTTTGCACATTCTTGTTTGTGTTATGTGTGCTATCTGAAGAACCGTAAAAATGGTGTGCTGATCTCTTTCTCCCGTTTTTTTTGTTTTCTAAATTGACTCAAGGCTGGCGACAACAATTCCCAACTTTGTTTTTACCGTTATCAAATAACAAGAAATGTAAGACCCTCATCCTAATATTGATATCAGAGTACCCTCTTGTTTTATGATAGAGGAGGTTCACAAGTTATAGTTGCTGTTGTATATTTGTTCAATTAATCAGGAACGGCCAGCGCTGCAAACGATCCTACACCTTTTGGAAAATACTTCCACAGAGCAGGGACATTTTTAGCACCTGGAACTTTAGTACAGGAACTACTCAAGTTCATGGTTCCTCTAGGTCCTCACAAGGTTCTTTGAGAAAGTTCCTGCTGTAGAAACACCATATTAGTTTTCACTATTTTCTGAAATCTTATAGACCAAACGACTAATCGATCGAGGTTTATCAAAAATCAAAACAATCGTTGCTTGCAGCCCTTTTTTTTTAAATGATATATAAAATAAACAAAATTGCAAAAAACAAATGGCTGATTGTGTTTAAAAGGCAGTGGTGTGGAAAATGTAATTCTGAACTTTCCTTGAAGCTCTATTCTTGTTGTTGATCCACGTATCATTGTCTAGTTTTTGGCCAGCGAGTGTGATTTGATATTTTACTTTAATACTTAAACTTACCCTAACCCTTAAACGCTGCATACAGGATCAATCTCCTTACCTCTGCAACTCAATGCATTGTCTTCCAATCCGATCTCCTCGTTTTAAGAGTTTGATGATCAGCTCAGATTGATACATTACATGGATTAGATACATTCCAGTGTAAGATTATTTCTGCAGCCCACTGGAGTGGATTTTTTTCCTCCTGCTCTGTGAGTATCTGAAGGAGGGATTGAATGACTTCACTAGAAAGATTTTAATCTGCAGAGAGTTTAAATTCAGAGTGGTTGGATTATAACCACTGAGATTTCACGGGTGTTTTTAACAAGCCAGTATGTGTGTGACAGTATGTGTGTGTGTATGTGTTTACCACCCACACTGTTGAGCCCCAGAGGAGACATGGGTCAAGTCCAGAGCTGAGCCCGGCAGCAGCCCGACAGGAGACAGAGAGGCGACCTCTCACCTTCAGGCTTCGGGATCTAATCGCTCTCTGACTCAGTCACGTTTGTTGCCGTCCCCTCATCACAGCTTTAATTCAATTCAGATAAAAGATAACTATGGCTCCTCTCAGTTTCTCTGTCCATCCCCTTTCTTCTTTCTTCTTCTTCCTACTCTCTGCTTAAAGTTACAGCACCAAAGCATCAGAGAGTTTAGGTATTTTTAGGGTTGAAGTGAATTAAATAAAATTCCTTATACATGTCCTATTCTAGTATGACGTGTCTCTATTCAGATTAAATTAGAAAAATTGTGTAATTTGGTTCATGTCCTATGAGTGTCCTTTATGTTGCTGTTAATGAGAGCTATTTTTTAACTTTTTTTCTTTTGTATTTAACGAGATAAGTCTCCTACTATTCTTCTAGTCAACTACTGCTAACTACTAATGTAGGTTGAAAACAGGATTGCAATACAAACAATACAAACAGTCGTAGATTACACAAAAGAGCATAGACCCAGTTAATCTAATTAGCTGTTTATTAAGCCTTTAAATGCATTATGTTTGTGATGAGCTGCAACTGATATTTATACATATTATTGATGATTCTGCTGATTATTTTCACAAGTAACCTAAATCTTTGCATGTCAGAAAACGGTGAAAAATTGTTTGTTTTGTCCAACCAACAGCCCAAAATCCCCCCAAAAATAAGCAGTTTACTATGATGTAAGACAAGGATAGACAAGTAAATCCCCCAATTGAGTAACTGGAACCAGAGGATGTTTGAATTTTTTGCTTGAAAATAAACTAAAACGATAAACCGATTACCAGTTGCTGATTGATTTTCTGTATACTATTGTAGATTTATTCAATAATCAACTTATTGTCTCAGCTCTAGATTGTTACAAATCAAAGCTTTGTGCATACACTAATGTAAAATGCATTTTCTAAACATAACTTTTTTTTTTTTCCTTGTAGACTGCACAACAAAAGTTTTGATATGATGTAAGAGAAGCAGAATTGCACAAAGCTAAGTTTTTCTACAGAACCTCAGCTGTCTCGCCTACAGTCTGGCTGCAGTGAAGTATACCATTATCATCACCATCGCCCCCATTCAAATTCAAATTCTTCTCAATATTTGCGTTTCTCATGCTGTCACCGGTGGCAAATGTTCTCTCTCAGAGCCCAGGAAGTCACAAATCAGATCTTAAAACCAGAACCTTTGACGGAGCAGCTAACACGGCGTTTGTAATGTTGTGTCACCTCATTGTTTTTGGAGTGCAGTGACAATGTGAAGCGAACAGCTGTGATCTGACAAACCTGAACACCATTCAGCAGGTTTTTTTCATGTTTTTTTTTTTTTTTTAGCCATGCTTTTAGCATGCTAATAATTATGCTCACCAGGACAGTGTTCGCATTCAGATATTAAACAGACACAATGTTTACCATGTTCACCATGTTACTTTAGTATGTTAGCATGCTAATAGTTGCTAATAAGGACTAAACACAAAGCACTACTGAGGCGGATGTTAATGTAATAAGTTGTTCAGGTATTTGGTCATAAACCAAAGTATTGGACCTGATGATGGTGCTAGAGCAAAACTCAAGGAATTACCAAAGTTATTACAATTCATCCTGAGGGGAACATGAACGTGTGAACCAAATTTCATGGCAATCCATCCGATAGTTGTTGAGCTATTCTTAATTGAATCCACAAATGTCAACTTCATGGTGGCACTAGAGGAAAAAAGTCAGAGGATCCCTAAAGTCACTAGGATTCATCCTCTGGGGAACATGTATGTCTAATAAAAGTAATGGAAAGATAATTTCCTTACTGGCATTACTGCCCAGGAGTTCTGTGAAATGAAGTCTGAAAAAAGCACCCACTGCAAACTTAAACAACTCCCACTTTCAGTATTACTTAAATCGGACACGAGTACGTTGAGTTTTAAGCTGGAAACTGTTATAAAAGTTCATGACATCTTTTTAGCTATAATATCAATAAAAATCATACCCGTAAGTAAAATAATACACAATCTGTTTCTGCACCAGCAATAGTAAGCCCAGTTCAAAGTGTAAAGTTTCCGTCGTTCTTTGATTTCAGTGGGGCCTCTGCAGCGGTTTGGTGGTTTTTGAGAGAGTCGGTCCGTAAACAGCAGTAAGTGAGGTAGTTAACAGGGGGCTTGTTTAGTTTTCTGCCAAATGACTGACTTCAAATGGACCTGAGACTGAGAGAGACAGGAAAGCCACTGTGGTCAGATCACAGCCCGGCTTCCAACTGCTGCTGCTACGATACGATGCTTTGATGTGCTCAGAGGTTATTTGGATGATAACCTGCAGAGAGACAAAGAGAGAGAAAGACAGCAGCGACATAGAAAATCTGATGGGATAAGAAGGAGAATGTCAAAGAGAAAGCGACGACACAGGGGATATTTTAATTCAAGATATACTGTCAGTAGCTTGAGGTTTGTCCTGGAGTGGAAAATAACATGGAGAAATAAACTCACAGTTGGATGTCAAATGTCAGTCGAGCTGCAGTTTATGGTATTTATTATATTGAGGAAATGTCGTCATACATTTAAAGGTTTTGCAAACATGTTTATGATTACATTTTAACTACAGTGGGGGAAACGCTTTACAGGCCTACAGCAGAGTAACACCACTCACCTCTCAGCAGAGTGAAACAAATATAGAGTAACCTTGTTTGCAGACTTTTTTTATGCCTTGCGATACATGTTGTTTTGCAGAAACTTTTGTAGAAGACCGATTAGCATCGTGGTCCTGTTTCTGCAGTGGAAGCAATCCCTACTCCTCTCATGGAGTAAGTAAACAACTCTATGCTTCTGTGGGAATGAAAACGAACGCCAGCTTTTGAGTCTGTATGTGTGGAACAGCCCGTTAGGACTTGGTGGATACCAAAACTAAGGAGGTAGAGTGGGCCGTCCTTTGACCACAAGGTTGGCTGTTCGATCCCTGTCCGCATGTCGAAGTGTCCTTAAGTAAGACTATCAACCCCAAGTTGCCTCTGATGGCATGCCAACACTTTACATGGCAGCTCCGCCATCATCTATGTATGTGTGTGTGAATAAAAGGCAAATTGTAAAGCGCTTTGTCCGGTAAAGTAGAAAGGCGCCGTATACATGCACTCCATTTACCAAAACAGAGCTAAAATGAAGTGGAGAAATTGACTTTTATTTATGCAGTAGTCAAAAAATGTGTTAGCTTTAAAACTGCAACAGACAAACGTGCAAATCCTAGATTTAATGTACACGGTTGAGTGCATATCGGCGCAAATCCTACAGTTACACAGTTACAGTTGCTGTGCCCAAAAGTGACAAAAAAATCTCGAACATTCAGCTCTCTGGTACTCATGCTGTCCTACATCACAAGTAGAATAATAACAGACTGTGCTGAGAGTATTCACAGATTGATGTCGGTCTGGAAAAAACACCTGGTGCGTGCTCCATCATTCCTCACAACCACACATCAAACAGCTCGGAGCAGACCCCACTGACAGCACTAATAACAGCCTAATGGCAGCCATTATCTGCCCGTCAGCCTCCTCCAGTCCAAACACAACTGCAGATAATTCAGCTCTCATTAAGCTGCAACTGGCTTTTTAAATACACCGTTAAAAGTGCATACACACCAGGAAAACTGATTTTAGATTGAATGAGGAGGACAATTGAAAAGAAAAAAAAAAATCCAAATCAGTGGAGTGGAACCTGTGGCATTATGAGCTCACAGACAGTGATCCACTATGTGATCCAATAAATCCTGCCTCCCTTCCCTTTGCATCTCTTCCTAGTGTTTTTAGTCAACAGATCTTCTGTTGAAAAAGCTGCTGTGGTGTTTGAAAGAAGGCAGGTTTGATTTGAGGTGTCCATCCCATCCTGGAGCAAGACACTGCAGACTTATCTTACTTAGGACACATTCACATTCTGTTTATAGGGGTTTTCGTCTCTGGGCTTATCTCTGAGTTTATTCCCCTGTTTGGAAATGTTGGGAATGATTATTAAAGATTGGAGGCAGTGATGGGAACAGTTAAGGTTTGGTTTTACCGCAGCAGGCAGTTTTATTGTGTTTGACGGGAGTGTGTTTGAGTATTTTTTAAAAAAAGGTTTGACTGCTGTGTGCTGGCTGGTGGGTTATGATCTAAAAATGTAAAGGTCAGATTCTCGTGTGCTTATGTTATACACTGCAGCTTGACTTTAGTTTAGCACCCAGTGTTTTTCCTAGCTTTGTGGAAGACCTAGGTGCGTGTATTTTGCGAGGGGGGTTATTAAGAAAATGTTAAGTTTTTCAATAAAAGAAAAATACAATTTCCCCATACATTTTGTATCTCTTTGTGGGATTTTGCGTCTTTTTGTAATCGTGTTGTGTCTCTATTTGGTCATTTGTGTCCCTTTGTGGTTGTTTTGCGTCTCTTTGTCACATCATTTTGGACCGTTGTTATCACCATATCTGTGTCTATAACGTTGGAATAGCTAGTGCAGATAATCAATAAATAACATTAAAAAAGCTGAAAGACAAAATTTAAATCTAAAGAAGTCCAACTACAATCATTAGAGCTGGAGAAAGTCTTTTAGTTACATTCATTTGGCTAAGGTGCTGCCTCAAACAGCTCGGGTTCTGCACCTAAACCTTATAATGGGGAGGGGGTGTGGGCAGACTCTGTAACAAAGACGTAACAAACCTCATATGACTTTTTTTGAGGTTTCATTTTATGAGATGTAAACAAGTTTGAAAAGGACATTGAATTGCGCAACCTAATTACGCAAGATCCACAAAATGACGAGGAAGCCATAAAAGTAGAAATTGAAAACATAAAAAAGCAGAAATAATGCAGGAAATGGGCTCACAAAGGGAAGTGTCTGTGGTCATGAGTGCGAGAGTGCCCTCTATTTCTGAGTCAATGTGACTAAGACGGACGTCATTCAGATAAACCTACACGTTAGCCTGCAGACTGAAGTAGACGTCCATACATGGTCATGTGGCTAGCACATAAACAGCTAACCTAGCGGTGCTTCTATTAATTTATTCTCCAGGTCTCTGAAGTCTACTACAGGAATTAACACCACTTGATAGATGTATTCCCTCATTTGGTGTTTGAGGCTCATTTTAAAGGCTCATATATATGCTCCCTTTAGATACGAATAGATGCGTCCATTTCAAACAATGTAACTGTCACTGCCCACATACTTCCATGCGTTCTTTACGCTGGCATGGATGTTAAGCAATACGTCCTTATTCTGCTGATTCACTAACAGAATGACACCGTTTGTGTGTAAATAAAGTAACCAGAAGGAACTGGGAAGAAAATCAGACATGAGCATCCAGTTTTGTACAGTAAATGGTCCCTGAATAAACAGACCATGCCCTCTATATATACTGTATGAGTCTCTCTGACTGCCACTAGTCATGTTTCCATCTAATTGTCAAGCGAATTTTAAAGTGCTCATATTATGCTCATTTTCAGGTTCATAATTGTATTTAGAGGTTATATCAGAATAGGTTTACATGGTTTAATTATCAAAAAACACCATATTTTTGTTGTACTACACATTGCTGCAGCTCCTCTTTTCACCCTGTGTGTTGAGCTCTCTGTTTTAGCTACAGAGTGAGACATCTCACTTCTTTTCCATCTTTGTTGGGAGTCGCACATGCGCAGTAGCTAGGTAAGGACTACTAGCCAGTCAGAAGCAGAGCATGAGGGCATGCCACGCTAGCAGCTAGGCGAGCATTATAACGTGTGTTACAAAGTGACGCACGTTCGTCACAGAAGTAAAGGCTGGACTACAATAGAGCTGTTTGGAGCAGTTAGTGAACAGTGTTTTCTGTTGGAGATGGTAAGGACTTTGGGCTTTTTCACTTTGTAAACCTATAACATGCACAAAAAAGATATATAACACAATAAAGGCAAGGGAAAAAGCCATAAAGCATAATATGAGCACTTTAAGTGAACTTTTAAAATTTCTTGTATGTACAGTATACACGGTTCAAGCTGTTGAACCAATTTGTCTATTTACCCGATGTGGCTGAGGCACAGGCAGTAGCGCACCGCATCTCCACTACACACCTTGTGCCAGAGGGTACGGACCCATATCCTGATCCTTCCCCCATCCGATGGACACCGGGACTATAGTCATGTGAGTTACATGTTGGCTACGTCACAACTTACTCGGCAAAGCTGTTTCTATCTCCCATTTTGCGCATTGACTCTTTTTCGAAAAAGGCAAAAACCACCTTCATGCGAGCGTAAAAACATTTTTGCGAATTTGAGGACGTTTTTTTCGTATTTTGCCGATCAACATTTTCTAATGCGATACTTGAAAATGGGCAGAAAAATACGTTGATGGAAACATGACTACTGTGTGCATCTCTTGTCTTGTAATCAGGCAGCTGCTCTCATTTTCAGGCCTGGTTACTGAATGATTTAACTGCCCTGTAAAGAGGAAAAGGATAAAAAAGAGAAACCCACCAGTTTACGGGAGTTTCTTTTTAGTGGGAGCCAGGTCGGCATTCTGTATCACTGCAGCTGATTACTGGACTGTTATCAACACTGTGGATCTGAGTGGCTGCTGGAGACTCACTTCAAACAAGCTGACGGAAAGGAAGAAAGAGAGAGAGAGAGAGAGAAAAAGAGAACTAAAGAAAGTCAATTCACACACAAGAGTCACATCTTTACCTGTTTACCAAGTCTTTTTTACCAAGTTTACCAATTTTCCTTTTTTTTTAAGATGGTGAAGGAATGTCCCGTCCTAGTCTGCCTCTGATTGGATGGGTTAGGTTTAGGCATGAGCAGAGTGATAGAGAAAGACAACATTACTATCTCTATGGCTCTGGGCATGAGGAGTGGGATTGGTTAGGGTTAGGGTAAACACCAGGGTTAGCCAATCAGATGCAGAGTAAGGCCGAGTGGGGCAGGACATGCCTTCGCCAACTTAGGGAAACATACTTGTGTCCCAGAAGAGTAGGTGAAGGTTTCTCAGACTTTAGACCAAGGACCACTTACCCAATAAAAAAAACCTTACGGACCACCTAACTGCCAAAATATCCCCCAAAACAATAGGCCTCCTACTTCACCAGTCACTTGTATTAGACATTACAATAAGTTAAGTTTGCCTGTATTTGATGGTTGATAGTGAAGGTACACACAGAAAAAAGTCCCGTGCCGGATTTGAAACAGTGACGTTGCAGTTATGCGTCATGCACTGTAACCATTCAGCTACCGCGTCCTTTTAAAATGTGATATGTTTAGCTGCTGCCCTGTTCACAGCAGTACGTTGCTTAGCTTTCGTACCTTGACTTTACTTAAGATCGCGTTACAAAACAATTTCACATTGCCTGTTTCGAAACGTTACAAAAGCAAGGTGTCATCAAAATGCTGCTGCCATGTAACTCTAAAATAGGTTCTCTTTTTGAGTTCCTCCGTGATATTGTGGTTTCAACCTTTTGATTTTGCTTTAAAATCATCATATGTTGAATTGGACAGAAAAAGACAATTTATGGACATTATAAAAAACTACTCTCCCACGTTTTAAGTGGATTAAGTGGATCCCCATGTTACATGGCTTTTTTGACAATCGTTTTCCAAACTTTTTCATATTTCTGTTTAGCTTTTCTTCTAGCTTCTTTATATTGCAAGAACAGGATGACGATGATGATGTGATGATGATGATGGATGATGATGATGACAGAGGAGCTTGAAGACTCCCTGCAGAAAGTGTTTGAGCTGTTGAAATTGAAGTATTTAGTTGGATTAAAAAAATCCAAATCCATTCCAGTATGTTGTTGTCATCGTTCCCAGAAGTCTGCGGGTGATTGGGACCAATTCTTTTTGGAGGGATTGTTTTCGGGAAATTGGAAGGCGTCTGTGTTAAGTGACAGAAAATTCAAGACATTTGAATAAAACGGTTTTGATTAGATAAAACATTACAGTATGTGAGGGAAAGAAAGACACAGTAAGTGAAATGAGTCTGAAAGGAAAAAGTTTAAATAGAAAAAAAAAAAAAAAAAAAGAGGGAATTTGACAAAGAGACAGAGGAGGATGAGAGAACAGAGAGGAAGTCATAGTTCAACACTTCCAGACAAGTCGCCTGTTAACTCATAAATCACTACAGTGAAGCCAAGCAATCAAGGCGGAGAGGAACAAAGAGGGTGAAAGAGATAAAGTTAACTTAGATAAATGGAGGGGAGGAGGGGGAGGTGAGGGAGGTGAGAGGAAATATAAGACAGAAACAAAGTAGAGAGAGGGAGGAAAGAGACACAGAGAGAACTGGATTTAAACTCTATTTATATTGCTAACTGTGTATATTTTAGATTTATAAGTAGAACATTACAAAAAAAGTTCATATTCGTTTATATGTTTTCAGCCTAATGATCGGTAATCTTCTGCCCTCACTGTGTGCAGGTACACAGCTCTGCAGCCAGCTGAATGCACTGCAATAAAGGCTGAAGACAGAAGTTGGATTTTGAGGTTTTTGCTGGAAGCAACTGTGAAACTGTGACAGCAAACTAATTCAGTTGACTCAGAGTGTCTGAGGCCACGTCCACACGTACCAAAACTATCTTTTTTTCCCCCGTCTTCCCTGGAACCGTGTAAAAAAAATGTGTGTCCAAACGGATCCATTTGTAAAAGACTCAACACGCTGCTTCATATCCCAGGCCTATAGGTGGCGCTGTTTGTGCTACAAAAATTCACCAAAAATGGAGAAGAAGAGCATAGTCTTCAGTCACTCCCGATCATAACATGCTAGACTATAATAACTTTCACCACTGCTGATTTTATAAAGGCCGCCGCAAGAAAATGTGTCTTTGTTTACATTGTATAATGTGCTGTTGGATTGCTTTTTATTTTGCAATTTTATTTTTCTGTCTGCCATCGGACCTGATTGCAGCGCGCTAGCTAGCAGAGCGAACGTTAGCGTGCTAACGCTGCTAGCTAACATTGGCAGTCAAACAAACATCAATGATCCAATGTCTTTTTGATAATCTACACGTTTTTCTTGCGGTAGCCTTTCTACAATATGCCGTGCTAAAAGTTACTATAATCCGTTCAAGGAGTTGATAAGCAGACAGATTAGCTAGCTAGTTGATAAATTGTCTACTTCCACTTTATAAACAGCTAACCATAGCAGCTAACGCTAACGTTACGTCCCTGCTGGAGCGGCAGCTACTTTAGCGATGTTTAACGTTAGCTACATAACGTTAGAGGTCCAGGGGTGTGGTGATGACATCATCGATACGCACTTTTTAGTTTGAGTTTGACTTCCTGCCAGCAAACGCTCAGTTCAGCTCTTTGAACAATTCTCTCAACTCTGTGTGTGTGCGTGCGTGCGTGCGTGCGTGCGTGCGTGTGTGTGTGTGTGTGTGTGCATACACACTGCAGTTGAACACATCCATAGCATAACTTCTCTGCAGCTGCTTTTCATCTCAATAATTTTTCCTAAATCGTTGAGACCTTTTAATAGCTGTAAACACAGTTACTGAGATACTGTACATTAAACACACACACACACACACACACACACACACACACACACACACACACACACACACACTTTTGACCATGTTCAGATGTATACCGTTTGTAAAAACAAAGTAAAACATATTTACATCTCTTTCTAATACAACACATTGTGAGTGGACAATGGCTTGTACACAAAACATACACAGACAATCCTCTACTGATCTATTTCTGTACTATTCATTGGACACATGATGAGAAACACACACAGCGTCCCTCTCTAATCAGCTCTTTTGATTCCCATTGGATGTCCACATTTACTGGGTTCATTTGTCAATGAGCTTTTCCCAGCGAAACGCGGCTGTCAGCAGAACAGCTGGAACAGAAACAAACCAACAGTCAGCAACTTTCCCATTGCTGCCCTGAGAGCTGCCTCTGCCCTCTGTGTGTGTACAAAAGGGGATATTTGCATGCATAAAAAACGTGTGTGTGTGTGTGTGTGTGTGTGTGTGTTGCCTGAAAAGGAAAGGACTGTATGTTTGTGTGTAAAATATCAGATGTATTCGCTGTTAATCGAGCATGTCATTTTTTAGTTTTGTGCGTGTGTGTGTGTGTGTGTGTGTGTGTGTGTATAAGTGGGTGGTTGGGTGTGTTTATTACAGTAGTAAAATAAATACAGACGATACAGAGTGGTTTAATTAAACAACAATTATAAGATTAATATGCAGGAACTGTAATTCCATGATTAATGAGAGGTGACACAATTATGTTTGCTTTGTTTGCATAGTTCTTAAAAGAATACTGAAATAAGGTGGGCCCAGATGTTAACAAGGGGCAATTGTCTGCATTTTTTGACTCACCCAGAAATCCTGTAATATGAAACAAACTGAAATGATTTTTAACAGTGTTAAAGGAACAGATACGTCTGTCCCTGTTTCATACTCGTAGTGTGCATCAGTTCTGTGCATTTTACCAATACCAGTTAAGTTTTCTTCATAGTGGGAATGCAGTTTTAGTTTGCCACTCAGAATTTAGTGCAATTCATGGAGAACAAATCCAGTCTTTACTAAAAGCACAACAATAACAAATCCTCCATTAAAACCTCTCTTAAGCCTCTTTCCCATTGGACAGAATCCCACTAACAGCTGGCTTTTGTCTTTAGTGGGAATGGCTACAATTGGCATTCATTCCCGGGACAAATGACTCTGCAGAAGTTACAGGTATTTAACGGCTCCAGCTCTAATCTGCAGTGATGGAAGCAGGACAGCCGTTGTGGTGGCCGTGGGTGTGGGGGGGACTGATCAGTGCCAAGGGGGTAAGCGAGCATCCGCAAAGCGTACCTCCTATGGAGACATTTTGATGCTAATAAGCCATCACCTGCCGTTAGCATCCCATTGACTGCCATTTATTTTGGCGCCACTTTGACAGCGAATAACTTTACATCTGAAGCGTTTAAAGATTATTTGTCCATTGTTTATTTCTAAAGAAACACGACAATGTATAAAAGGCTCCATTACCTTGTATCTCACATTGTAAAAATAGGCTAACGATTGTGTCATAACCACGCGACTTTCTGTCGCACAGTAGAGAAATTACCATATAGTCAGAAGCTCGCAGGCAGTTTCGACTTACATTAGCTGTTTAAGTTTAAGTTTTTTTTACCTTCATAGTGTCTTAAAACTTTCCTGTGGCAGCGATAGAGGCAGGGATGTTTCCTGTTTCCTGTACTGGACTCTCACACCGCCTCAAAACACACCGATAAGTCGGATCACTGGTTACGTGATTGGCCACCGCAGGGTGACGTCAGGTTGCGCTTCTTCAAATGTTGAACCTGTCTCAACTGTATTACAGTATTGAAGGAAAAACAAAACAAAAAACGAATCCCAAAATTGATAATCGAGTGCCTACCCAACAAAAGAGTAGTAAATATTCGGATCCAGCCCTACAAATCTTCGCTCCTTTTGCGTTGCGATGCTATAACGTGCGTTGAAATTCTGTCTGTCTCCATGCAGGCAGTGCTAAAACACTGAGATTGACTAGGAAACAGAAAAAATAAGTAACCACAGTAACATTACGTTTTGAAAAACCTGCATTTGATTGATTGATTGATTTTATTTGACCACTTAAATATAAAAATATGTAACAGTACATGTGTCATACATTAAAAATACATAAATTGTCAAATAAGTCAAATAAATTTGCACAATTGTTCGTGGCAAAGGGGTTTAATTGTGCATAACTTACTGTATAGGATACTCTAAGTGTCAAACATCGACCTATATGCCTGAGACTACTGATATAGAAAAAGTATTTTGACAAAAGTATAGAAAAGACACTTTTATTTGCTCATTTCTTACATCTCTCATTATCTACCCTGACTGAGTAATGCCTACCCTGTCAGTTATGACTGTGCAGCACTGCAGGCAAAATAGTGAGTATTCAACAACAATAACCACTACAGCCTGGGACCAGGATCAATTTATTGTATAATAAAGTATCATTTCTTAATTTAAAATGTGTAAAGTGTTCAGTTATCTATTAAACAAGAAGAAATTCAAAGATTGACTATTAAGCACAAGAGGAGTAAGTGTAGTTTTTGTTGTCCAATGGGGAACTTGAGACTGTTTTTTGGTTGGGGGTTTGCTGGGATACTAAATAGAACTGTTTTAGTTAAATGTATTAAGCTGAAGACATATTTTAGTTACTTTGTTGACTTAGTTAATTTTGTAAACCAAAAAACGGTGTGCAGCTCTATTATCTGAACAAATTGAGCATCCAGCGTCAGTTCTGGCAGGCCAAGTAGTCAAGGCGCCACTAACCGCTATTGGCCAACAACACGGTCGCATCAGCTGATCTGCATCAGCGCATCAGTTGGTCAACTCCCCTCGCTTCTAAATGGCTACACTCAAACAGGGCGCCACAACGTAACACGACACAATCTTCTGAACATAGCCATACTGAGAAATACCATGAGAGTTGTGTGGAGCTGATTGTCTTAATTAGCTTTGTATCAACTACTTTGGCAATGGCTTGAATGTACCAGACGTTTATTATTATAAAAAAGTTACGCACCAAAGCTTTAAGTCTGTCTCAAAACAGGACTGTGGATTTTGTCCCCACATTGAAAGCACTTTAAGAAAGTATCTTCAAACATCCAGAATCAACAGGAGAAATGATTACAGCAAGTAAAACCTGTTTCAATGTTCATATGAATACCTGACTGTTCTTTTAAGACTTAAAAAATTGTGAACCTGTCCTTTAATTACCAATGTGCTTTTAATAGCAGATTAAAGTTTGGTTCTCCCACATGTAACTGTTGTGGGACCACATGCTGTTTTTTTCTTTAAATAATTTGGGCTGATTTCAAGTGAGCTTTAAATTGTTCACTTTAATTTCAAACTGGATAACCAAGTCGTGTTTTGATGAAATATCTCTTTGCTGCCAAGAAAGGTGGCCAAGTCAAATAAGTATATTATGTTATTTAATGAGTACTTATTTAATGAGAAAGAGCATTTATAAAGGGTGAAAGTGATTTTATTTGATGCCCCAGGCCAAATACGTGCTTAAATGAGTGGACATCAATCAGTACTTATAGTAGTGTACAAATAAAACACCATCAAACACACACACACACACACACACACACACACACACACACACACACACACACACACACAACCTTCCAGTTTTTAAGATGGATGCTGATATTTCATCACTGACGTATTTTGGAGAGTGTTTGTGTTCTTGGAGTAATACAGTACGTGCCGATTGTGTTTGTAATGATTATTCAGCCTGTCATCGAGAGATCAGGCTACTGCCATTAATTCAGTCCACTTAGTCCTACGTGCTGTATGACGATGCCAGCAGAAGCTAGCTCTGCTTTTATTTAGCTCTCATTAGCTCCAATTATGTTAATAGTAGATAATGATGTAAGAAAAAGATCAAACTAATTATATTGATTTCCCAAGGCTACCTGGGAGATTACAGCAAAGGTGGAGGCTGGTGAATAAGGAGTAAAAGATACCAAAAGGCTATATATATATATATATATATATATATATATATATAAAGGGAAACTCCACAAATTTTACACACCAAAATCTGTTTTCATATGTTGGGGAGTTCTACTGCAAAGCCTTTAATGTCTCTAGAGGGAACTGTGAGAAGTCTGATAAATGTCCTCAAGTGATGTCACTTGAGTCAGCGTCGGTTGAGTCTGAAGACTACAAATTTGAAAATGAAATAAATCTGGCGGTGTGGAGTTAGAAAGCAGTGAAACATCTGTAGCTGCTCATCTCTGCTGCAGGTTAGAGGCTCCAGGCTACATTAGCTGCTACTAGCATAACACACCTGCATCTCTGACTAGACTGTAGGGAATCGAGTTGCATTGTGGTTAATGCAGGCATCAGGTTATGATAAGGAAGAAGAATGAGTGGAATAACAACAACAAAAAAGACTGTGGTTCTGCTGCATCAATTGTGGTACTTGAGTCCAACAGTGTTACAGCAGTGCAAAGCTAAATCTTTGGAGCACTCTTTAGTTACGTGTCTATCTTACGTGTTAATCACTTAAACAGGGACCGCTAAGCTCAGTAGGGACACACAGCAGGCTAGTTGTCAGTTTGAATGGTTGTGAACATGTGTGGCCGTAGAAACGAATAGAATAATGACAACCAGGTCTCAACAGCTGTGGTATGTGCACTGTCCTCTCCTGAAAAACACTCCCATAATTTGTTTGTTTGAGCATTTATTGTGGCGTCACCCTCTAGTGGCCATAGTAATTGTGACGGGAGGAAATCAGGAAGTAAGGTGACAAAGTACAGATTAAGAACTACAAATTCCACGTAAAGGCCCTGACGCATCAACCCGATAATCGGCCGTCGGACAGTCTGGCGAGGTCAGTGACTCGAGTCTGTTCGGTGTGTTCCGTGCCGTCGTCCGTCGGAGGGCCCATCGGCCTTCATTTTGGCCCGACCTGACTTGCTGGGTTGGAGGGCGGGCAGTCGGACTCAATGACCAATCTGATTGGTGGAGTGCTAACCCGGAAATGAAGAGCAGGATGAGTGACGGACGCCTCTCAAAATCTGACGAAAATCTTTCAAACTGACCTTTGTCGATCTGAAATGAAGACAGATTCAGCAACTGCATGGCCTATTTCTTGATTTAAATGTTTTCAGAAACACGTTTCAGTGAACTATTTTCGTAAAATACAAGATCGTATTTTGAACAAGTCGCCATTATGTTCGACTGGAGAAGCCAGACCCACGTGACGCGTTCGTCATTTCTGGTTTTCATTTTTTGAATACAGATCGGTGTGTTCCGAGACACTTTTTGGACCTCGGGGAGCCGACTGATCAGTCCGATTGCCTTTTCTGCCGACGGTCGGCCGTCGGGTTGGTGTGTCAGGGCCTTAAGGGGATAGACTGGGGTGGTGCATACGTCAAACAACCAGGGCTTTTACCCAGGAGGCCGAGGTTTGTGAAAAAGTTTGAAAATAAAAGTAAAGGTTAGGTTTTTGTTTTATATTACCGACGAAACTACGTCAAATTCATTCTGCATCACATGCGTAGCCAGGAGTGAGGTAACGTACCAGATGTACTGATTTTCGCCCTAACCAAGATCTATTTCTTAACATAACCAAGCAGTTTTTGTGCCTACCCTAACCTTACCAAACTGCAACCGTTTAACAACGTTAACAACGCGTTTAAAACCGTGACCGTGAGGCTCTCCAATTTAGGTATGAGGATAGAAAACACTCCTGTGGAGGGGAGGAATAAACGACCTATATTGTCATATGTTTTGGAGGACTTGTTGGCATGTGCATGCACTATCCACCCTCATGTTGCTTGCAGTTTGAATACACCCGCAGTAATGATGTGCATACTCACACACACTTTCAAATAAGATGCACGCACGCACACACACACACGTATGCACACGCGCACACACATGCACACACACACACACACACACACACACACACACACACACACACACACACACACACTCTCGGTGGGATTGGAAAACCGTTATTTTGCCATTACTCAGTTTTCTCAGGAGGTCTTATGATAAACATTCTCTGCTTTCAAAATGTCTTCACCTCTCTGATCCAAAGCAAATGTTAAGTGGAGTTGACAAAGTGCAGAAGGTATAGCAAATAGTATCTTTACACACGTTATCACATGTAAATACACTTTGGTAAGATTGTCAAGATAACAAATAAGATAAATCGTTTGTTCAGTGGATTATGGGGAAGTTTGGCTCTCTATATTTCAAACATATTCAACACTGAAGTGAATTGCTGAAGTGGATAAAACACTTTTGGGGACTATTTACTTAATGTGGTGTAATGCTTCCAGGAACAGGCGTTACATGTGCAACTCTAAACAGAGTTCAATCGGAGACAAAACAGAGTTAAACAGGGGCGTGTGTTTATTCCTGTACTTATACAGACACTCTGGATTTACCACCCTTTACTTTGATGTCTTCCCCACTCCACCACGTTCAATTACCTCATTGATGTTGTTGGAATGGAAAGTTTCACTGCTCCATGGTGCAAGTGCTTCGGTGGTCTCTTCCCCACTGGCTGATACAGTACATTTACAGCATAAATTGGTAAATCAAACAAGTGTTTGTTTCAGAGGCTCTGAAGGATTCGTTGCAAACGGTCACTTAGGGCGCTTTGACGCCTATAGTTCGGGAGACTCAGTAGGATTCCAGGGTGAAGTTGCAAAATTGTCGCATTTTTTCATTTAGTTCGGTTAGCGTTCCGATGCACTTTATCAAGCTCATCAAACATTGTGAACAAATACGGTCTAAAACTGTCTCTTGTCTTTTGGACTGAAAATGTGAGTGAAACTCGCCGACACTCAGAAATAATGGAGCAACACCAAATTTATAAAGTCTTGGGTTTTCTGGTTTTGCTTAAGTGTTTCTAAAATGTAGGAATGGGAGAATTTGGGAGATCCCTGATGAGAGAGATGATGTTTTGTCACACAGATGTATTGTCACAATTAGGGTTGGGTGCCGAATCCCGAATCCAACGCAGATTTCGGTGCCTCATTCCGGTGAACTTAAAGGTGGGTAGGATTGTGAAGATCGACAACTTCTCAGTCCCTCCCCCCCTTTCTGCTAAAGCCCAAACGGTCTCCTAAGCCCCTCACCCCACGAGGGGGAATGAATGAGTGTGCCTGAGCAGTGATTGACACGCAGTTAGACACCCCCCCCCCATGGCCCTGATTGGTAAATCTGAACAGGGAGCTGTGGATTTTTGCAAATCGCACTACAGGCTGTAGGTGGTGCCAGAGGAGCCAGATTTTTTTTTTTAAAGTGGCCATATTATGCTCATTTTCAGGTTCATAATTGTATTTTGAGGTTGTACCAGAACAGGTTTACATGGTTTAATTTAAAAAAAAAAAAAAAACACCATATTTTTGTTGTACTTTTTGGTTTCTGTTTTAGCTACAGAGTGAGACCTCTCACTGCTGTAACATCTTTGTTGGCAGTCGCACATGCGCAGTAGCTAGGTAAGATCACATCATCTAGCTACCTGTTTGTTTCTACAACTTCAGTAGTACAAGGCAGGATTAGCCCGGAGACTTCTTCTAAACGAGGGCGCACTTCCAACTTTGCGTGGAATACCTGCAGAACAGGGACATGTAAGTAGTTCTTTTGTAGATTATGGTGAAGTAGCAGTGTTTTGCCATTCAGAACAAGCTAGCATGCTAGCGCTAGCATGCTACGGTTAGCCACCTCGTTTCGGCTAGTGACGTAAAAAGCCCTGCCGATTTTGAACAGCTCACCCGGAGACTGAAGGCAGGACACATTCAGAAACTGTATCTCACTCAAAACAGCATGGATGTTTTTTTTCCCCAAGTTTGTATGTGTGTGGAAGCACCAGAGATACAAAATAACACCCCAAATCCCAGAAAATGTGTTTTTTTCATAATATGGGTACTTTAAATTACCTGCTTAATGTAGTTCTACTCGAACATAGGGTCAGTTTCAGCAAATATGACAGAAAGTTAGTTTTATAAGTCTTAACTACTGCATCTTTAACGTTGTTCGGGATTGGCAGTTTGACACGGTCTGGATGGACTATTGTCCCTGCTTAATAATGGCCGCCTTGTGTCCCTGAACTTATCTGTGTCTTTTCAGTTGGTATCAAACATGTTAGATACTTTTATTGTCGTTTTAAGCCAAATTGTCACGTTGGCCCACGTTTAAGATGGAAATTCCAGTCAGGGGAGCCAAATGTCCTCCTACACAACAACGTCTGTTGCTGTCTGGCCAAAAGTTAGTGAAGAAATAATAATTCACCATGCAAAATACTGCAGTGATCACTGGTTTATCAGAAGCTTTCTGGACTAAAGCGATACAGTTTTGGCACTAGTAGTGGGAATGTGTAGCATCAGACAGAGCACGTTTGCAGGTTGCAAAATGCCAGGCAAAGCCCTTTTTTAGTTTTTTTTCACGCATGGTTTTGTTATTCTTGCTAGGCAGCTATGGAATAGCTTGTCCTCAGCAAACCGTTATTCTGCTGTGAAGTTAAATGACGTCGGGAGTTTTTGTTCCGCTCTAAGTTGAACTTTTTTCAACTCGAGGTGTTCATGGGACTCCTGCAAGAAAAAACGTGAGGCGCTCAACAATACAAAAGCAGCGAGCAAAGCGCTTCACTCTCATTGAAAACAATTAAAAAAAGCCCCCCCCCCCAGGCTGCTAAAACGTGCTTTGTCTAATCGGGGCCTAAAGCTGTTAAAAAATCACACACCTGGGTTATCTGTGTGTGGAAGTTTTTTTTTTTTTTAAGAACAGGTTTTATCTGTAAAGTAATCTTTGAAAGCCAGTAATCTCACAAGGCAGATCATTGATCTGTTATTGTTATTTCGTGCAACAGGCTAGAAAGTGTCTTATTTCTCACACCAGGTCAGGTGGTGATATGAGACCAGTTCTATATCGTAGTTGAAGGCCGAGTACAGTGCGCTGTACCAACATCAGAGACTGCACATCGTCAGGCCAGGGACATTTGTTTTTACAGTTTAACACACTGAGACCTTTAAAGCATCACAAATAAGCGCTGTGGCACCGAGCGACTGAGCAGGGCGCAGGACTCACACCGAGTGGAGCATTTCTGTTGGAGCAACCATCACACAGCTGATTCACATATAACAAGCTGGACATTCTTGAGATGTTTGTCTTGTTGTCATCTAACATCTGGGTACATTGATTAAGGTCATAAAGGCTGTTCTGTAAATGTGTGACACAAAACAGATGATTTTACTGATGATCAGACTCCCCTGTATACCTCTGCATTATGAAAGGTTACAGCACCGGGGTCCGTTTTAACTGATCAGAATTTAACGGCCGAATCAGGGTTAAAGTTCTCTTATTGTGACAATTCAACGTTTAACATCAAATATCTTTTTTAACTTAACAAAACTCTGAACTGATAGTGCTGTGGGACTGAAGAGACCTTGTTCTTGTTTATTGGTCAAATCTTTTTAATGGCTGTGTAGTTTTAGTGAAGTGGTGTCGACCAACTGTGGTGAGAAATTCTTTTTTCAGACTGATCTCATGAAGTGGCGTATATATGACATGCCAATTCGTACGCCATTATCGTATTAGCGTGTTATCAAGAAGACGCATACTCGCTTTTTAGCATGTTTATCAACGCCGTTTGGCCTCCATTGACTTACATTACCTTGCGATTGCGTGTGAATTGACACCGTAGCGAGTAATATCAAAGGGCGAAAATCCACGTAGGGAGGTTGGTCGGGGTGGTGGATGGGTCAAACACAGGACTTTCACCCAGGAGACCGGGGATCACGTCCCGCGTGTGATGTTTCCTTCGTGTCCCGCGTGTGATGTTTCCTTTCCACGTTTGTTCTTTTCCTGAACCCAACCGGTTCTACTGTTCCTAAACCCAACCCGCGTGTGACATTTCCTAAACCGTAGCCTCACAATAACACATAGCCTCGCGATAACACACCACCTGGCTTAAGAAAGTGGCGTGTATGTTTACGCAAAGTCATGATGTCACGTTGCTCTTTTGCAAAGAAACTACCGCACACTTTCCAACTAGCAAAAATAAGTTTAATATCTGGCAACGTTTCGGTACTAGACCTAGACTAGAATAGATGGTCTAGTACCAAAATGTTGACAGCTATTACATTTATTTTTGCGAGTTAGACAGTGTGTTCTTACTTGTCCCCCTCCGACACACCTGTCTCACGTTATACATGTGTATTTTTATTTTTCTGTTCTGGGAAATTCTTTTTCACCATACTTGTAGAGGTTTTTAAATACATTATGTTGCTTAAATAATGCTACATTTGCCTGAATATCTTTTACTGTATTCTTAAAAGAGCATTTAATGCCAGAAGAAGTGCAGTATACAACAGGTGATACAAGCTCCAAACATCAAGTTAACAATGTCCAGTTACAGTACACAGTAAAAAGGGCATACTGTACGTATCTTCTCATTTTGGGCCAATTTAGTTTTATAGGAAAAGCTTGAAAGTTAAGATTTCTAATCAATTATAACAAGCATTTTGAAGAGGAGCTGTATTCCTTCCTGTATTACTTCTGAGTATTTTCAGTACTTCAGTGGTCTTGTACTCTGCCGTTGGCCGTTCAGTGTTTGTTTATGTGAGCCTGAGAGAGGAATCTCTCCTTTTGGCCCGGCACTGCTCTTTTTTCTCTGAGCAGCCGGGTCAAAGCACTCAGGCACAGTTTGGGGGAAGCCAGCACCATCTGAATTGCAAAGAAAACAGAAAATCCACTTCAGGCTCAGTCCGAACTTTATGATAACACGTAATTAATCGGCAATTGGAATCTGCTGGCGCAATCAAATGTAGCCTTAACCCCGCACCTCCATGTAATTACAATAAAGGACAGAGAATATGAAGTGTGTTTTTTGGGGGGGGGGGGGGGGGAATTGTTTTACTCAGAGTTTCTCCACATGAACAAACAACTTGGGAGGAAGCGTTTACAGCACGTCTGGGCAGAAATTGTTGTGTGTACTGCAGGATGCTTAGTTTGTTGATTTGCTTACGGCACTGTCTGTAATGAACGTGTTTCTCTTGAGGGGAAACAAACGCTGTGGAGAGGTTCGGTGTCTGCGTTTCACTTTGTGAGAGTCTCGGGGGAGGTCGTGTCTGGACATTAGTGTCAGTATCAAGTGGATGTTCAGCCTCTCTGTTACTGTTCGCTGCAGGCTTAAAGGCTCAGTTCACCCAAATCACAAAAATACACATTTTCCCTTCCCTTACCTAATAGTTGATATCTAGCCATGGACAGATTACTGCTGGGGCAAACTGGGCATGTCAAAGGGGACCCTTGGTCTTAGGGATTGTCTTTAAATAGGTAAAATAAAACTGTCTAAAATAAATGGGGCGACGCCTGCGAGCTAGTTCAGGCAGTCAACTCGGGCTGCACTGCTGTACAAACGCGTGACATGCCTCATTCTCCATATCATTTACCAAACACACCCCCCTCAATTTGGCTGTCTATTTAAGCTGCACATTTCCCCATCTCTGCCTTTGCCATTGCTGCTGCCGCCCTGCACCTGTATCGCTGCCTGCTTTCAGTCCCACCACCACCGCAGAATCCACCTGCAGGTTCCGGCCAGGAGGAAAGCTACTTTATCATCACTCCCCAATATCTCATGGAAACCCAAACTGCGGGGAGGGATGAGGTCGGAGTCTGGTCGCCAAACACAATCTTCTGCTGTTATAATAAACATTGCAAACGCGAGTTGTCTGACTGAACTCATATTTAAATAGTTATAAAAACAGCATCTTCTTATTTCTATCACTGTGGCTATTCTAATTGTGGGTCATGCTGTCTTTGCACGTACTACACTATTGTCGAAGTCTGTCTAAAAGTAGGCACAGAAATAAGCCCCCCTGGATTGACTATTGTTTGGAAAATGTATGCAGAAACATAATCCCAGTTATTAAAGATACTTTACAGAGCTAAACAGTTTGAATACTTAATATATATACAGTATTTCCTTCACACTCCTGACTAGAGGCATCATCGTATAGAAAATAAATAGTAGAATAGGTCAGTAGGCTGCTCCTCTGGCTGTAAATGTGAGCAAGAGCTAAAACTGTGTTCAACTTAAATATCATGTCCATTTTGCAGTCAAATATAATAACAAATAACATATAATACACAATATGCAATAATTAATGTAAACAGGTTTTTTAAATATAGTTTTTTGTTATTAATAGGAATAAAAAAGTACTTTCCTCTCAGCCAGGTGGAGGGGCGAGTCGCTGTCTGTATTTGATTGACAAACTTGTGAAACTTGTGCTGTAGCTTACAAGCCATGTGCAGACAGCAGCCGCGTTTCCATTCACGTATTTTTATGTGCGTTTTGAAGCATGGCATAACAAAAGCTGAATGGAAACGGAAAAATTCGATAAAACTTGTCAGTTGTGCCAAAACCTTTTCACACTCGCTTGGTGTGGTTTTTTGCATTTGTAGAAAAAAAGAGCTGATGCTCTAAATGGGATATGGAAACGACTTTGCACAATAAGCTGATCGGCTGTTTTAGCTGACGCCGTCTTCCCGGATAGCCCCATAACATGTCTTCCTCGCCGCACAGCATTAAACTTGGCCAGTACTAGCTGACATGATGGAACAATTAAAAACGTGCTAAATTGACTCGTAGATGGTTAGATGGCCAAGGCGCCTCATTTTGTTTCTGGTTAGCAACCGCTACTTCTTGTACTCCGTTTACTGGCGGATTACAGCCATGTGTAGCCTATAGTGCCGACCTCTGACCAAACTACGCTGTATTGCAAGTTTATTCGCTCCAAACCTGTAGAGGGAAACGCACCTAGTTCACATTTCGTTTTTGCAACATTTCAAAAGTTCTCTTAAAATTTGCTTGAAAATGTAATAGAAACACATATAGTGTGACCTAGACCATACTCCAGCACTGACACAGTGCTGGGAAAATAGTTCTGGCAATACGAGACTACTGATTCAATAACATGATTCAACAAACTGCACACTCACAAGGCCTGTCTATTATGCTTTATATCAAGGGAAACCGATGAGAGAGACAAGCGATGAGTTCAGGTTTCTCTGGACAAAGCGCTGCTCACTGCTGTTCAGGCATGTTTTTGAACTCATGATTCAATTTAGACTTGTTTTATTCACATTTTCCTGTGGACAGAGAAATGTATATAACTGAGATGAAAGATTTATTTTGGTAAACTGAGTCTCTGGTGTGTTTGTCCACTGCAGTTCACCTTTAGACTAGCAGGTGTATTTCCCCCCCCAAATTTTCCTTCCTGTAGATTTAATGAACTTAGAAATTGAAGAGGTCTCGGTTTATCATGCTGATTTGTTGTTTGATGTTATCAGCATCTCCAGATCAGGTGAGGGTTCAGGATGATCATCCATTCATTGGCTGCTGTGGTAAAACAAACCGAGTTGTCTCGCTCACCGACAGACCACCAACATCACAACAACATGCCTCAGAAGAAACAACAGCCCAGTGATAACAGCTACAAAGCGATACATGCTTATTGAGATGTCATACTACATCCTGCCGTCTTTGCCTACATCTCACAGAACAGATGTTTTATTATTCAGCAATCAGCTCCGATAGGCCAGTGAAGACTTCCTGAGGTCTGTTATTTCTGAACGGCAGACAGTTTTCTTATTTTTCTCATCAAAACACCACTGATCCTTTTTCAGTGAAGTCCTGAACTTCTCTTGTTCTGCAACCAATCAATAAGACAAATGACCATGCGATTGAGTTTCGTTAAGTTCTATAAGGCGTGGACCTCTCCAGTCGCCTTTTCGTCAGCTCAGCAAAATGTATTCTGAATTGTCTATATTACAAACATTAGTTAAGCTTTATGTGGTTGACGTTGGACGGTGATGGCATGTGGCTATGAGTCGCTCATCAGGATCGGAAAATCAACTCGCCAGTCCCCTACCGACTGTGCTAGACTGGGCTGGCTAGCCAGCTGGCCGGTCAAATTTTCAAATGTAAACGTCAGAGTAAACACCGAGGAAAAGGTGTAGATGGCTGTCAGCTACGACCTATGGCTACAATCCCGACCACAGTACGTGGACAAGCAGGACCCTCTCTGTGTCCATCATCATCTCTACATCAAAGTGGCCACAGGGGCAAGCATGGAGGAATTGAACACCGACTGCGATCTTGTCTTCTGGGCGTCCTGCTGGCCAGGGTGCAGGCGTCAGTCGGTGACCTAGGTCGGTTTCCGGCGGAATGTTAGAAGCTGTGGTGTCCTTTGACGGAACTTGGCTGGATCCTGGAGTGCCGGTGCCATTTAACTGGGATCTGACGGACACATTCTGCTTCATGTTATATCACGCACAAGTTGAAGGAGCTGATGGAATAACATTTACCTGGAATTGTACCTCGTACGATTTTATGTGACAAAAAAAAAAAAAAAACGGATAGATGATTAATTTATTGACCATGACAATGATAGATAGCAGCATCTGCTCTGGAGGACGGACAAATCATTTGCTGCCCTAAAAATTAAATCACTGCAGCCTCACTTGATCTATCCCGCAGAGAAACATTCTACATGCTGTGCATCATACATACATCCAGTGGATCAACATACACTATGTCCAGTATTGAATGGAAGCATTTAAAAATCACACAACAGCTACCAAACTGTGTCTAAATCCGCATTTATTTTTTTCCTCCACATGTTTCATTGAGAGTTTGATGTGTGAGTTTTATGGCAATCAGTTACAAATAACCGTTTACATTATATACATATTGATCATACACACACATACACAGAGCTCTGGGGAATGTGGATTACCGTCAAACATTTTGGACCTCACGAGATTAGATGTACGACGTACGATCGACAAGGTTCACAAGACTTAGTTTAAAATGCCATAAAAATCAAAGTAAAAATACAGTATGCATTCACATAACATGAAGCCCTGAACGAGAAAAGCTCTCGTGTCTTTTTCTGAGACTCAAAGTTTCTGATTCTGCTCTCACTTGATGGTTTTATTGTTTTACCTTCCTCTGTAAAGGAAATCTGACCCAGTAGGAGTTGTTCATGTGACAAAACCATCAGTCAGCACAACACTGTGTGACTCCAACAAACAAGCTTTACTCTCATCTACTTCTTTCTGATGTAGTTTCACATTTTATACAGTACAAAATGTAAATATAGATAGATAGATAGATAGATAGATAGATAGATAGATAGATAGATAGATAGTGTTTACCTCTTGAAACATTCTGTAAATATCAAGCTGCACAATTCTTAAGATGCATACAGTTTTTTTCTTTTTCTAAGCTTGTCTGACAACGGTTTCAACAATTTTTCCATTTAATCGGCCAATAGAAAATCAGTTGGCCATTTTTTTTATACTTGATATATATAAAAATAGTAGAAATGAATGCAAAAATTCATTGAACATCAAAGACATCAACTTGGCATGGAATTCGTGACGGAGAATTTTTCACCATTTTCTGACAAACAATTTTGTTTGATTAATCCAAAAAGTAATCCCCAGATTAATCGATAATGTAAATGAACATTAGTTACACCTAACTAAACTATTCAGGAGCTGATCTGTTTGGGGATATGAAAACCAATAGCAGAATATAAAAGTATTTTTTTAATTGTACAAGGAAGCTGACTGTTGTCCCGTCTCATTTCATTTCACTGGAGAAGATCTACATCTAAAACAAAAGATGTGATGAGCTGTGTTGTGTCCGTACCAACTGCCTGGATATTCTTGCTGACATTGGTGTTATTTTTCTAAATTTACTACAATATCTATGTTTACGGTAAATAATAAATTCTATAAAATCTGTCCTCATTTTACCTTACATTTTACATGCACGCTTGCTGTACTGTTGCTTCAGCGTGTGGAGAACAATTGAATGCATTTCTGCAAAAATGGAAACAAGATTAATCCAACAGACTCAGATTACTACTTTGATTTAAAGTTACACCCTCAGTCCAAATGCATCCTTTGTTGAAATCAGGGCTCCACTTCAGTGTCTCTAGTCTTTTTGGGGCCTCGGGCCAGACTTTGAGACACCATACATTAGATGACAAATAGCCAAGAGGAGGAAACGGAGAGAGAGACTGTAAGTGAGATTTATCTTCCGTTCAAAAGGCCACCGTATTAGTTAGCGGAGCAGACAGACTGTTATCAGCTGGACAGGGATCAAATACTCCTCCTCAGTGTGTGTGTGTGTGTGTGTGTGTGTGTGTGTGTCAGACAGCGAGAATGCGATGGTGAATGGTGGTTAATTTTGTTTTCAAATCCCAGTTTAAAGAGTCATGCCTAACTCTACAGCTGTGAGATGGCGTTGTGGGAGATTTCAGTTGCCATAGAAGCTGACAAGCCGAGGGCAAAGGGAGGACAGACTGATAGAGGGGTAAAGGAGATGAAGAAGAAGAAGGGAGAGGAAGAGTAGGAGGAGAAATAAAAGAAAATACTTTGCAGAGATGGAGAGAATTCCATCTCTGCAAAGTATTTTTCTTTGGATGGGCAGAAAAAGAAAAGAAGATGTAGGGCAGTAAGTAGTGAAGGAGTATAAAGATGGGGTGTGAGATATTAGATGAATAACAGATGAAAGGAGGAGGAGGTGAGAGTAGTGGAAGTGGGGATGCAGGGGGAAAAGAGTGGGAGTAAAAGAGGGAGAGATTCCCAGTGACTTGTGGCCAAAGTGACCACACCCACGCAGAGCTTCTTGGAAAATCTCTTCTGGTTCTTTCTCATTCTTTTCTATCTCTAAAATCTCACTGCACATGCAGACACTCATGTACAGAAAGCACACACACACACACACACACACACACACACACACATCCTGGCTTGAGGCCCAGCACCACAGCCACCGAGGGGCTCTAACATTCCCTTTTTATCACCCCTAAAACGAGTGAAGTCTCTCTCTCCTCCCTCAGCTCTTTGGGGACAGCAGGTAGTCAAAACGGATTGTAATCAGACATATGAAAGTCCTTTTTCTTTTAGACTTTTACATGTAAGACTGTTGGGGATGTATTGGCTTGGAAAAAGGACGTTGGAGTTAAGATGAGACTTTATTGATCCCCAGAAAATCCCCAGAAATAAGTAAGGTAAATAGAGAAAAGTAAAATAATAATAATAATAATAATAATTAGAAGTAATAGAATAAAAAAAATAAGAATAGCCATAAAACAAGAAACTATACAAGAGCAAAAATGACAAGGCAAGCAGTACACATACAGTACCAACGACCCGTGTTCGTACTATTACTAATACTGTCTCAAGTGAAGTGACAAAGTGAAGGGAAGTTAGTCATAGAAGACCCTCCACAAAACCACAAAACAGTTCTTTTTTTCAAGGACCTTGGTCCTGTTTTTGTAATTTTGGCCCTCGCTCGTGTTTGATTGATTAGTGACATCCTGTCCAACGTGACAGAAACACCAGTGTTCAGATCACGTTTGATCATTTTAACGTAACGGAATTTGTATTTTGGGTCAGCCTTTATCTACACCCAGTGGCCACTTTATTAGCTACACCTTTCTAATACTGAGTAGGACCCCCCTTGTCCCCAGAACAGCCTAAAACCTTGGTGTCATTAATCCAACAAGGTCCTGGAAACATTCCTAAGAGATTTTAGTCCATATTATGCAGTTGCTGTAGGATTGGGTACCGAAATGTTCCTAAACAACCGGTAGCTACGGGACTGATTGATGAGCCTCATATCGGTGCCACTTAAAGGTGCAGTAGGTAAGACTTATAAAACTAACTTTCTGTCATATTTGCTGAAACTCACCCTATGTTTGAGTAGAACTACATGAAGCAGGTCATTTAAAAAAAAGCTGGCTCCTCTGGCACCACCTACAGCTTGTAGTGTGATTTGCAAAAATCCACAGCTCCCTGTTCAGATGCACCAATCAGGGCAAGGGGGGGGGGGGGTCTATCTGAGTGTCAATCACTGCTCATGCACACTCATTCATTCTCCCTTGTGGAGGGTTGGGCTTTAGCAGAAGGGGAC